>NW_028288584.1:0-365000 GCF_059628265.1 Tinamus guttatus
AAAAATAATATTCACCACAGTATTCAAAGACTGTGAACCATACAGAAAAAGCTCTGCTTGTGGACAAACCTTAATTTTAAGCTTGTGTCTTTTATTAGCAGAAGTGGAGTTTACTGCTGAACACTTCCTTATCACATGGTCCTAAACTAGGCTTTTACGACTGTTGTTTTTGCCACGCACTCTAGTAAGCCCCAAATGGCATATGCCTCTACAACAAAGCCATTTACCATTGAGTTAGACAGTGCTGCAGCAGCTTTGAACTGCTACATTTGTTCAAAAACAAATACAAGTTTATATACATAATTATAGTAATCAAGTACTGAAAACATTATGCAGTGGAAACATGTTTAACACAAGGCAGTTCAGTCAGACCTGTGATCCCTCCAAGTTGAATGTCTGAGCATTGTGACACAGCAACATGACATCTTTCTCCAAATCCCCAAGACTCCGGTATTTATGATTACGAATTCTTTCCTGTTGCATTTATTGAGAAAATGAGATGTATGGAAGGGTAGAGATGTGTAAAGAAAAAGAGCAGAAAGAACATTTAGTTAATATGACATTTCAGTGTATTAAAATACGCTCTCTTTAACAATTTCACTCAAGCATCATGACAAGTATCCTTTTAAAACAAACTGATTTAAAACAAAACCTATTGTCAACATACTCCTGACCAAATACACACTACAGAGTCACAGAACGGTTGAGGTTGGAAGGGACCTCTAGAGATAAAATAAAAATTATATAATTGCTACATGAACAGAGGGCCAAAAATAACAGAAAATGTTCTCTTTGGTTGAGAGAAGTTTCCAGTTTCTCTTCTCAATGTAGCAACAGAATAAAGGATATAGATTTAAGACAATATCTAAGGTACAACAGGCAGCTTAATTCTCATGTGTCCACTGTATTTGGACTTGGTCTGGGTACCTCAAAATATGATTCTAGTTTAGGGATTATTCCATTTACCTATTACTGTATATTTATGAGAAGCACTACATTTTTACTTAACATATGCTTACAGATATGTTGCTTGCTCTTCAAGAAAAATATAATGCAATATACATTAAACAAATTCCTAACAATGTGTATAACACTGTCTAAAGCTAAGCCACACACATGTAAATGTAATATTCATGTCATTGTAATTTTAATGATGACTTAATGTTCACCTTTCCATATAGATATAAAAAAAAATCCACTTCAGTACAAGGCTCTTACCTTTATTTTTTTGAAGTCCACTGGTTTTCTAATCAACTCATAATACTCTGGTAATTCTTTCCTGGATGGGAGCTGAATGAAGACTTCGCTTAGCTGCCGTCCTGAACTGTTGAGAAAAATAATCCCACAACACAAAGTATTACCACAACTTTCTCTCAAAACAAATGTATACAAACCAATAACAGAAACTTTATATATTTTTCTTTTCTTTCAAAGGCTCAGAAGGTGAACTCTGCTCTGAGTTATCTTACAAATTTGGTACAAATAATTAATTTACAATTTAACACACGCACTCTATGCTGTTGTCTTAAAATGTCAGGCTCATTATAGCACTAGGAATGGAATTTCAATTCTGTAGTGCTTTTTCAAAATGCAGTCTTATTCTTTATTATGTTACATAATTTTTAGCAAGTATCTGCCCTATGTTACTAGTTTATAGAGTTATTTAATATCTACTTTTTCAGCTCCTGATCTCAGCAAGCTACCTGTTCATAATGGTTCCCAACCAGATGCTTCCTACAGTCAGAACACTGTGGAACAGTATAGCAGACTGCATTTCTTCAGTTAGCCAAAAGAAAGTAATGGGTTATCTAAAATCCTTTCATATTATAAGAACATTTCCTATGATTTACTGGCAGAGTCTAGGACTTCCAGATTTACTACCATTCATCCTTTATTAATAGCATTTTTAAAACTTCCAAAGTCTGAGGAGGGTCCTTATTTTCCCTTTTGGGGTTTCCTGAATAACAGCTGACTGCAAGTTATTTGGAGAAACACATACGTTCGTGACTTTTTTTCCTGTTTATTTCACAAGTAGCAGAAGAAGGCATTTGAGGAAGACAGTAACTGTAACCCATTGCAAACAGGCAGCATTCACAAGCGTTTTCCAAACCATAGTCACATACTTTCTTTTTTCACAACTTGGTCAAAGTTGGTCTGTTTTCTCACTTCCAGCTTTGGATGGCAATTCAAACATTAAAAAAAAATTCACAGGAGCAATTCTATCATGCAGAAAGGATGATGAAAGGCACAGGTCAGTTCTTTTATGAATGTCATGGATGCTTTTTCTACCTTAGACATCTCTTAAGGTCTGAGATGGGATCAGGATTTGAGAGGATACTATTTTGAAAATGGACCTGTCAAGCCAATGAAGAGTAACAAATAGTCTCCTCATTTCCTAGGCAGCTTTTTCTCACCTAATCCAAGATTTCTTAACACGTTATTGCTTCTTATATGCTGTGCATCAGAAAGCAGGATAGTAATATAAATATTCTGAGCAGTTTACTACTCAGTGTCCAGTGGGACAAACCTTGCATCTGGAGTGTTTTCCCTTCCACTGCAAACCTAAAAGCCACATGCCTCTGCCTCACCAGGATAACTCTGGTCTGACCTGCAGCAGCCACTGCCTTCTGCTGCTTAGCACCAACTGCCAGACTGCCTCTTAGCTTGTGGAAGGTGCAGGAATACACTTCCAGCTGCTGCTGCTGCACAGTCAGATAAGAAAGATGACTGAGCAACTTCCTCAAAAAAGGAGAAACTGAAGTGTTCTGAATGTAGATCCACCCAGGCTGTTGTTGAGGCCTGCTCCACACATGAGAAAAAATAGCTAAGATTCTTAAATTTACTAGCTACCTTTCCAGACAGATCTAATTTACCTGAGAAGCATCTTGATACTGAAATAGAAGGAATGATAAATGGGCCAGATAAATGTCCTCCCAATTCTTAGTATTTTTCTACTGCCAGTAAATAATTATGAAAATGTTAGGCCATGCTGCCTCTAATTCCCTTGAGCAATGATTCACACAGGAGACACCAATACTTGGCTTTCCCACATCCCTTGTCAAAGCGGAGGCATTTAAAGCACCAATCTTGTGTGAGAAAAAAAGGTGATAAACTTGTTATCATCTCAGAGTGTCCTCTCAGATAAAAACAGGAAGTCACAAACAAAAGCAATTCATTAAAACATCCTGTATTGCTTATTATGTTAAAAGTGTTTCCATTTTTCTCTAATTTGAAGATGATCTTTTTTGCTAATAAAGGAAAGTATCGAGTACTCACAGCTGACCTGAGGTCAGTTAAAGCTGTTTCAGGACACAGAGAACCACGGATACCCTGAAAAATGCAGCTCTCTGCTGCCCAGCTGGTATCTACTCTTCCTTTGTAAAATAAGAATAATGTTTATAGAGGTGTTGTGAAATATTTGCAAATCATTCAGACACTTTACACAGAAAAGCACCACAAGGAAGGCCAGGGAGAACTAAGCTTTTCAGTAAGTGATCAGTGTCCACCTTGAGTTTGTAAGGAACATATCCTTTCAAAAAGCAAAGCAAAGCAGTTTGCTGTTACGCTTTTGTAGACATATTGTAATGCACGTTCCTGAAGGAATCACATTAGACTTGCAACTTTTCTCTGTCACATCTTGTTTTCTGAGTGCTTGCCTTTACAAACTTAATAATGTTCTTTTAATAGCAATCTCTGCAATATGCACGTATAAGATTACATGTAAGCTAATCTGTTAAAAAGGACCAAAAATTAAATTCAAAATTCTTCGCGCAGTGTAAATTTTCAATTTGCTATGTAGAAGAACTAAATTATCTCTGCTATACTTAAAATTTCCGTACCTTTCTTCAAACACATATATCTACTTGAGAAGAAAAAGACTGGGGCAAAAAAGAAATAACAGACTGCTCTGATGCTGGCGTGGCCCCAGCTATACTTTGGAGTCTAACTACAAGTAGAAGAAATAATGTTATTATTTAGCTACAAAGAAAACAGCTACTAATTATCTCCTAAGTGTAACCATTTTTTAAAGCACGTAAGTATGTTTGTCCTATTAAAAAAGCCCTTGACTACATAGCTTTAAATCTCATGTATGTATGTATTTGTAAATATGTATAAATACATACAAGTATATGAATATATAACTTAAATTTTATATTTCATTAAAAATGTAACAGCAGTAAATTATTTAAAAACTATAACCTATTCTTTGAGGTGGAATTTTGCCAGCTGTGGCTTGCTCACACATTATATTAAATCAAAAATATCTTAAAATCCTGCAAGCTTTAGCTTGCTATCATTACTTACTCAGAATCATTTAAGGTTGTGAAAAAAAAAGCATTAAGGGCATGAAATATGCAACAGACAGAAGACCACAGTTTGATCTTTTCTACACAGATCAATAACTTCTTATTGTTTTACCATTTTTATAGAACCTCCTCCCACAAAGCATATTATCTTCTGTTCCCCTTGTATATGTGCATCTACACAGTAAATGAATATGTTCTCTTCTTACATAATCCATATCACTGTATTATTGGTACCAAAGGATCAAATTAACAATTACTAATGCAACACTGATTTTAATCCTTTTCCTCACTTTTGCAATTAAAAAATCATAACCACAACAACTACCATGTAAAAGGCATGCGCAGCAAACCACAGTTGCTGGGCAACTAGCAGGATCCATGCGGGAGGGAGGGAGGACCGGAATAAATCGGGAGTTGACTGTGAAAGAACCGTGGCAGCTCCCTGTGAGCACTAGCTCTGCGTTAGTCTTACGTGTGTTCATGCACGTAGAATTACACAGGGCATAGGCCAGGACTCATCCAGGATTACCGCTCCTTTTTAAGAGACTTTTGCTTTGAAGAAAAATATTGGAATGAAATTATTCCTTTTTTCCGCCTCAAAGGTGTTTAAATATTTCTCCCTTTTTGCAGTCGACTTCAGTAATGTGTTGTGGACATCTCCGTATTATTGAAATGGAAGTGGGTAGAAATAGTAATTTCTTTTTTTGATATATGACTGCTTAGTCCACAACTCTGATTTGATTATCTAAGAATTATTTGCTGTGCATCTCTGATGATTTAACAACACCCAGTGAAAAAATTAACTGCTAGTTAAATTACTAACAGCTAGGCCCTGACAATATTAGGATACTACAGGATACTACATTGTCATTTTAGCTTTAATTATGCAGTGGTCAAAATACTAGATGTCACAGACAGGGGAAGCTGCCTGCTCAAGCAGGACACTGGCCAGGACACAACTCTGCCTCCGACTTAGGCCTTACTAAATGCCCCTAGAGTGGGAGCTCCAGTAAGACACTTTTCAAGATTTTCCCACGAAGTGGATGTCTTCCATTAGATAAAAATACCACATGATTTTAGTTCTATCTTAAGAAATTTCAGACCTCACCCACGCTCAAATTTCTGTGTTCCTCAGTTATTGAGCTACTCTCCTTGGTTTATCAAAGCTTGCTTTTATTATTTTCATAAGATTTCCACCTAACTTACACTGAATAAACTTGATCACTTAATCCAAAATTGTTTTCCACAGCCACATTTCATAGTGCGAGATGCTACGTCAACGAAAAGAAGGGAGACATAAAGGCTAACATAATTCAAAAACATCTACAACTCTCTTTCTCTGTCAAAAACTACTTAAGATATTTCTCCCTTGAAGTCAGAGGATTTCGACCACCTTTCCTACCTTACCTCCGTTGAATTCCAGATTTATTCTCAATTAAGCCATCATGGATGAAGCTTAGGCATTTTTAATTCATAAAGAGAATAGAATAATGTAAAAATATCCAGGCCTCACCACACAAAACTTAAAAGCTGTCAATAGCTGGTAGACAGTAAGGAAGAAAAGGGAAAGGAATACATTTCATACTTTTTGAGATAGAAGTCCTTGTTTTTTATACATTCCTTCAAGCACTTTTAATTCTCTTCACATATTTTAAGTCATGAGGTCTAAATGAGGTAATATGAGGCCTAAAACAAATAGAAATAATTGCAGGAAAGTGTTTTTGTACTCCATTTTGTGGTTTAATAGAAAAGTATGTTCTCCTCTTGGTATTCTGGATACTTTTATTAATAATATATATTTCAAAAATGGCCTTTCAAAGCAAGAGACTTTCTGTTGTCTTTGGTTTACTCCTTCCAAAGAGAGTTGTACAATGTATTAACATGAAATAATTTGTGCATTTTGTTCCTAGAGTGTGGATGTAAACACAGTTACTGTTCCAGTCACTAAATGCACAAAAATCCAATGCATCATGCCGAAAATAAAATACTCTATCTACTGTTCTCACACTCCTCCAAAGGCAGTTTGTCTGAAAACGGGCACAGAGCTTCTCTGTCCTCAGGGATTTTCGAAGTTAGCTAACAGCTAACAGGGCAGAGTTTCAGAGCCTCAACTTTTTGATTTTTTGAATACACACAGCTTCATTACCTTTGCTATGGACAGTGCAGAAGAGAGAGGGGCACTGCTCTGTATCTGCAGCTGGTGGCACATTCTGTGGTGTGACACTCCAAGGCGAGGAGGACGCTGCCCCCTGCAGTGCCGGTGCGGGCTGACCGCGTAGCAGCGAACGCCACCCACTCTCCTCACTACAGAGGGATTTGGGTGGAGCGCTGATCCCACAGGTCAGCAGAACAAGGCTAAGAGCTCAAAACTTATAACACAACACTGGCATCGAAAGCAGAGCAGCCTGCAAAATTCAAGTAGTGTCAACTTGACAAGGATCCCCAAGCTCTCATATCAAAGGAGTCAAAATGTTAATGCTAAACATTTAAACACTGCCTTGCTTTTGATTTTTTTGTTCCTTTACTATTCTGTTATTAGATGGAGGAGTCCCTACATGCCAAGAATATCAATCCAAATATCAAGAAATAGACTGCCAGAAAACTCAAATAGTACCTAAACATTAAAGCTTTTCTCTCCTTCAGTGAGTATGTTCTCGTTCTGTAGAAGAAAAATCAGGTGGCTATAAATTGATCTGTGAAAACTACTGAACTCCTGATTCCTGGAATGTTTGCTTAGAATCTTGTGTTGGGGAGCAGGACAGGAATGAAGTGAAATACCAGGGCTGTTATATTACATCAAGTAACGTATAGGAATTAATGGAAAAAACTTGAAGTTCTACTGAGGACAAGACCAAAATAAAGAGCAATTTGACTTCAGTGTTAATTTACAGTGCCTTGGAAAAGTTCTTTATCTGGGTATACAACTAGCTGGATATATAGTTGTGTATTTTATTCTGTAGCATTTGAAAGAACCGTATGCTGCTTTTCATGCCACTGAACACTTACCCCAAAGATTGCTGATTTATTCAAGCCTCATTTTACTTTAATTTAATAATTGCATAACTGAAACTTCAGCGCAGTAGTGCATGCTACCTACGTTATTGCAGCCTCTAGATTTGCTAAACATAGGCAACACAGCTCATTTTTGGAGTACTTTTTCAAGAAGAAAGGACTAAGTTGCTCAGGCCCAGAAAGGTCTAGAACAGAACTCAAACACAGGAGAACAAGGTACACGGAGACTGCTTCCTTTTAGCAACACTACACACATCATCTACACATAAGCAGCCAACATGTACCTCTGACTTTTTTAAGCATCATGGAAAAAGGAACTTTTTAAAAGAACAATTTTAAACAGAAGAGAGAAGTGGCTCTGTAAGTACTTATACCATTTTCTCCTTGAATACTAGAGGAGACATAAAAGAAATCACAAATACTTCATAGTTTAGTCTTAGCAATGTATTCCTTTAATTTTCCTTCTCCTGGTTTATCAACTGTAATAAAACTTATTAAAACACTTAGACTTACTGCTCTGCCCAGTAAGACTCCACGTGGCTGCTCACCTTTTGGGACAAATCCAACTCCTTGTGGTCTATCCCTCCAGATTTTATCACAAAGTAGAGATGAAACATTTATTAGCACTAAAAATTTATGCTGAAGATAAGAATGCTTCCAAGCAGTCAAATACTAAACATACGAGAAAACCCTTTCTTTCCCCAAATGGAGCACATGGCCTACTTTCCTTCAAATTAACCTATCCCTCTGCACTTGCCCCAATTGCCTTCACACACCCAGAAGCACAAAGATGTGAAAAAGAAAGTCCCCCACCAAAACCAAAGGCTCAAATGCCTAAAACACAATTTATTCTAAATCTGCGAATCCTCAGACTGTTCTTCCAAACCTAAACTAGTCTTAACTTCCAATATATGTATTTATTTAGAAATTAAAATTCTCTCGAGTCAAAATTAGCAATTTTGTGCTGTCCTAGGCCTAAGAGGATCAAGTGATTTGATGCTAGCTCAGACAATATCAGAATACAAGATCTCAGAATACCTCTATTTAATTCATTCCATTTAAGAGTTCAGTATAACACACATTTTCAGTCCCTAATAAATATTTACTGTGGGAACCAATTATATCTTTCAAAAAATTATATCTGTCCTGGAAGAGGGAAAGAGAATCTTTTTTCTCTGTACAACTGCACAGACGTTACATTGAAGAAACATATCGAATTCAATTTCCTGAGCCAAAAACAAATGGCAAAAATCTTTTGTTTCCCCCATTACTGTTTTACGACACAGTGGATGCACTGGAAGTGACTTAGTTTGCACTTAGCTTTCATGGGAGGCCCTCATCATCAGAATTGCTTGGCTTCTATCAAAGTTTTGAGGCTCAAGGACCAAAACAGAAGGAGACTCTTGCATTTCTGATGGGAATATCTGAATTCTGAATATTTCTCACGTTCCCTTTTAGTTGGATGTCACAGTGAGCTGAACGGGCTGAGTTTTTCATTAGCTCCTTGATCATCATGCCCATTGCTGTGGATCCCATTCAGACACAACACATTGTTCAGTGTACCCTGCAGAGTTCTCACAGATCCTAAGCTCAAAGCACAGACAAAAGCTCCACCTTAGCATTACGTGCTGAAAAGGGCAAGGCACCAAGGCTTTGTCCCCATCACTGGACAGAGCCCAACTTAAGCATGTGCAAGCACACCCTGCACTGGGTGTAGCTGGGAAAGAAAGCATTGCAGCTTGACATTTGGGGTCACACACTCTGACAAGTCCATACAACCAGCAGGTGACACTGGTGCACGTCACCTAATACAAACACCCCTTCATTACCTCTGAATGCATTTGGTGTTCATTTAGCTTATACCTGCTCTTTATCTGGCCTGTGTGCAGGGAAAAGCAAGGATATGCACCACTGATTATTGGAACAGTGCAACTTTTTCACAAAAAGGAAGTCTGATTCAAAGATGCTATTAGCTAACGGACCAAGGATGGGCAGTTTCCCAACCTGCTTCATCAAACAATGATGACTTTGTAAACCTGCAAAATATAAGTCTCCAAACTATATCTTGGATTAGATGTTATACTACTTACACCTCCTACTAAGGTGGAAGTATCTAAAACATTGCTAGGCTGAAAATCGGCTTTTCACGAGAGGCTTTTATCTCATCTACTGGAAATATATTATGCTCAGTATTTCCTACAGTTTTCCTTCTGCAAGAAGGACTCACGATATGATCCTAATTAATTTTACTGGTCACAGGGAGAACTTCAACAAATCCAAAGTCAGGTATTTGAAAAAGACTTATAGTACTAACATGGGATGTGCAATTAACCTAAAGGAAAGCCCTTCTGAAGGTAAATGTTCTGAAATACAATTCTTGAGCAGGACAATGACATTTGTAAGGTGGAAAACTATGCTCACTTTTAATTTTTACTTCAATAACCTCCTATCAATTGGTCTCTAAAAGGTTTTCTACACAGATGGAGACCTTTGCGATAAGGTTCTGAATGGAATTTTATTTCAGAATCACAAAATTTGTTTAAAGATTGAGAACCAAAATGAGGCAGTTAAAAAAAAAGGAAAGAAAAAAGATGTAAAAAAAAGGTAAAATGGGTGGAGGTGAAAAGTGGGAAAACAATGAGGGAAGAGGGGAAGAAGAGGGAAGGTGAAAGAAAGGGAGGAAGAGAAAGGGGAAGGCGAAAAAGCAGGGAAGGGAAAGCAAGGGAAGGGAAGTAGGGAGCGAGAATCAGGGCGGGTGGAAGAGGGAGCAAGGGGGGGAGAGAAAGGAGAAACAGAGCAAGCACAAAACACCAAATGAGCAAGAGAGCAGGGGGGAGGGGGAAGAATGAGCAAGGGGCAGAGTGAGCTGGGAAGAGTGAGTGGGGCTGAAAGTGAGCAGGAAGAAAGGGAAGAGCGAGCAAATGGGGGGGGT
The DNA here is from genome assembly GCF_059628265.1 of Tinamus guttatus. Classification (NCBI taxonomy): domain Eukaryota; kingdom Metazoa; phylum Chordata; class Aves; order Tinamiformes; family Tinamidae; genus Tinamus; species Tinamus guttatus. Next base: position 10,252 of record NW_028288584.1, read on the forward strand.
GAGCAGGGCAGGGCAAAGGGGGGAAAGAGCGAGCGGGGAAGAGTGAGTGAGGTGGGGAGAACATGAGTGATGTGGGAGGGAGAGTAAGAACAAGCAAAGGGAAGAGAGAGCAGGAGAGAGAAAGAACGAGAAAGGGGGAGGAGATGAAAAGTAAGCAAGGGCTTCAGAGACAGAGCGAGTGAGGCGGGGCGAAACGAGTGAGGTAGGAGGAGAGAGCAAGGGGGGATGAGTGAGGGGAGAAGAGACTGAGAAAGAGAGAGAGAAAGAACGAGAAAAAAGGAGGAGACAGAGAGCAAGAAAGGGGCGGAAAGAGTGAGCAAGGCGGAGAGAAAGTGAGTTGGGAGGGAGAAAGAGCGAGCGAGGGAGGAGAGAAAGAACGAGCGGGGGGAAGTGAGGTGGGAGGGGAAAGTAAGAGCGAGCAAATGGGGGTAGAGAAAAAGCAAGTTGGGGGGAAGAATGTGGGGAGAAGGGTGAGGGAGCAGGGGAGGGGAGAGAAAGAGCGAGAAAGGGGGAGGAGACAAAGAGCGAGCGAGGGGCGGAAAGAGCGAGCAAGGCGGGGAGAAAGTGAGTGAGGTGGGGGGGGAGAGTGAGGGAGGAGGGAAAGAACAAGAAGGCAGGGAGAAATCAGGTGGGAGGAGAGAGTAAGAGCGAGCGAATGGTGATACAGAACGAACAAGTGGGGGAAGAACGAGGGGAGGAGAGAGCGAACGGGGAGGAGAGAGAAAGAGCGAGAAAGGGGGAAGAGACAAAGAGCGAGCAAGGGGTGGAAAGAGTGAGCAAGGCGGGGAGAAAGTGAGTGAGGTGGGAGGGGAGAGTGAGGGAGGGAGGGAAAAAGAGCGAGCGAGGGGGGAAGAATGGAAGAAGTGGGAGGGGAGAGTATGAGCAAACCGTGGAGGGGAAAGAAAGAACGAGAAAGGGGGAGGCGACAGAGTAAGGGGTGGAGAAAAAGAGCGAGCAAGGCGGGGAGAAATGATGTGGGAGGGGAGACAGAGTGAGCGAGGGCGGAGAGAAGGAGCGAGCAAGGTGGGGAGAAATCAGGTGGGAGGAGAGAGTATGAGTGACCGAGTGGGGGAGAGAAAGAACAAGAAAGAAGGAGGAAACAAAGAGCGAGCGAGGGGTGGAAAGAGCGAGCAAGGCGGGGAGAAAGTGAGCGAGGTGGGAGGGGAGAGCGAAGGAGGGAGGGAGAAAGAGCGAGCAGGCAGGGAGAAATCAGGTGGGAGGAGAGAGTAAGAGCGAGCGAATGGTGATAGAGAACGAACAAGTGGGGGAAGAACGGGGGGAGGAGAGAGCGAACGGGGAGGAGAGAGAAAGAGCGAGAAAGGGGGAAGAGACAAAGAGCGAGCAAGGCGGGGAGAAAGTGAGTGAGGTGGGAGGGGAGAGCGAGGGAGGAAGAAAGAGCGAGCAGGCAGGGAGAAATCAGATGGGAGGAGAGAGTAAGAGCAAGCGAATGGTGATAGAGAACGAAAAAGTGGGGGAAGAACGAGGGGAGGAGAGAGAAAGAGCGAGAAAGGGGGAAGAGACAAAGAACGAGCAAGGGGTGGAAAGAGCGAGCAAGGCGGGGAGAAAGTGAGTGAGGTGGGAGGGAAAGAGAGTGAGGGAGGGAGGGAAAAAGAGCGAGCGAGGGGGGAAGAAATGGAAGAAGTGGGAGGGGAGAGTATGAGCAAACCGTGGAGGGGAAAGAAAGAACGAGAAAGGGGGAGGCGACAGAGTAAGGGGTGGAGAAAAAGAGCGAGCAAGGCGGGGAGAAATCAGGTGGGAGGAGAGAGTAAGAGTGACCGAGTGGGGGAGAGAAAGAACAAGAAAGGAGGGGGAAACAAAGAGCGAGTGAGGGGTGGAAAGAGCGAGCAAGGGGTGGAAAGAGCGAGCAAGGTGGGGAGAAATGAGTGAGGTGGCAGGGGAGAGTGAGAGCAAGTGAGGAGAAGAACAAGGGGAGGAGAGAGAGAGAGCAGGGAAGGGGACAGAAACATCGAGAAAGAGGGAGGAGACAAAGAGCAAGCAAGGGGTGGAAAGAGCGAGCGGGGCGGGAAAAAAGTGAGCGAGGTGGGAGGGGAGAGTAAGAGTGAGCGAATGGGGCAGAAAAAGAGCAAGTGGGGGAAAGAGCAAGGGGAGGAGAGCGAGCAAGCAGGGGAGGGGAGAGAAAGAACAAGAAAGGAGGAGGAGAAAGGGGGAGAAGACAAAGAGCGAGCAAGGGGTGGAAAGAGTGAGTGAGGCGGGGAGAAATGAGGTGGGAGGGGAGAGCATCAGCAAGCAGTGGAGGGGGAAGAAAGAACGAGAAAGGGGGAGGTGAAAGAGCAAGGGGTGGAGAGAGTGAGCCAGTGGGGGGGAAGTAAGGCAGGAGGGGGAAAAAGAGAGCAAAGTGGCGGGCGCAAGCGCAAGCAGAGGGTGGAGAGAAAAAGAGGAGGGAGGAAAGTAGAGGGAGGAGAGAGCATGGGGACAGAAAGAATGAGAAAGGAGGCGAACGAGAGAGGGAGCAAGAGACAAAGAATGAGAAAGGTGGAAATCAGAAAAGAAAGAGGAGGAAGGGGGAAAAGAGCAACTGCAGGCGGAGGAGGAGAAGGAGCAAGCAAGGGTGGGGAGAAAGTGAGGAAGGAGGTGAGAGAAGGAGCAAGGGAGCAGAAAGAATGAACAAGAGAGGGGAAGTAAAAGAAGGAGCAAAGGAGGGAAAAGCCAGAAAAATAAACAAGAAGAAAAAGTATGTGAGAGAGGAACAGAGAGAGAGAGAGAGAGAAAGAGAGAGAGCACGCATATATGTGAAATCTTAAAGGCCAATGCGGGACAGGGAGAGAAAGAGTCAGGAAACAGGACAGAAGAAAAAGTGAGTGGAAAAGACAGAATGTGGGGGGAAGGGGGGGGGGAGAGAGAGAGAAAGGCAACATAAATAGGGAGAAATGGTGAAACAAAGAGGAAAAGGCAAGTGCAGGAGAGAGCATGAGTGCTAGCAAAAGAGTGAATTTGAGTGAAGGAGAAAGCAAGGGAGTATGATTCAGAGAGTGGAGTGAGGGTAAATGAGAGGTGACAGAAGGGGAGCTGGCGGGAAAGAGAGACAAAGAGAAGGAGAAATGGGGGGCAAATGCCCACATGCAATGGACACTATGAGCAAGAGAGGGCGTGAGCACGCACGTGTGAGAGAGAGAGAAAGAGCAACAGAGAGACAGAGAGAGAAGGCAACAGGCAGAAAGAGAAGGAAATGATGGGGAGAGAAACGGGGGCAACAGATGTGAGTAAAAGACAATGGGAGAGAAAAAGGGCAACAAAGAGCAAGGGTAAAAGAGAGAGAGAGAGAAAGGACAACAATGCACGGAAGACAGGGTAGAAGAAAGTTTGTGCAAGAGAAAGGGCAATAGGGAGACAGAGAGAATGAACACAACAGCAAAAGAGAGAAAGGGAGAGAAAGGGCAACAGCAAGTGAGAGAGACAGCAAGAAGGAGCATCTTTGAGACCGAAAGGACAACAGGAAGCACATATTAAACAGAAAGGGCAGAAGAGAGAGAGAGAGAGCAAGAAAAGACAACAGAGAGATAGAGAGAGAAAAGGCTACACAAAGCTCATGCTAGAAAAGGCAACAGGAGGAAGAGAGAAAGCGCAGCTGGGAGAGAGAGAACACAATAGCAAGAGAGAGAAAATGAGAGAAAAGGTAACAGAGAGCCAGACAGAGAGGGCAACAGAGAGCACGCAAGAAATAAAGGGTAAGAGGGAAAGCACATGAGAGAAGCATGTTCAAGAAGGAGTGCACGGAAGAGCAACAGCATGCACATGACAAAGATGAAGGGCAACAGCGAGCACGTGCAGGAGAGAAAGGGCAACAAAAGACACATATGAGAAAGAAAGTGCAGCAAAGAGCATGCATGACAGAAAAAAGGCAACTGAGAGCACACATGGGAGAAAAATGGAAAAGAGAGAAAAAGGGCAATGGGGAGAAAGAGATAAAGCACAACAGGGAGAGGGAAAATGCAGCAGAGACAAAAAGAAAGGGAGAGGAAGAGAAAAGGCAACAGAGTGAGCGAGAGATAGAAGAGCAACAGAGAGCATGTGAAAAAGGCCAACAGAGTGCTCAAGAAAGGGCAACAGGGAAAGAGTGAAAGGGCAACAGGGTGGGGAGAGAGAGAGAAATATAAAGCACAGCAGGGAGAGAAAGCGCGCGTGAGAGAGAGAGAGAGAGAGGGCCACAGAGCATATATGTGAGAGAGAAAGGATAACAGAGAAGGAGGGAGAGGGCAACAGAGAGAGAAAGGGAAAGAGGAGTCACACACAAGAAAAACAACAAGGGGGAGCATGTGCCAGAGACAAACAGTCACGGAGAGTGCACAAGAGAAAATGCAAGGGAAAGGGGCATGAAAGAGAAGGCATGTGAAAACGAGGGCAGGGATCACGCATCAGAGATAGCAAGCGAGAGACAGCAACAGGGAGGAAGAGGGAGAAAGGACAACATGCAGCATGTGTGCGAGACAAAGAAAAACCAGGAGTACGTGAGAGTAATCAAGAAAGAAGGAGTGGGGGAGAGAGATAAAGTAAAACAAAGGGTGCGAAAGGGAAAGGACGCAGGGAGCGCATGACAGAGAAAAGGCAACAGAGAATAAAAGAGGAAAAGGGCAACAGAGGGAGAGAGAGGGAAATAACAATTAAGAACAAACATGGGAAAGGAAGGGCGATGCTGGGGAGAGAGAGAGGCAGAAAGAGAGAAATAACCGTACACAGAGAGACAGAGGGCCACAGAGCATGTAGAAGAGAGAAAGGACAACAGAGAGGTGCATATGCAAAAGTGAAACAGAGGTGGATGCATGCACGAGAAAAGTCCAACATGGAGCGAAAAAGATCACAGAATCACAGAATGCCTAGGGCTGGAAGGGACCACTAGAGATCATCTAGTCCAACCCCCTGCTCCAGCAGGGACACCCAGAGCACGTGGCACAGGGTGGCATCCAGGCGGGTTTGGAAGATCTCCAGAGAAGGAGACTCCACAGCCACTCTGGGCAGCCTGTGCCAGGGCTCTGTCACCCTCACAGGAAAGAAGTTCTTCCTCACATGGAGGTGGAACTGCCTGTGTTTCAACGTACACCCATTACCCCTTGTCCTGTCACCGGACACCACAGAGAAGAGCCTGGCCCCATCCTCCCTACAGTCACCCCCTAGATACTTGAACATGTTAATCAAATCTCCTCTCAGTCTTCTTTTCTCCAGGCTAAACTGGCCCAGCTCGCTTTGTTTTCCCTCATATGACAAATCATCTTTGTGGCTCTCTGCTGGACCCTCTCTAGAAGCTCCATGTCCTTCTTGTACTGAGGAGCCCAGAACTGCACACAACAGTCCAGGTGTGGCCTTCCCAGAGCTGAGCAGAGGGGCAGGATCCCCTCCCTCAACCTGCTGGCAACGCTCCTCCTGATGCAGCCAGGATCCCATTGACCTTCTTGGCCACAAGGGCACATCACTGCCTCATGTTGTCAATCAGAACTCTCAAATCCCTCTCTGCTGAGCTGCTTTTCAGCAGGTCAACCCCTAATCTGTCCTGGTGCCTGGGGTTATTCCTCCCCAGGTACAGGACCCTGCATTTGATAAAAGATGGAAGAAGGGCTACACAGAGAGAGAGAGGGCAAGAGAGGAATGGCAACAGAGAACAGGAGAGAGCAAGGAAGGGCAGCAGAGAAAAAGGATAACAGAGAGCAAGACAGAAAGGGCTACAGAGTGTGCGAGAGAAAAGGCAACAGAGTGAAGGAGAGAAAGAGCAATACAGCAGATAAGAAAAAGAAAGAAAGCACTAAAAGAGATAGAGGGAGTGAAAGTATAACAGAGCGACAGAGAAACGGCTTCAGGGAGACAGGAGAAAGGCCAAGAGAAAGACAGAGAGCAAAAGGGCTATAGAGAGAGAGAAGGAGAAAGAGAAAGAAATGGCAACAGAGAGAGGGAGAGAGAAGGAATGGGGGTCAGGCAGAGTGATGGGCAGCCAGTGTAATATAAAGGGTGATGAGGACCTGGCACATGTGTGAGAGAGAAAGGGTGACAGGGAGCATCTGCTTGAGGAAGAGAAAGGGCTAAGGGAAGCAGATGTGAGAGAGAGAGGGCAATGCGGAGTGCACACGCGCAAGAGAGAAATGGCAATGGGAACGTGCGAGAGAAAGCGTGATGGGAAGTGCACAAGATAGAAAGGGCGAGGGGGAGAGCACGAGTGAAAGGGCAGCAGGGAAACAGAAAGGCAAGATAGTGAGAGTAAGCTTAAGAAATAAATGGGAGGGTGTGAGGGCAAGGCAGCAAGGGCAAAGAGCAAGGGGGTCTAGAGCAAAAGGATGAGGGAGGAGGCGAAAGAGCATAAGAGAAAGGGAGGGCAAGAAATGGAAAGGAGGTGGGGGGTAATGGGAGTGAAAGAGAGATGGAGTGCGAGAGAGAGGTGCGAGATGGGGAGCAGAAGAGAGAAGATGGGGGATCACAAAGGGAATGAGAGAGGGGGATGAGTGAGAGAAAGAGATGAGAGAGCGGGACAAGAGAGATAAAGGGATGAGAGCAAGGGAGTGAGAGAGGGTGAGTAGTGGGGTGAGAGAAAGGGAAGGGCAAAGAAGGACAGCAGGGCGAGAGAAAGGGTTGGCAAGAGACGAGAAGGGAAGAGAGAGTGGGGTGTGGAATGAGAGGTAGGATAGGAAAAAGCGGGGATGGGGAGGAGGGCAAGAGAGAGAAAGAAGGAGAGAGGCTGAGAAATAAAGGCAGAGAACGGGTAACAGAAAGGGAGTTAAGAGCAACAGAGAGTGAGAAAGGGCAACAGAGAGTAATTGGGAGAGTAAGAAGGTAAGAAAGAGAGGGAGAGAACCAGGCCGTGTGAGGGAGAGATGATCAGGACTTAGGGCAAAAGAGAGAGTGACAGAGAAAGGGCATGCATGGAAGAAATGTCGAGAGAGCCAGAGAAAGGTTGGAGGTGGAGAGAGAGAGACAGAGAGAGAAGGAAAGCAGGAGAGAGAGAGAAAGATGGGGAGTGAGGGCGAGAGACAGAGAAGGAAAGAGGCAGAGAGACAGCAGCTGAGAATGGGAAACAGTGAGAGAGAGAATAAGGGTAATAAAGAGCAAGAAAGGGTGACAGAAAGTAAGAAAGGGCAAAAGCGAGAGAGAAAAGGTGGGAAAGTGATAGAGAGGCAAGGGTGAGAGGGCAAAGACAAGAGAGGAGGTGAGAGAGAGAAGAATTGAGAGACAGAGTCAAGAGAAGGAGTGAGAGAGACAGAGGAGGCATGCACAAGAGAGAGAGGACAGACACGAGAGAATGCATGCATGAGAGAGAAGGGGCATGTATGAGACTGAAAAGGAGGTGTGTGAGAGAAGGGGCGCACCTGTACATGGGTGAAAAGGACACGAGAGAAAAAGAGAGAAAGAAAGGGCAAAAGAAAGGGCAAGAAATGGAGGGAGAGAAAGGGCAAGAAGGGAAAAAGGCTAAGGCTGGGGTGAGGAGAGAGAGAGAGGCCAAGACAGACAGACAGCAAGGGCTACAGGGATATAAGGAGATCAAAACAGACAGAAAGGGATAGGAAGGGCAACAGAGAGGGAGAAAGAAACAGAGAAGAAAAAGAGAAAGAGGAAAATGAGAAACAGAAGAGAACAACCTATGCTTACCTGTCTTTATAGTTTATCACAGTGTCAATAATAGCACTCATCTGTTTTGTCAGTTTAGGTGGGTTGGGTGACAACTTCTCTGCAGGAGGTCTGCCTCTTCTTTTCTTTGCTTTCTCTCCATCTTCTTTCCCAGAATCCTTATCCACATTTCTTCGTCTCTTCCGTTTTTTAAGCCGGACTTCCTCTTCCATTTCTTCCAAATTTCCGTCTTCAATTGCCTGACAATCAAAAATTCAAAAATGGCATTTTAAACAGAGTAAGTCTGCAAAGAGAAATAACAATTTATATTTAACAACAACAAAAACAGAACTCAGCAGGATGTAGATAATCCAATCCCAAATGTTTTACAAATAAGAGTTCAACAAATTTTGGGGTGCTGGCAATCAAACAGCCACTAGACTTCCATTATTTCTAAGAATTCCACTACATATTCTTTGGAATCTTAGATTCCATACCAAGTCAAAATTTCACATACAATGAGGGCCTGTATCAGAAAGTACATACAACACATGTTAATTTGTTGATATCAGTGGCAGTTCTTAAGAATGTAGATACATGTGAAATACAAAACTGACTCGCACGCTTTCACAACACGGCTTGACTTGCAGTAAGAGATCACATACAGCTCTTTTTGAACACAAACACATGGACAATTTATCTGGCAGACACAGGAAGAGAAGACTCAGTTTCTCTTCCACATAGCTGAAATGACTTACAAATCGCCTGATCATTAAAATGATCTCTAAAATCAGATATTTTCTTTCAGAATAGCAACTAACAAAGAGGCAGAGGCACTAACAATACAGCATTTTACAGTAAAAGGCACTCATGGGATGAAACAAAACAAAACAAAAAACCACAGAGTCACAAACAATGAACACTAGTTCCAATTACCTGCAAACGTGCACTTTTAACCAGACCCAGCAGCACTATGCAGAGGGATAGTAAAATCTCTACATAAACAAACCAGGAATAAAGGGAACCTGTTCATACACTGACTATCATATCCATGCGATAAACCAAGAGGCTGAACTTTTCCTGCTTTGGGAAAACCAACAAAAGAAAAAAAAAATACTGGTAATAAGAGAACTGAAATTAAAAAGAAAAAAAAAATCAGACTTTCTGATTAATGCCTACTCAGAATCTAACTGATGTTGATATTTGTCCTTTCGCCTCTCAATATTGCCTTGAGTACATGCAAATGCTAATCAATCCTTTCTCGTAGCTGAAAGCGCTCTAATCATAAGGCAATTACCTTCATTTCTCCACAGCATCAAACATGGCTAATATTTATGATCATGTGAGTATAACAATCTATGTAAAAAGAGTGATTACAGCGCAGACATAATTTCTTTCAATTGTGTACAATGTCTCGCGAAAAACAGTTTGTGCAAAAACCTGGTGCACAGCACAAAACAACCTGGCATGTTAAAAACACCAGTGGGATTTAAAAATCTGTTTCCTATGCATTCTCCGATGTGCAAATCCACAGAACAAACACGAACACAGAATCCTGAGGGATAGCCCGAAACTAGGCCTTAATAATCAAAAGACAATTTCCATCATGCTTCCACAGCATTCAGACAACCACTATGAAAGGAGGCTTGAGATCTGATGAGTTAGGAGGAAAAGGAAAAAAAAAATCTGCACACAAATTCATTAATATTCATCTGGCTAAAGCAGGACACCCACTGCACACCACTGCAGCTAGCAAAGATTAAGAAAAGGAAATTTCGCTGCAAATCTTGGAAGCTAGAAATCCTAACAATAAATACAGCATGCAAGGCTGTCAACAGTTAATGTCATAGCTCTCCTTAAGCACTCAGTTGTACACAGAAATACGGAGAACACCAGCTTTTTATGTGTTACACACCTACACATGCCTGTGATGTTGCTCTACTGAATCTTCAAGACGGCAATGAAAAAGGATATTTACCTTACCACTATCAGCAGGCCGGCTATCGGAAATCACAGTTAGTGGGGATAAAATTAACAAGCCAGCAAAGCAGCGAGCTGCTAGTCTCTTCATCAGCTGATCAGGAAAAAAAAGAGAGCTGAGGAAAGGCTATGTTTTCATATACGAGTAATTTTATTTTACTGAAAATTTAATACTGAAAGGATTGTGGCTTCTCAAATCTGCTGTTTCATTCTACCTACTACAAGGCCCCAAGCCTTCCTCCTTCAGACAGCTTTAATATTGACAACTACTTATCATATTTCTCCCCTTATTATTCCAGGCATCCAACTCAGAATTTTTACAGGACAGTTATTGATTCTTGTTAGAATTATTATTATAAGATCAAAAGAAGAAAATTTTATGTATGCTTTTGGAAGCAAAATAGATTGCAAGCAATAAAAAAATGTTTATTACAGAAAACAAATTGTTCTGTAGTGAACAGATCAAGTTTTGGTTACTGAATATGTTAAGCTACTCACATTGAAGAGAAATAAAAAAAAATTATGATTTTGATGGGTTTTTCGTTCAGAAAATCAGTATTCATTCAATTAAAATACATTTACAATTTTGTTTTCTTGCCAAATTCCTTCCCCCTGCCCTGCAAAAGTGTTGTCACCAAAGGGTGCTAATACCTCCTTTGAGATATACTGTATACAATTCCTGCCTGGGGTATATACTATCTTGTGGGACAAGACAGAGAGAAATGGTAACGTACAAAGAAATTTTTACGTACTACATTCATGAACATAGTAAAAATGAAAAATAAAATTAAGCAAATAGAAAACTAAAATATAGTCTGGCATATACTATTTCAAAGTTTATGTGCATGCAAGTAAATTCTTCTTCCCTTAAAAGTTTAGTGTCAGCACTAGAAAACCAGCATTACACAAACAGCAGCCAAAAAACTTGTTAATGTGACTAACTTAAGTTCTCAAATGCTAAATTTCTTTCTTCGATATGAACAGAAATATTTAATACCAAACTTACAGTTTATTCAACCCCTTAAGATGAATTAAGCTACTTCAAACAAATCAAATATCAGCAGAGATATTAAACTTCTATTTATATATCTACAAACATATAAACGTGTCTATATGAATGGCAAAACACTTATTAAATTAATTAATCTGTCTAAGGCCTTTGGTAAAAAAACTTACTCTGGTAGACACTTACTATGGTGCTACACTAAGAAGTTGACAGTAAGATAAATTATATAAATCTCAGGGGCAAATCTCCTGTTCTTAACAGATAACAAGGTGCCCAAGTGTGCAAGATATAACACAGACATCTCCCAAGCTTGGACCCCTGCAAGAGTTTCAAGGAAAACAGCATATAAATGAAATGTTAACATTTTCCTTCTACATAAGAACAATTCAAAAAAACTACAGTAAAATTTGGATTTTTTTTTAGTTTGAAAGAGCTGTGAAAGCTTTGAGATACTCACAAAAGGAGTAGGATATCCTCAATTTTCAAGGAAACAAGTGCGAAGACTTAACGTTCAGTCCTGACAAAATCCTGCTGCTCTCTAGACTCTGGCTGCTGTGTTTTAGTTCATGTACATGCGTATGTTTTGCTAAATACTGAAGGACATACAGGGTTCTGATGGCGCCAGAATTTTAGCGATACTGTTGACCATGAAATAAAGAAAACAAGCCTCTCTTCTCCAAACAGATGTTCGACCCAAGCACTAACAAAAGTGGATTCTTCAGAAGTCAAGTAAAAGTTGCTTCTGAGACAGTAGACTTTCCTATTCTGCTTGCAATTAGATTTTCCTCACCATAAAAAGAAAATTCTTAGCCTTTTCTTGAGGATAAGCTTTTTACATCCGCTTCTGTTCGGACACCAATGCCCAGTGTCTCTCCAAACTCTAAAAACACACAGATTTTCCAATCTTCTGTGGAGAGATTTGCTAATTACAACACTGAGTGCTTCCGCGGATGGTGTAAGAAAAACAGGCAAACAAACAAAAAAGCTTCCTAGTATCCTATATATAAAAACGAACCCAACAATGCAGACTTTCCTTAAGTACAGACTTTGTCTGGGACAAAGAGAATCTTATTAGGGCCCTACACTGGTAAACAATTATCTGGCTGAGAAGAACAGATAATTTTACATCTATTAAGCACTTAATCAAAAACATGTCATCAATGCAAAACAGAATAACAAGTGGCTGCTTTATAAAATGAAGTTCCTATTTACCAGTCTGGAAGAAAAGAAAGGAGTAAAAGAACTCTGGAAAATTCTAAAAATAAACAACAAAAGCACTAAAATGTCATCTTCTAACTGCTATCACCAACATCTCTCTTCAGCATCTTCCAAGTCCTCCACAGATGTTTCAAAAACTTCTGGTGATTGATCCAAGCTGAAGCTCATCTTTTCCAAAAAATCTTCATCTTTCTCTTTAATAACTAATTATCCTGCTCATTTTTTCAGCACTGACTCTTGATATCCATGTCTGTTTATACCTTCCACACAACTGTATAATTTGCTGACTTGCTACAGCTACTTCCCCTGCTCTGTAACAGAATAGCTTTCCCTATGCTATAGCGTATACGTAAGCACACCATCGATGAAGACAGTGTACTTTCTGAAGAAGAAAAATAGTAACACACTGCATATAAGGAAAACCTGATGACACAAAGACAAGATTCTTTATCGACAGTGCAATGACTAAACATCTCAAGATAAACCCAAGGTCAGATTGGTCAAGGTCACTGACTTTCCTTTTCTTGTTGGAGAGTATCCCACAATTATGTGACTGATTTTCCTAACTAAGTATTAGAAAAGAACCTCAAGGTCCCTATTTTTGTTGTATATTAACAATAATAACAATGGAAATTAGGAACACTTTTTCCATGCATTTTGATTTCAAGGCTGATGACAAAATCTGTCAGTACAATGCAAGCACATAATCATCCAAGGCAGCAGATTGCATTATAAAATGTAGTTAACTATGTAAAATATTTAGAGGATCAAAATTTTAATCTTCAGTATGTTATTTCTGGCTTGGGACAAATATTTCAGATAAAGTATCTATTTAATGTGATAATGATAATTAAGAAAAAGCATCGCCTTGAGCAATCAATGGAAAAATTTCATCTGAATTAGAGTAAAATTATCTTTGCAACAACATACATTTTCTTTCATCCAAAAAGTGAAACCTTGTTAAAAATCAACTTCCAAAAGGTAAGCAATGATTCTACATGGATCAGTCAAACCTCATTTTGCAACTAGGAGCTTCTTGTAAACTGGGACGGAAAGACCAAAGGGCAAAATAATCAGATATATTGGAACCCACTGACTGTCAAAGAAGTACAAGAAAAGGTAGAGCAAAAGGCAGAAAGTGGGTGAGAATAAGGAGAAGTAGTAGTAGTAGTTTATCAGACTCAATGTGAAGATGCTTCGCGTTGCCAACCCAAGAAAAAGTACTCACGACATTGAGACAATCAATGTTCAACTACAGAAATCATAATTACTGTGCGGTTCAACAGCTGCTCATTCACATTCATAAATATCTAAAGAACCAACTGTAAGGGTCTTCTGAAGGTTTTCAAACCTAAGTGTGATTCACTGCTCCCACTTTAAGTATATTTGTGCTTTTTGTCTTGCTAGGAAGTCGTCATTTGAACAAACAACTTCTTGACCCAATCCAAACTAAACTGGCAGCAGGAGAAAGTGGAACAAAGAAACAAAGCAGAAATTAGGAATATCAGCTTCTTGCTGTTCATCACTGAATGGTCTTTTTAAATTCTCTGCCCCTTTTAAAAAACATAGATTAAATACGGCACAATTCTATGGGCAAGCTCCGGAAGGGTGGGATAGATGAGTGCACAGTGAGGTGGATTAGGAACTGGCTGGATGGCAGGGCCCAGAGAGTGGTGATCAGCGGTGCAGAGTCTAGTTGGAGGCCTGTAGCTAGCGGGGTCCCCCAGGGGTCAGTCCTTGGTCCAGTCCTGTTCAATTTATTCATCAATGACCTGGATGAAGGCACAGAGTGCTCCCTCAGCAAGTTTGCTGATGACACCAAACTGGGAGGAGTAGCCGATACCCCAGAGGGCTGCGCTGCCATCCAGAGGGACCTGGACAGACTGGACAACTGGGCAGTGAAAAACCTCATGCAATTCAACAAGGCCAAGTGCAAGGTTCTGCACCTGGGGAGGAATAACCCCAGACACCAGTACAGGCTGGGGACCGACCTTCTGGAGAGCAGCTCTGCAGAGAAGGACCTGGGTGTCATGGTGGGTGACAAGTTGACCATGAGGCAGCAGTGTGCCCTCGTGGCCAAGAAGGGCAATGGGATCCTGGGGTGCATTAAGAAGAGCATCTCCAGCAGCTGGAGGGAGGTGATCCTGCCCCTCTACTCAGCCCTGGTGAGGCCACATCTGGAGTATTGTGTCCAGTTCTGGGCTCCACAGTACAAGAGGGATGTGGAGCTGCTGGAGAGAGTCCAGCGCAGGGCTACAAGGATGATCAGGGGCCTGGAACATCTGCCCTATGAGGAGAGGCTGAGGGAGCTGGGCCTGTTCAGCCTGGAGAAGAGAAGGCTGAGAGGGGACCTGAGCAGTGTCTAGAAGTACCTCAAGGGAGGCAGTGAGGAGGATGGTGCTGGCCTCTTTTCACTGGTGGCCACTGACAAAGTTAGAGGTAATGGCCACAAACAGAAGCACCAAAAGTTCCACAGGAACTTAAGGAAAAAATTCTTACCAGTGAGGGTGACAGAGCCCTGGAACAGGCTGCCCAGAGAGGTTGTGGAGTCTCCTCTGGAGATCTTCAAAACCCGCTTGGACGCAGTCCTGTGCCACGTGCTCTAGGTGACCCTGAGTGTGCAGGGGGGTTGGACTAGATGATCTCTAGAGGTCCCTTCCAACCTTAAGCATTCTGTGATTCTATGACTCTATGATTCTTATGACTTTGGAAAATACATTGTTTCTAAACACAATGACTGCAATCTCTTATTCGAAACTGCAGGGGATATGTAACGGACTTGTGGAATATTGCACATGAAAGCTGGTAAATGATAAACACAACTTTCTGAAAGCAGTGTTTTAACTGTTGTTGTGAAGTAGATGCCATCCTACAGGGCAGTTCAGAATCTACCACTACAGTGATGACTCAGGGTGTAACTGACATCTGTTAAACAGACTGGCAGTGGAAATGGTTGTAGAAACTTTGGAAGTATAATTAGAAGGAAAATTTTTAGACTGCCTGAGGCATAACTAAGTTAAGATCTACAATGCAACACTAGCATTTATGCAAACATCACACACAAACTTATTAGAAAATAGTTAAGTTCACCATTTACAGACTGTACATCGTAAAGGAATAGTTTTTGCCTCACTCAAGCTATCTTTAAGATTGACTGAAATGAAGTGTTAAAAATTAATTTCAGTTTGCAATTCTAATTTTGAAGTATTAAATGATGACAAAACAGGAAATAACCGAGAAAAATAGTGATTTTTTTGAAAGCATTATTATATAAAATATTTTCCATGCATTTTTTCTGTGTTGTGCAAAGAAAATTACACAATTACATATGTGCCTGCGCGAAAAGAGTAATCAGTTCATAAACTGCCATTTTTATGGCAATTAGTTCATTAGCTCAAGACTTAAAACTAGCACTTGTAAGTCAGGAGCATCTGTACATTTTTTCCTTCTTTACTTACACTGGCCTGAAGCCCAGCATAGAGTTTTAATCTCCCAACAGGCTTAATAAGCACAGCATATGCTTATGGTATTTTCATGACTTTGTACAGGAAAGATTTTCTGCAGTAGAAATGGATAGCAGGAAACCCTCTGACATGCCTTCAAGTAGGGAGCCTCTTACTTCACATGAAGAGAGCTCCTGTTTGAGCAAAATGGCTCTGGTTTGTCTATAGAAAAGCTTTTCTGGCTGTCTGTTACAGTATTTTTCTTAGGGAATCATCCATTACATGTGATTTTCAGCCAGCATAGAAAAAGAGCTGATGGAAGATACATGCTTTCTGGCTTCAGTTTCACAGGCAATCAATCTTGAAGAAAATCTAATGTATTTGAAATACCTAATTTTCTCTCATTCATCTTGTTCAGTACGACAGAAACGCATGTTTGTTGCACAGACAGGATTCTGGATGCGTTTACTCCTTGTATTTTCAGAGGAAGTATTTTTTTTTAATCCCTTCTGCTTTTATCAGCATTTTCCCTCTGACGTAGTCACAGTTCTGATTCAGAATATATATATATATATATATATATATATATATTTTAGCAACGCAGAACAGATAACACTGACAAAAGTGTTGCAGGATGGTCTATAATACAGAACACAGTCATCCTTTTATTCTTGACCAAGTATATTATCTTTCCTAGCAGAAGGAGCAAGGAAAATCAATTCCTTGAGAAGATTACCTTTCGGGGGAGAGAGGGAGGGATTACGGTTCTCATTTTTCCAAAATTTCTTTGGAATAATAAAAATGGAATACAGTTAGCAGTAGAACTCTCCTGTGTTACAGAACAGATGATGGTTTGTTCTTGGAATTTTACAGCTTTGAAGAATGAAGAGAGGTGGTTTTGGCTCAGCTTCTACTGTGGATTCCTCTTTCAATTCTTTCTTTCTTTGGAATATATTACCTCTAAAATATATCTCTTACTGATAGGATATATTTGTCCTGCTGTCCTTCAGACACACACACACACACACACATATATATATTCTTCCAATTTTTAGTGTTTTGCCAATAGTTTAATTAGTTTAGGACTCAAGAAAAATGTTTAAAGTAGTTTAATAGCATTTCTGGTAATGACTATTCAGGCTCACCAACAAATATCTCCAAGCAAGGAGTAACAAACCCCACTGAAATTATGAAGAGACTCTACAATAAAGACTAGATGATTCCCTGAGATAGAAATTCTACAAGATTCACTAGTCAGACAAGACTTAGTTTGCTTTACATGGGAAACCATATATAAAAACAGAAACTCATGTGGTTACTATTAAATATTTTTGCAGGATGTCTTCTCTTCCCAGTCTTGAAATAAGCATTTTCTCTTGCAATTCAACACATCTTTCACAATATAATGTTGCAATTGCTTTACCTAATGGTTTCCATACTAATGGAAATCTTTGTTTCCTTTCCCCCATTAAATATTTATTTTGCTTCATTTACCAAAAGTGAAATATGCCTTTTCTAGGAGAAAAAGAGTGAAATCTTCCCACTGCAATATTACTTGCCCTGGCAGACCGGCAGCATGTCTAGCACTTTATACACCATTAAGTGGAGACAGATTTTTCATGTTTTACTGTTTCCTTATGAATAAATTTTCAAAATTCATTCCTTCAGACTGAGAATTACCGGATGATTTTTAATTTGTTGTTATCAAGTCTTCAGGAATTAGCCTTCCTTTACTAATTAAATTAGAAGATATACTCTTACCATCTCCAACCCTTAGAAAGAACTTGCAGTCTTTGCTCTTTCCTGGACAATATTTGTCCGCAATGCACCTTTCAAGGATTTGGCTATGGAAGGGCTAACTTCAGAGAAAGAAAGTAGCATATTTTCTGTAACAGTTGCCACATCTATAGCAAAAATACTTTTATTCAGCGTTTTGAATTTTCAAAACCAAAGGTTAACTACACAGTACCAAATCTGGTTCTGTAGCACACAAAACAACCGCATATCATGTCCTAATAGGCAGTTTCCTAATAAAGAATAAGTTGTGTTTTATTTTACTGTGGAAAGAGCACAACTGAGGACAACACAACAGCACAAAGCAATAATTACCAATGGGAAAACACTCATTTGTTGGCTCACCTCTAGCCTTAGAATAAACTGAATTATTTAGCTATCCACTGACACTACCTAAATGTTCAAAAAGCTATTAAAAGTACTTTCTCACCTTACAAAATGAGCTACAGGTGGGCACAATTTTTTTAAGCACGCCAAAACATTATCAGTCTTTTTAACAGTACAATACAGGACATGCATAGGACACTGTGCTGTAAGGTGTGGCACTTTCCCGCACTGTCAAACTAAACTCAACTTCTGCTAACAGGAGGATGCCATTATGTATTTCCTTTCATATCTTCTGCTTCTTACTCCCATTTGGGCACATTAACCTCTTCTCAAACAAGCATTTTTTATTTCCAAATTTAAAATGTGCAAGATAACCAAAGGGAAGCAAAAGGAAAGATTAAAAACAAAATATAAGGTATTTAGAACAAAAAGAAATATAATTTAAAAATGAACAGGTTTCAGAAACTTTTATGTTTTCATTTTATTTTTCACTGAAGGTGCATAAGGATCTCTTGCTTCCGCTTATTTAGAAAAACTGGTCTAGGAATTTTTGCAGTAGTATGATACATCTGTTGATACACCAATGATTAATGGTATTTGAAGCAGCTAATAATGGAAATGCAATATAAGAGTGTGAAATGAGGAAATGTATAGCAAAAGTATGATTATTCACTCCCTGTGTAGAAAGACAGAAAAATTTTAACTTCAAGAAATGGAGTTGTGTTCAGTAAGTTCAACAAATACTAGCAAGTCAGAGGTTGCATTGTAAGAGAATCCCAACAGAATTTTTAAACTTTGAGGAATTTATGAAAAGATAATAGTATGAACTAAAACTAAGTCATACTTTGAACAAGCCGCTGGGAAAAAATATGTTAAGTAAATTTAGAGAAGAAAAAAGCTTATATTCTTAGTGTACTTAACACTCAAACAGTATTTTGCAAGGCTAGTTTCTGTCGATGAGCTTCATGCAGTGACCTTCCTGTTTTCAGGCTGCTGCTAAAATTACAGAGTCATTAGGCAATGGCAGAATTTAAAGTACATTTTGATCCTTTAATGGGAATGTTACAGCAGGTAGAGGTAAAAGGTAAAAAGCTGACAGGAACAGTACTTGTGTAGATGATGACCTTGGTTTCTAGAATAAATTATATAGTCCAAAGAGTAAACACTACTATGCCAGCAGTTCTCACCAAAAAAAACACAAAGAAATTTCTTGTAAAAGCATAAAGGTTTACAAGTTTCTCTGCAGAACAACAGAGAATACAATATAAGTACATATATGAAAAACTGCAGTGAGACCAAGCATCAATAAAGTACTGTGACTCTGAGTGCAAAATCCAGCTGACGATTTTATTAAGTTATGAGATGCAACCGAAATGGATATCCAGTACACTAATCCATAGTCTGTAACATTCTAAATTTAGCACTTCAAAAGGATGAAACCACAGGATTATGACTCCTAGAAAGCTTTAAAGTCTTCTTCCATTTTTTAAAAAAGAAATCTATTCCTACATTAACACAGCACTCTATTCATGGAGCAGAATAGGAGGGATCAAGAAGCTGATTGCCTAAGGCTTTCCACCTATGAGAGGCCTAAAGAGGGGTTCAGTCATTTTGGAGATGTTGTGATGGATGTGCTCCTTCCCCAGCTCAACCTGACTTTCCACATGCAGCCCTATTCAGGCATTAACTACCAGTGACCTGGTAGTTGTCTCCCCGATTCCTTCCCGTACTTGGACATTAATCATCAATAACAGTCCTGATGGCTGCATCCCAATGGGAAGATAAGACTAACTGCGCATACACCAGCCACCAGTCATTTCTGAATTGAAAGAGTGACTGTAAGTCAGTCATCTTATCCCATAAACATGGGGACAGCCTGAGGGCCCACTGAGCTCTCCTTGCACGGCAGGGGGCTGCACGCCAGGATCTCCCCTTGAGCAGGGACGCCTCTCAAGGATACTCCTCAGGGTTAAGAGATCCTTCCCACGGCAGATTCATGGTAACTTACTATAGCACGCTTCTCTCTCTGAACTTGCAAACTTTACTTTGAAACTGTGCACAAATCCCTCAAACATAAACCGTTGACCAGGTCTGGGACTAGGACTGGATCCAGCCGCACCTTTCAGGAAGAGTCTGGAAAGCAAGGGGGTCCAATCTGAACCCCCTGACTCAACAGGAGGGTGTCCTTGATCATTTTGTGTATTTCTTGTCCCCATGCAGTAAATAAGTGACCTTGCCATAGAATCCAGTGAACCACTGTCCATATCAGTAACACCTACTACTGTTTCTTTCGCACGAGTGAAGTGCATTGTGTCACTCACCCCCAACACTACTCGTTCTGTGACAGATGTCCAGTCTGAAACTGGTTAACTGTTTTTGATTCTTGATAACATAGTAGTTCTTTTCTTGCTTACATATTAGAAGAGACAAACATTGCCTTTATTCAAATTGTTGTGGTTGTGTGTAGAGCCAGCAGAATGGCTCTGTATGACAAGGATCCATCAAAATGGGTACCTCTGTCTGTCATACCTACTACACAGAGAACAAAGGATGTGAAGATTCGTCATACCTATTCTGGTCCGCCAACAAGAGATGGCACTTCAAATTAGCAGTCTCAGAATTTGCTCCTGATGACAGGGATAAGAAAAAACAAAGAAAACAAAACAAAAAACCCCAAACCACTAACTTTTTGTTTCCTTCCAGAGCGGTGAGTACTTTGGCCAAAATGCCAAGTATGAGGCAGATGCTTAGAGGTATGGGCAATCTTTTATTCATGTTGTAAATGCAAATCAGCATAGGAAACTTTGTAGCTGCTATTCAGAAGTCTGAAAAGCGTTTGAAGATCCCTCTCCACACTAAGAATAGCAGAAGGCATCTTAACAGCAGTGTCTGTTTCATACAAAATTCTGCATGCAAAAATAACAATAGTAAAATAATTAGCATCTGAAACCCAAAGTTTTATGTATCATGTTATCCCTATACTAAATTTGGTGTGTTAAATAAGTATAGACATTTCAAAGGATGCAATTTACTTTAATGTTCTCAGTAATACGGTAACATTTTCTAAATATAGAAAATGATGTTTACATAATATCATTATTTTAATGTTTTCTAAAGAAAAAAATCCTACAAAATTATGACATAATGTTTTACTGATTGCTATTTTTCTGCAATATTTGTTCAGTTTTCCTGTGTTTGGGTCTTCTACAAAGAACAACAATTTCTGGAACACCAATTTTACTAAACTATTTAATTTTCAAATACAGAAGAAGTATTTCAAAGGATTTTGATAGACTCTGGTAGTGATATTCTCAAGTCTAATTCCAGATTCTCAATGACAAAAATAATTAGAATATAAATCAGATTTGAACTCTGCCAGAAAGGAGAATGGAAAGTATAAGATAGATGCATTCTAATTGCCACTCATATCTAAAGACAAGAAAAATACCCTTCTTCATTGGTTTCAATTTCACTGTGCTTTAAAAGTAGTTGCAAAAGCCTCAGTCTTTTTTGTTTTTTTTTTCTCCTTTTTTCTTTTCTTAAATAGGTTATTAACTGTGTTTTCTGAAAGGGATACCAAAGACAAACAATATTGTACACGGAATATACAAAAACAGCTTGGCTCCACATGGTTAAAGTGGATCAGCAAGGCCTTCCTCAACACCCTGACAGCAAAATCATAGCACGGCAAAAGGCACAACTTTAACATCTCCTGCTGGTAAGGAGCAATGTCCTGACTAACTTCCCCGTCCTTCAGGAAATAAGCTTTTACAGGTATAGAACTGATCAGCATCACCTTGCACATTAGAAAATGGTACCAGTGGTTGGGAAATCCTACTATCATTGGTCATGAAATGGTCAACATCCTGGAATGCATGGACTTTTTAAGCACAGAGTAACAAAGTTTTTGAAGTAAATTTTCTCCCCTAAAACTTAAAAATTCAATATGATCTGCAATTCTGTACTACTGAGCACATAGTTTGGATTAGAATACAATTTTCTTCAAGTGGGGCATATATTCACTTATTCAGCTATTATGTAGGTTCAGCAGCACCTCAGGGAACTTTGCAGGATATAGAGGAATAGTGAAGACAGAAAAAACAAGTAGGAAAAAATTTTAAGCATGAACGTACACATAGTTCTTTTTAGTGAGTTCCACAAATACTTTTTCTGCTCTTTCACAGAATCTCAGATCACCACATTTTGATCTCAAATGTGTTTCACTGTCCAACACAAAACTACTTTGAATTCAATCTGAACAACCAGTCAAAATACAAGCTGAAGGAGAAGCTGAATCTAAATATAACGTATTTCAATTGTCAACAGAGATTTAGAGCAACTGTTTGGACAACAAAATAAAGAGCAGCAGAACAAGATGAACTGTCTTAATCAAGTAAGGGTGGTCTTGGTATCTATGCCCCAGTCAATGCAGCCAAAATGGAAATAGAGACAGCATAAATACCCTGAAGAGTGAATTCTTCCTCTGCTTCCCCCCCACTTTTTTTTTTTTTTTTAATGAAAATACAGTTGCCATGCCAACCATTACAAAACATCAGTCTGCAGCGACAGCTAGTGATAAAGTCTGTTCTTGTGTTATGTCTTCCCAGGGAGGCTAGCTGTTACTCAGTCACAGGTTGTTCAGGGCAGCTGCACAATCTCATAGACATAGCATGAGTCTGCCCTTTCACCTTCTGGAATTTGTTTGTATTCTGCTTCCAAATTCAGGCATCTGAGCAAGCTGGCATGCTTTCGTTGGTATATGTGCATGTGTGCCCAGGCACTCTGTTTTCTTTAGGGATTTGCCACGTACCCTTAACTCATGAAAGTGAAAACAGGCATTAGGGACTAGCCAGCACCTGGAAGTCCAGAACTTTTTTTTGAAGAGATTAGACTTTAATGCATCTTAACTAGTCCTTTTGGCATTAGGGTGTCAGTAGCAGAGTCAAAACTATGATTTACGTTTTTAGCATGCATGAAGAGGATTTCTTTTCTGAATCTGCATAGGCAGTGTTACAGGGTAAATCTAATTCATCAGAAAAAAAAGTTTGAAAACTATCAGTAGTTGCAACATTTGTATTTGCTCAGCACACTTCAGTATACAGCTGTCATCTGAAAATATGTATACAAGAGTCACAGAGGTGCCTACAATGCACTGTGACTTAGCTGTAACTTAGCTCATTAGAGAACATGCTTAACAACTCAATAGAGGAACAGGAGAGAAATCGTGGGTTTTCTTCAGTAAGAAAACAAACAACATCCAAAAAGCAGTACCACATGTTACATCTTAACTTTAGCAAGACTTCATTTCACACAACAGACCCACAAACAATGAAAACACTAACTAGAAAAAAATACTGCCCAGTACATGGTAAACTGGTCAGAAATTATATTCACATTCTGGTGCTTAGCAATGCTTAATGGTGCTTTAGCAAGTGGAAGGGATTGTGGGAGTAATGTTCCATGTAGTCCAATGCTATTCAGTGTTCTTGATGATCTGGAAGATGGAAGAGAAAGCTTACAGCTACTAAAGCTGCAAAAAAACACCTGATAGCACAAGACCACCTGAGGACAACGAAAAAAAATAAAATCATTTTGTTGAACTGGTGCTGTGAACTCAGAAAACCTATATATTTTTCAACAAGGACATATGCTAAATCCTCTTACAAGGAAAGGAAGATCAACTATACGAAACAGGATATCGAACAACTGGGTAGGGAGTATATCCACAGAAAAGGATTAAGAGCTTACACTGGATCTCAAATTGTATACCACAGACGTTACAATCTTTACTGTCAAGAAAAGAAATGCTACATCATGGGGATGTAAACAAGACAGAAGTTATGTAAAATAACTCCTCTTCATTGAAATGAGGCTAAACCTGGAACTGGTGGCTAGCTTTTGACCAGATCTACATAAAGACATCAGCTACACGAATGATAGCTAGGAAAACACAATGAAAATAAAATTAAGACATGCAGAAAAGAGTTTCTATTGGAAAAGTCTGAATGTGCAGTGATCTGGCACCACTTTTTAAAGTTTATGAAGAATTTAGCTTTAAGAAGAATTGTGTGAACAGGGATATGGTGTCTTCCACAGCATAAAAGGCTGGAGAGTTGGGCAAACAGGAACCTCATGGAGTCGAACAGAGGCAAGTGCAGGGTTGTCCCCCGAGGGAGGAACCACCCCAGGCATCAGCACACACTGGGGTGACCTGCTGGAGAGCAGCTCTGCAGAGGAGGCCCTGGGGCTCCTGTGGGACAACAGACCCAGCAGGAGGCAGCAAGGGGCCCTTGTGGCCACCAGGCCAGTGGTGTCCTGGGCTGCAGGAGGAAGAGGGCGGCCAGCGGGGGGAGGGAGGTGGCCCTGACCCTCTGCTCAGCCTGGGGAGGCCACGTCTGGAGTCCTGCGCGTGCCCTGGGCTCCCCAGGACAAGAGGGACACGGAGCTACTGGAGAGAGGCCAGCGCAGGGCTGCGAAGCTGGGGAGGGCCCTGGAGCAGCTCTGCTGTGAGGAGAGGCTGAGAGCGCTGGGGCTGCTCAGCCTGAGCAGAGAGGACTGAGAGGAGGGTCTTACCAGGGGACACAAGCATCTAAAGGGAGGAAGTTGAGAGGATGGGACCTGTCTCTCTTCCGTGGCAATCAGCCATAGGCCAAGAGGAAGTTCACAGGAAGTTCACTCTGAATATGAGGAAAAAATGGCACAGATTGCGCAGAGATTGTGAGGTCTCTTTTTCTGGAGCTGTTAAAAACCCGCCTGGATGTGATCCTGGGCAACATACTTAGATGACTAGATGATCTACAGAGGTCCCTTCCAACCTCAATCTTTCTCTGATTCTATGGTGTTAAAAGGAAGGGAACAGCCTGTTATACACAACCACAGTGACTTGAGCAAGAAGTAACAGGTTTAAAATTTAGCAAGGAAATTCAGATAAAATATTACAGAAAATTAAGCACTAAGGTTAATTTGCTTAGAGAGTTCAAATTCCTCTGCTTGTCAAGTGTTTTAAGAGCAAAATGGGTGATTATCAATCATGAATGACATAGGATTTGACAAAGGATTGGTTGATACTGCCACATGGTAGGAAGAGGGATCAGATGACTTTCAGGCCTGTCATTTTTTGACAGAGTTTAGCATAATTAACAAAACCTGAGATGCAGGTTATGTAAGTTCAAACGAACCGTATGTTGCAACAGCCAGACTACTTCAGTTCTGAAGATAACTGGTTTGAAATGATCTTGAGTGATGTATGCTGTGCTGCAAGCATTTTTGCAGTAGAGAAACACACACATAGGAGAATTTAGGCACAGTTTTTGTCTCAAGGTCTTTCTCTCCCACTGACCACTTAATAACATAGGTATCAAACTCCTCTAGTCTGCTCCATTTGTTGAGATTTACAGATGATGTGTAACTTTCATTCACCTCCTGAACTTAACAGCAGTTCAATCTGGATCAGCCCTTAACCTCCTTCCTCACCATATATTCTCACAAGGTAGTATTACTATGCCTTAACTGCAGTCTTCTGTAACTAACATCTCTTTTGTAACTTAAGTAGCTCTCTGCCTATCCAGGTTCTCAGCATATCTTTAGTGAAGCATACACAAAAATTGCATTGTACATTAATGCTGATGTACATCTGATTATTCTCCCACGAAATGTCTTGATTTTGAAAATGTTTTGCAAAAATAAATCCTCATCCCCTTGCCACTCTTGCTATTAACATTCTGAGAAGGAACACGCCTTAGTATTCACTAAAAGAGGTTTTTTTGTTAAAGGAATTACAAGGTAAGTGACAAGTGCAGTGAAGTCATAGATGTGCTATGAGTAAGTTTTCCATCTTTACTTTCACTTATCAAGGTTTTTGATCTCAGCAAAGGAAAGTAACACTAAGGCAACTGCAAATGAAAAGGCATGAGAGAAGACTTCCACAAAAAATCTAATTTAAATTTAAAAATTTCCTTTAAAAGGGTTAATTTTGTGTGCACATCTTTCTTTTTTTTTTTTTTTTTTTTAAAGGTATCACATAAAATCTAATATATGTACTAATCACTGGTCTGTTCTACTGTTAAAACAAAGTACATCTTAAATATAATACTAAATGCCATCCAAAAAACAAAAGGTGAATTATGTTAAGAACAACGCCAAAAAAAATATTGTGAAAGAAAGAAGTAGCATTCTGATTCAGCATCTACCAAGTACGACTTAAGTTTCAGCAGTATAGCTTTTTTTATAGCTTTTAAATTTTAACTTGTGCCTTGCGTACAATTGTAAGACATGAAACTGGGCTTTCACTGTTACATGGTGCTTTCCCCGGTACCACAGTGTAGTCTTCAAAGAATTAAAAAAAAAAAAAAAAAACTCCAAAGAAAACCAAAAAAACTCCACACCAAATAAACAAACACAACTGTAAAGAAGAAAAAAATCAGTACCTACCCGTAACCACTGTTTTTCTGTGAGAGCATCACTATAGTCCACATCCCTGCGTTGACGGGACCCTCTTCCAAATATTTTCTCTTCCTCTTCTTCACATGTGAGTCTTTCAACTTCAGCATCATCCTTAATAATCCAGGATGGCAATTCATCCTCTTCCATTAGGCGGGGCTTGCGCTTGGGGTTTCTGGCGTCCTCCCTACGACGGTCCATATCCATGCGCTGCAAAGGCAGAAGGGAAAGGACACAACTGTTGTAAGGGCCACTACTAAATAAACCATGGGATCTCCTGACTATTTAATTTTGCTTGACACTTCAAATCTCATCCTTTGGTGGTATATTCCTTCCTCCAGACCAATACTTCTAAAATACAACAATAAAAGGGAGTATCTGCTCTTAATTGTTGATCTTTGTCGAGTTCTCCGTAATTAAATTTCACTGAAGGTACTGAAAGTACTAGATGGACAGCACCTAAATAAAACAAATCAGGTTATGAAAAGGCAGGGGTAGCTGTTGATTAAACAACTGTTTTTCTTCTTATATAATTTTTATGTCTTCTTCATATTCATGAACATGATTTGCAAAAATCAATCCTTTCCTAACAACATGCCCATATGTTGTTATTACTTATGCAATTAAAAAGAGTAACTTAAACCACACTAATTATGGGAATCTGAGTATTGGAAGGAAGAATTCTAAAAGCTTGTATTAGCAAAAAGGAATCAACAGACAGACCAGAGCTTGCTCATTCAGTGCCAGAAAGCCAATCAGCTTAACTGGTCTAACTGCTATACTATGCATAAATGAAAGCATATATCAGATAAGATACGGTACAGTGTTAAGAATATTAGTTAGATAATGATATATTAAGATTCTTAGAAGAGATAATCAACATGGTCATTAATTTCAAGTTTGGTGAGCAAACCACGCTGCACTAAAAAGACATGAATGTTGAAGCCACATGATAAACCTCAGAAACGAATGATGCAGTCACCAGTGAGTGTTTTTAGTTCCCCTAGAACTGACAAGCAGAATGTGAGATGTGACCTCACAGAGTTCTACGACCAATGGTAATTTTTTTCCCCCCCATCCTCATTACCTCAGTCAACAATGAAATCTTTTGTTTTTACAATGCCTTCCTGTACCTTGCCTTTTAAAGCACAGCTCATTCAAACTGGATGCATACATGGTCTGCCTTATCGACATCTTGACAGCCAGCAAGTTGCACTCAGACAAGACCGAAATGGAAGAGGTTTTTAACAAGGAAATTAAAGGTATCCCAAATCAGGCAGAGCAAATAGGCATTTAGTTTTCCTGAAGACATTATTCAAACCCATTTTATATCTGGGAAAGCTCTGGTCCCATCTTTCCTTGTGCTAGCAAAACTTGTGTTTGTAAACCTGTCTTATCTTACTGTAGCTAGTATAGCAATGATTTTTCCAGTATCCTGTTAGGCACAAATACCAGAAATTAAAAAGCATTCTGCCACAACTGGTTACATGCAAGCAAAGAGCAAAATTACTGTCAAAAATCCCAGAATACAATACATAGTACACACAGTACTACTGAACTCTGAGTAGTTATCTTCATTTCTCAGCTACATAATTTATTACTACTACATAATTTAGTGCTACTACAAAACTTACAAGAATCTTTAGAACAAAAAAGAAACAAAACACTTTAGTTTAAAACCACTGACTTATGCAGTGAATTGCTTCTGCATTGCTATTTTGTATTCAAGAAGAAAAAATATATTAGGATAGCTGAAGTACTGGTTCCCATATTCCTGGGAGGCCTATAACAACAATTCCATGTCAGTTTTTATATGAGAAAAAATCATGATAATAAAATAAAAATAACTTCAAAGTTTTCTTTCTTGCTTATTAATCTTAAATGTAACATTCACTGAAGCACATTATTAAAAAATGTTGAAATCACAGTGAAACAGTCATTTCCCACTCTGGATTATGTCTGCGCTTGTTTAGGATTAGGAAGAAAAAAATAGAAGTGACACTATTTGCAATAAACAGAAAACTCAAACCAGCTGAGATTGGGGCTATCCAATTTTTTTCATATTAATTACTTTGACATATGCAGAGATATCACAGCAATGGTGAAAAAGTAGGCAGAAGATTGGAGTTAGGGGAAATAACATCAGTCAGAATGTGCAGTAGTAAATGGGAATAGGACCACACCAAATCAGACAGAATATTTTGGGTATTTCCTTGTTGCTTCAGCTCCTAAACTCAAAGTTGGATGCTATTTTTTCTGAATTACTTGCAGCAAGAAAAGTAAAAACTGAAAAAAAAAATCTCATTTCCTTTAAGTTCTTTACCTTTTTGCTGCAGAAATTTTAAATTCTGGTAAACTGAAGAATCTGAAAGAGCCTTCCTACAAGGATGACATAAGAGCTTCACCAAAGCAGAAATGAAAGACACCTACCACTCTCCCCTTATACACTAAGCCAGTCCTCTCCTTGTAGAGGGCAATCTGTTTGGTTAGGCATGATTTAAAAAAGCATGCTGACTTTTCTTGGTCATCCTCTTGTCCTTCACATCTCTGGAAAGGGTTTCCAGAATTACTTGCTCCATCATCTTCAGCCCGTAGCTCCTCAGATCCTCCTCCTTCTGAGGCACTTAGAGACAGGGTTTAGCAGGCAGGGTGTTGAAGGGCTTACGGTTGGACTTTGTGATCTTGAAGGTCTCTTCCGACCATAATGACTCTATGATTTTATGATCCTTGGCCATGTCCAACCACAAGACAGCATCTTAAGGGACCATCCTGTTCTCCTGGCTACTGCTCTGGAAGCACTTTAGACAACAGACTAAATACTTTTACATTTTTTAACACAAGCTAAAACAACAGGCCAAGCACTACTTTTTCTTGAATATTAGTGAATATTTTGTTGATATTTTGTTGATTTTGATTACATCTGGACAACCTTAACAATTAAGGAATGATGCTGCATCTTAGCTTAAGTGAAAAATCCTTCTTGTCTTCTCTAGAACCAAACTGAAATGCACAAGGTTTGAGAATACAACCCTTCTGCACACTTTAATTGCCTATATGAGGCCTATAATATTAAGAAAAGGAAGAGAAATAACTGAATTCAAAACCTATTTTTTAGGCTCTCTTTCGGTGAGTTCACTAATATATGAAAAATAAATTTCTTTATTAACAATTACAGTTTGTTTACTAACAATTAAAATATATTAGCTATTAATATACATCATCATTTCTAGATAAAATGTTTTCACATATCCCTGGATTCATAGCACAATTACTCTGTTTTTTTTTTTCCCAACATCTTATCAGCTCCTTACTCTTGCTCAGAAACCTTCAAATAGATTAATCCAAGAAATATAAATTAATCACAAACAATATAAAACTATCTTGCCTCTAAGCTCAACTGTTTTACTAATTGGCTTTTATAATCTTCAAACTTAATCTGGAAAGACAAAATTTAACAAATTTATGGAAAATAACCATAAATTCAACTATTTTTTTCAAGGACTGTTTTTTTCCTTCTAAGTCTGAAGGAACAACACTAAAATGATGTTTCAAGCAGCCAATCTGCATTCACAAAACTAAGCATTTCAGTCGAGCCATAATTTTTGATACAAAAGCACTCACAATGATCACTATACCTCTTGTACTCTCAGCTAGGGAAGATGGATACAGCTGCATGAAATGCTGTTTCTGTGGGAATTGGAGGTATTTTCAGACAACATCAAATAAAACACAAAAGCACAGAATGATTATACTGGCAAATCAGCAATAACATAAGGCCTTTGCCAATCGTCCACCTTATTTTTTTTCCACTTGCAGAAAAAGGGCTTATGTTCACTTGTATAAAGGTGAGGTATAAAATCCTTAAGCAGGAGATGGTGTGAGACTAAATACTAGAGGTCCTAATAACGACCTTCTCTGTAAGTACTTCCTGATATACTTTCATATTCAAGCACCTATGACAATGTCAGTGCTGTTTATCTTGCAGAACAAAAACGTTTCTTCAGAATGAGAGGGGATGGAGGTTTCCCCTCAACAACTATTTAAGTGTTTTCTTTGACTGTTCCAGTGATTCTTAAAGGTCCTCCAGCAATCTTCGTAGTGCACACTTGCTAAAAGGCGAGCCATGTTTATATACTGACATTTAAGTAATTATTCTACAATTTTGTAACCAGTATTAATAAGAAAGGAAGCAGTAATGTAAATGAATTGCTCACAATTGAATAAGTAGTTCTGCCAACTGTTCAGCAGTTCTAGCAGTACAGATGCAGCTAACTGCACCCTTGACAAAACAATCACAAACCCAAGTTAACTCCCAAAGAAAAGAGCACTATCTGTCTACCACCTCACTATCTGGTTAAGTTTAAGTAGCTAAACAACACAGTGCAGAATCAGAAGAAATATTAAAAATGAAAGAATGCTGTCAAAGTAGCAAGCCAGCCCGTAATTACCAATTTTCCACTGTCTAAATTCCTCTAGCCACCTCTTCCTCTAGCTTGGCACGGTTTCACTGTGTAGTCTCAAAGGCTCTCTGAAGTCAGTGTCACGTGATGAACCCTGTCTTTAAATAGATTGCTGCTCTTTACTCAGATTAACAATGTGAGTAAATGAAGCCCACTCTCCCAGCAGAGTTTTCCAGCATTTGAATCACATGAGGTTAATGCCTTTATTAAAAGGAATATTCTACTTATGATCTTTCAGGCCTTACCATGAAGAGATCAAATTCCTCCTCACGTCGAGCAATCATCTGATTCAGCGTCTCGTCATCCGGAACTTCATCTTCTTCCTAGTTACAAAGATAGATAAAGGCGTTAGAAGGAAAAAAGCAGTATCTAACCTACAGCAACAGCCTGCATGAGGTCAATGTTGCACTGAACTTCCTTCTATCCAGGCACATGTGAAACATTCAGACCATACAAGGGTTTAGAGTGTGATTCAAGTAATAAGGCAGAATAGGCTTCCATCAGAGAGACAACTGGGACTTATCATCAGCTTCATAAATTGAGAATGAGGAAATGAGCAAACATGCAACCATGAAATGCTGGCTTGTGGTTTTCCTGGGTCACAAGCACAGTCTGTTTTCAGATCATTTTTCAGTTAAAATGTATGCATTTCCGTTCTGCTTTTCTATAGTACCTCCCCAGAAATACCATTCTGCATTATGAGATCCTTCATATAGAAAAAATAAATAAATAAATAAGGTCTTTTTTTTTTTTTTAAAGGACATGAGGGAGGGGAAAAAAAAGCTATAGTGGAAGTGATGCCTGCTGAATCCCACTTTGCCTAGACCATTTTCTGCTAACAAACTGAGATTTGAACCTCTGTTTTCTCAGAAAAGAAGTTATAAAAAAATACATTAATTGGAAAAACAAACTATAACTCTAGAATTCAATTTAGAAATAATAATGCTGAAATTAATGCCCTTTTTAACATGACCAGTTTGCACAGTGCTCAGCTTCCCTTTCCAAAATATTTTGAAAACACAAGGCACTCTAAATCTGACCACAGAACAAGTCCAGCAAAATCCACAAACTACTGACTGGTTCCTAGCAGTCTAAAAGACTGAATTTATGTTACATAATACTGCTGACCTCTACTTTTTCATGAAAATTCAAAAACGTAGAATGCTGCATATACTGCCTCAAAACTCTCTGCAGCCTTTTGTTTCCTAAATAATCAAAGGATTATTTATATCCACAACATTTACCATGTATTATATCCATGTATTATAATTCCTGCATTTATATCCATATATACTATTTTCACTCCATTTGTAAGATTTGCACTGCATAAAGGATGGGTTCTTACTGTTACAATTCCTAATTAAGACCTGTGTAACTAAATGTACATACAATTTTAACCGAATCATGACATGCTGCTGGCAAAAGGAGAGTTACTTCTTCCCACCCTAGTCAGTGCTTCTTCAACATACAAGAAGTTACATTCTTAAACACACAAACACACACACAGAACAAAGAATAGAGCTCTGGTTGGCATTTCTTATAATCAGCAAATAATGTTACCTCATGGAAGTTTCACAAGCTTTCCATCACTTCAAACAGTGCAACTTCTAACCTAAAAATAAAAGGGATCCCACAGCAGAAACTATAACAGAAGAGGCTGACCACCTGTGGTTAGTCTGAATAATCACGCTGCAAAACAGGTGCCTTTGGCAGGAATGGATTTTGTAAACACCCACAAAAATTGCCTTTATGAATGTTACCTATCTCCTCGGCCACACTTTAATATTACTGGAAGTTATCTTTTGAAATATACATAGACAACCTGTTTACTGTGTCTGGTACAGTATTACTACATGTACTTTTCACCAGGAGTCGGATTATAGCACCACTGTTTGCTTTAAAGACTGACACTGGGTTATGGCAAGGGAACTGACTAAGTCGGGGCATGCTTCAGGACAGCACCTCAAGAGTACTTCAGTGAAGTACAGAAAGCAGATTCCTCCAACATCACCTATCAAATGAAGCATGCTAACTAAGCCTCAGCTTAAGCTCTAGGCCTTTGAAGCATGTTCAAGTAAACATTTCAGCGGGCTTTGAAAACCTGACAGAATGCTCTGAATTTCCAAAGCAAATCCAAAAGCTGCCTGAGAAAGATTTCTGTTGGTTTCAAGCTGATTCACCTGCTCACGTAGATGGTGCTGCCTAGGTCAGACCTCCAGTTTTGCCTCACCTAAAATGGTGCATAATGATGACTACAATTCAGAGCTTACCACCTAAATAAAACATCCTTCCCTATAAAACAGCCATCTTATGATATTTCTTCCACTTCTGATTAAAAAAAAAAACACTAAAACAGCAATGTAAAATAACAAGTACCTTACTGAAGAGGTACTACTTTTTTCTAAAAGCAAAACAATAGTAAGGATATTTGTAAAACATAGCCTGCAAAACCTCTTTTGCTTTTAGTGCACACCATGTTCAAGACCTACAGAATATTCAGAGAAAAAACAGACTTTAAATTTCAATCTCTCCATTCTTTCACTCTATGGGATATATTCTTAATGTGAAAGGACGTCATTAGAGAATAGATGTTTTTGTCCATCTTTAACATGGTCTCTCTCTCTCTCTCTCTCTCTCATGCAGAATTTATCCAAATGAGGAGATCTGTTTACATGAAGAGAACAATCTGCAGGGACAGGCGAAAGAAAGGGCTCCTCACTCAAAGACAGCAGTTCCAGAGAACAACACAATGGAAAGACACAGATAAATGGTGAATCCGTAACCTTGTACATCATTAAAGAAATGTTTAACAGCTGTTTTGAAACAGCTAATTGTTTCTTCAAGAGGAAGTAACTAGGAATCCTGGTTGGACACACAATCACAGAGAAAGTCATTTTGCTGGTTGGCCCTAAGCCCAAAGCACATGAAGGCAAACCTTAAATTCAACCACAGACTCCTCTGAAGCAGCAAGAGAACAAAGTCTTTCATGACTGATCCTAGACAGTGCAGGTTATTTAGCATTTCTGAGTATCTGTCAGGATTTGGGAATAGTTTAACAATCTGTTTTGGAATAATCTTTGAAGAACGAATTTTTGCTTAACTTACGGAAGAGTAGAATGAGTCCAGTTTAAAATACCTAATTCTACACTAAGGTCTGATCATAAACAATACAGGTATTAATATGGCCAAAGGGAGATAAATGAGATTGTTTCTTTGACAGTATAATAAGAGTAACTTATTCGAAGATTTTGAAAGAGATGACATTCTCTGATACTGATGAAAAATAAGAGTAGGCCCATCCTGAAAGATCTCCTTTTTGATCATTTCTAATCATCTTACCTCATTTTCTTCTTCATGCTCCAGTATGGCCTGTAGAAAAGCCCTCCTTTCATGGCTTGAAGACTTCTGATCAAACATTCCAGCCTGAATAACCTTCTGATCCACATTCAGCTTATACTTTGCAGCAGCAAGTATCTTCTCTTCCACACTGTTCACAGTGCACAGTCGCAGGACTCGAACTTCATTCTGTTGGCCAATGCGGTGAGCTCTGTCTTGGGCCTGCAAGTCCTATTAGGCAAAGAACAGAGATGGCGATTTGTAACATGTGTCCTATGAGCTTATTTGTTGGATAGTATAAAGCCAAACTCTTTCTGGCATAAAAATCCAGCCTAAGCCCCACCACAACTCATGTTGCTCATTCCTGACCTCATCAGAACCAGGCAATGGGAAAACTGAAGGGGAAAAAAAATGCAGACATGATCTGTACGGTGTAAATACAGAAAGCCAAACACTTCCTGCAAATATGCGCAGTAAGTGACTGAGAAGGGCTGAAGGATCTACCTTCCTGCTCTAAGCTCAGACTTCCAAGACAAAGAACCCCAAAGGAAAACAGGTCTCCGCTCCTGGACAAAAAGGAAACAGGAGTAGCAGTACAAAAGCCAGATACAAACTTGTACAGCTAAAGTAAGTCGCTAGATATGTTAACTAGATATGTTTAGATACGTAGATCAGTTATAAATCTGCATAGATATATTTAAATGTTAACTAAAAATCATTTGATCTTTTGCATAGGCTTTTAATTTAAAAATATTTAAACATGACCTTGATTAATATGAAACTTAAATTCATTTTCAGAAGACTCTGAATCACTGAAATTCTCTTTTGATCAGGTGTCAGGTCAAAGAAAATAGGATAGGATTTTACATTTATGAAAAGTTCTTCACTTCTGACCTGAAGCATTTTTTATCTGTTATTTGTAAGCACAATTTTCTTTCACAAAGAAATGAAAAATAAAAAGCCATGTGCTGCTTAAAAATCATACAACTGTATTTCAATATAGTAAGATAATGTAGGGCAGTTAACCTAAAAATGCTATCACAGTTTTATGCCTTCTCATAAAGATACAAACTCTTTTACCACAGGCTGAGATGACAGGGGAACAAACAAAAACGGCTCCTTCCTCCCACTGCCACATTCCCAAGTATTACACAGCTGTTTTACTGCTACTTGATTAACAGTGAAGATGAAGCTACAATATTAATTCTGTTTATAAAATTATGGGCATGAGCACAGGAAATGGTAAACTGAGAAAATGAAAATTTTTATTTCTGGAAATGTTTTAAGTGCAAAGAAAGTCTCCTCTTTTCCTATCTCATTATAAATTTACCAATCACTCTTATCCCAAAAAAAAAAAGACGAAAAAGTGAGTATATTTTACAACTCTGCTCACTGGGTCCTCCAGAAAATATTCTGTTTTTTGTTTGTTTGTTTTTCTACAAGGATTTATTTTTTTTCTACAAGGATTTATTCCTCTCCAGATGTTGAATATACAATACATTGCATTAAAAAGGTCTGTAAAAGCAACCTAAAGAAAACCTAAAACAGTAAAGTGCCTTCTGAGCTAATTTTAAAATCCCCATACATAATTGCTCCAAATTTCCTAAATCTGACATTTTTCTGGTCATCATGGCACCTATGGGAGTGCTGTCTTGGACTTTTGGTCTCACTTTCTTTAGCTTTGTATGTGGCAACTGACTACCGGGTGCTGTGCATGTATTTCCACAATAACTGAAAACAAATGTACTGCCACGTGTCCCCTCCCTCCTATAAATATATATATGTTAAAGTGCGAAGCGACAGACTGCAATGACCTATTTTGTCTTTTTTTGGCTAAGTCCACATGGTTTGATATCTTCTTTGCTGGTGATCATTTCCTGTAGACATTACTATCCACCTATAGCAACACTGCAAGTACACTGATTCAGGCCAAGACTGCTACATAAACACTGAGTTCTTAAGACAGGCAATGCTCTTTTAGTAGGCAATGCCTTTACTAAAACACTGTAACCTATTTAAAGCTTCAAAATGGAGAGTCACTGAGTAGTGCCCTGATGTTATAGGACACATACAGTTATACCACTGACACAGGTCTGTAGGGCTGTAACTCTGACAATTCCCTTACACTGAGGCTAAACATATGCAGAGACAAAAAATTACTATTCCAAAGAAAAATGTCACTGGATTGTATCACTTTCTCTTACTAGTGTCTCTCAAAGCAGCACTTTATAATATACCAAGATCTGTTCCTTTCACTTCAGTCTAACTCTATGTAAAAAGCAACCAAAAAGAGCACAACAAATTCACTGCGTATTATATGAAGACCAGTAAACAAGGATAACCTGGTGAGGATTCCAGTCACTATCAAAGATTATAACCGTGTCAGCAGCTTGGAGATTCAGGCCTAGGCCTCCAGCCCTTGTACTCAGCAAGAAGATAAAATATTGTGATCCAGGTTCATTAAACTTCTTCAGCAGAGCAGCTCGATCTTCCGATTTTGTTGTACCTGTGAAGAAATCAAAAGAAAATTATGATTTATAACAGATATCCTAACTGAAATAATCTGGACACAATGTCAGTTTGAAGGGAAATTATAGCTCACTTGTTCTTTGCCACTGCAGCCCCATTCTCCGTAACACAGAATAAAACACTGAGCATAGACATTTCAGTCTGTTTTTGCATTTAGATCTTTTTCCTATATATCTCCTTTCATTATTTTTCTAAATAATCTTTTCATTCAAAGATAATAAAACACACATACACTAATGGAGGCAACTGAGCTACGTGTGAAATTTAGGCAAAACTCTATAGGCTCTTCACATGTCACTGACATACAGCTATCCTGTGGAGAACTGCAGTGGGACTTAAAATAGCTAAGAATGCATTATTTCATTGGAATTTGGCAAAAACACTACCAACATCAGTAGTCAGAAGAATATTGTCAACACTCTTGAGAAAGAAGTGATCTGCCCACAAATCTCTAGAATATCTGCATTCCAGGAACAGACCTCACTGTCTACCAAAATAGTTACTCTAGCACAGTTTACAGGTTAAACATACTAAAAAAAAAAAAAAGGCCAAAAAGGAGACAAAGAAATATTTAAAATCAGCGCTATTGAGATAGGCACACTGTAGGGAGTATCTTGTCCGTAGGAAATGAGGAAAATACTAGCAAGCTAATGAAGCATGCTGCATTCCAGCATATTTTTATGCTTTGTTTTCACTTAGCTTACCATCAAGACGCAGGTAAAGGAAATTTCGAAAGGCAAAGTAGTCTTCCATAATGGTCATGAGTGACGTCATTTGACAGAAAAGAAGCACACGATGGTTAGTGGCTCGTAACTTTGGTAAAATACGATCAAGTAGCTCAAACTTCCCTGAGGCCCGATATAGTTCGGCTCTGTTGAAGAGAAAAAACACTGTAAATGCCAAAATGAGCCTGTATTTAGAAGGGTTTTTAGCCATTATCACATCAGAATATAAATATAGGAAACTTAATCTACCCAAGGAAAATAAGACTACTAGCACTCTCCACTCTTTAAAATTGTTTCTGTTCGTTAAAATAAGAAGATAAAAACCCACATAAATTACTTGTGTGCAGCCTTTTGTCAGTAAGATTTTTTGAAAAATTTATAAACCCTGTTGACACCCAACCACACATAATATCTTCCTTTGTGAAACCAGCTTTCTGTTTCATTATTTATCAAAATGAGCATTATTGCTGAAATAGATAAGCACTTTTTCAGTTAAGACATTCACCTGCTGGTTTTGCTGTGAAATGGTATTTACTGCAGCTATAAGTTTTCATCAGGCACTTATTAAAATCAACATCCTTTCCATTCAACTACTATGCACATGAAAATCACAACTAGGCCAATACACAGAGATTTTGACAGAGGATGTAGTCTAATCACATACAGTTGGCAGTCCAGCACTGGTCTGATTACTACTTCTCTTTTCTGTGCTACAGATACTCATACAAATACTCATAGCATTTAAGTTTATTCATAACTGAGAAAAAGAACAGCAGTAACCAGGATGAGTAAATCAGCAAGACAGTTACATGATTTAGAAAAAAATTAATTTCATATAACTTTCCTCTAATCCTGACTCTGTACCAGGAAAATATAATTTACCATTAGTCTCTATGTACTTAGTCCAAAACATACATGGCTTTCTGATGTGCATGCACGAATGCTCAGGAATGGGCAAAACTCTTTTAGAGATGGAGGGTCTAGTACACTGAGAGTTTTAATTAAAACAAAACAAAGTGACATTACTACATTAATACTTCAAGAAAGAGGGAATCAGGTCAGAAGATCAAATCCCCACACAACCTTTTCACCTCTTATTCCAGCTAGAAAGAATCCATTTCTAGAGCGTTTTACAAAAAAAGTGCCATGAACAAATTTAAGTCTATTTCCACTTTTACAGTATCTATGATGTTTTAAAACAAGGTGAAAGTAACACATCAGTTAACCATCATCTTTTCATCTCCTTCAGGGAACAGAGGGTCATAAAACCTTTATGTAACGTTTTTAATACTGAATCTCTGGCTTCAGGTTTGTGTCCTGTGCTGCCGCTGCTTTCCTACAAAAGCACGTAAAGGATAACATGATTGGGAATTCTCCTTGGGTTTCTTCACAGACTGGAGCCCACAGCAGAGAAGATGTTTGAAAATGATGATATAAATACAAGGCTGTCAATTGCCTCTGATCAGCAGGTAATTCAGATATGAGTTCTGCCATTGCTTTCTGTGTCATTACAGCATGTCACTCTGAGAACTTGTAACAGTGGGGAGAATGCTCAAGCAGATATCCTGATACTGACCAATTTGTACAGAAAATACAAAAAAATCTCCTTTAACAAAAGAAATGGAGATTGTTTGTGCAGGTCAAGACCAAAGTGATGCGTTTGGAGAGAATGAGGGAGACAAATATTGTAATAAAGCACTGAGGATGAAATATGCATTTGGATTCAGGCTGGAAGAACATACTCTTTTCCTTCTTCAGAATAAGGAAATAACAAACCATTCTCCTAACTGAAATATTTACTAAAATTTCAAAGGCAATGCAGGGACTAAACAGAGTAGATAGGGAACAAGGCAGTAAAATATGGATGCGGATAATGTAATCATGGAAAAAATCCACTGAAATAGCCATCTCCCTTCAGCTAATGTTACCCTGACACAGCAATCCTCTATGGAAAAGAGACACTGGATGATCGTGGTGTATCTGGTAGCACCAGTGGGATCTAATGTTAAGTTTGCGGGAGTGCTTCTAAGGTAAAATATTACATTTGTGTCTGTGAATGTCTGCAGTTTGGCAAAGACTAGCATGTTGAGTGTCCAGCTCTTTCCAGCAGAAAGGGGCAATAAGCACCTGCTTCAACCATTTTTCATGGATGAGACCATGAACATGGTTGAAACCATGTTCAATCTAGTTCCAAGAACTGTACTTTCTCTGAAAGCACAACATACAAATCACTAGTCTGATGCTGATGAAAATCACTCAGTATCTTTCTAAGTTCTCCTAATCGTTATCTGCTTTATCTGAATATTAATGCTGGATTCCTTCACATCAGCCAGCCAACCAACTTTCTTGCTCAGAAATTAGCGAAACAACACAGATCTGGCATCATTCAAAGGGAGATACCAGGTGATCCTGGTTAACCACGAAGATGGTAACAACATTAAGTTGCTAAGTCAGAGGAAATACAGCTTCAAGTATAGGCACCCTCTTAGACTAGAGGTTTAGAGCAATAGCTTTAAATTGATTGGGCTTATTTTAAAGCATGGCATTTCTAGGACTGATTACATGTATCTTAAAAACTGCATAAATCTGGTAGCATGTACTATCCAGAAGCAGTATGCGATATGGTAATTTCAACACTTCAACAGAACACATGCAAAAAGGAGAAAAATAGTAAGAGTTACCCATTGATGACACCATTTGAGTAGCCTAGGTGTTCAGCAAAGGACTCCTGTAGAGTTATCAAAAAAAAATAAAAATAAAAAGATTATTGGAGATAGACTGTATGGTGGCCACTGATTATACATGATTTCATCAGTTAAATACTAAGTGTTGGAGTTTCATGATGCTTCTAGCCTTAGAATCTGCCTTGTAGCATGAGTGCTCTTCTTTGTTTATAGGTTCTCTCAGCATGCATTTTACTAGATTAAAAATACTGTAGAGGCAAATTAATTTATAATAATCAGCGGAACATCCATTTGCAAATTACTTAATTCCATGAATTGACATTTAACAGAACTAACAAAAAACATAATAGATATTCTAAAAGATCAGCATTCTACTAGTCTGCAAGGTTCTGCTACACTGAATTCTGAAATAATAGCTCTTGCAAAATCAGGTTTAATACAGGTTTATAATTATCAACAGGAAGTGGAAAGTTTCTCTGGAATATCTTTTATCCAAAAATCCTCCTTCTCTAAACCCAATGCCTCAAAAAGAATAAACATTTTAAAAATAAACTCCATCTTGACTATAATAATTCACTTGCAGCTCCATTTCCTCCTTAATATAAAGGACTGCAAGGACTACATTTTCCAAATGTTTCATTTCCTGCACAGATAATCTGGACAGATATATACCCTTTCACAAATATAAATTCCATTAGTTTTCTATTATATTAACTATTTGAAAACAAGCAAACAAAACCAGATTCCTACAATTAGAAATGGCAGTCTTACTTCAATGTGCTGGAACATGTACGGATGGTTGCATATCTTCCTCAATTGCATGATTGTATTCATAAGGGTCTTTGCCCCACCTTTTCCCTGGGGGAATAAACACAGCAAATTCAACTAATCCATTTTCCTAGTTCATAAATGAAACTTTAAAAAAACATTTTCATAGAACAGAATAAAAATACCCAGAAAGGAATACCAGAAGCTGTATAATACAGTAGTTATCTTGCTGAGCAAATTCACCTACTACGAAGATGGCACACAAAGAAAAAGAATATGAAGACCTGCAAACAGCAGCTTAAGTGCAAAGTGTCACGTATCGACTTTCCATAGTCACAGTGGGAAGAATAGTGCGTGCATCCTGCTTACTGCATATTTATACAGCTTAGTATGAAGCCATATAAACTGCACTGGACCTGAATACTCCTAGCAGGGAATGATACTAACCAGATGCCTTTCAATTCTCTAGTATTTTCTCCCAGCAGTTAACCGAATGCATGGGATTTTCTTTCCAGGACAAGTAAAACACAGAGCTCTAGGTAGGCAGAAATGATCACACCACATGAATCATCTTGATATTTAACTAAGAGAGGAAAAAAAAAAAAAAAAACACTCAAAACCTACTCTGGAGTGAAATAAATTTGGATGCAGGATTGAGTTCAGACAATGGTCAATCTTGTGCCATCTTAAAACAATAAACTAGGCATTTGACTGTGGTTTGCCAAAGTTAGTAATATGGTGTTACCAGATCAGATTCTGCTAGTGATAATTATATTGTAACCATACAGATTTGTATCCTTCAGATGCCATTTTTATTTGTTGTAACACCAGGAAATTAGAGTGACTAAAATTTTCCAAGCTTATTGTATCTGAATCATTAAAATATCCTTTTAAAATCTCAGCCAATATAATTCAGCAATTTCTAAGGGTAAAACTAGGGGAAGTACACTATTTTTTCATATTGTACGCTAGCAATATTTTATTCTCTGCAAAGGACTGCCACATTGAAGAGTCTACACATCTAAACAGTGTTTTTATTTTCAAAAATCCCTCCAATACGCTCCAAAATGCAAAAAGGAGAACTCGTAGGGCTCCGCAGCTTACTGAAATCTCACTTGTCTGAGTTGGTTCCAGGCCAGCTACAGAATGACAAGATTTTCTTCCTAACAGCGTAGCTGTTGCACAGTTGAAGCCAAGAATGCTTAGCAACCTCCACCCCCCTCTGCTGGCACCAGATAGCACGCATAAGAGAGGGTGATGAAATAGATATACAGAAAGGGGGAAAACAAACAAACAAACAAAAAAACAAAAAACACTTTAAGAAAAAGAAAGTGGGAGGATGCAAAAATTTTAAATCTCTAGTCTGGAGACAGAGGTGTCCTGAAGACAGTGGAGACAATGAGGTCTGATTCACCCAGCTGGAGGAGCAAGTAAGGAAAAATAGAAGATTTTGAGGTAGTGAGCAGGAAGAGACCAGACAAGCAGCATTCTGGAATGCAAAATGAAATTGGAAGGGCAGCTACCAAGTTACATTAAAACTGCAACAAAATAAGGTAAATTAATGCTTACAAAG
Organism: Tinamus guttatus; assembly: GCF_059628265.1. Taxonomy (NCBI): domain Eukaryota; kingdom Metazoa; phylum Chordata; class Aves; order Tinamiformes; family Tinamidae; genus Tinamus; species Tinamus guttatus. Next base: position 52,076 of record NW_028288584.1, read on the forward strand.
TACTCAGACTACAGGGGTAAGTGTGAAAAAGAGAGAAAAGCACTAGCTTTGATCAGTTTGAATAACCAACAGCAGACAGAACAACTGACTGCACAAAATGAAGTTAAAATGGATAAAGATTCTCATCAGGAAAAGGTCTTGATTATGTTGTAGGATTCATACAAACAGAATGGGGCTGGTATTAAGGGCCTATCACAAAGACAAGCTGTTCTGCTTGTCCGTGTGTCCTTACTTTAAGAACTCTCACAGTGGATTCAGGCTGTCTCCCAGGCTAAATGTGTATAAACGCATAAGGTGATGAATAGGAGCTTGTTTTCTCTACATTAGGCTTAAGCAAATACCAGATATAAATCAAACACCACAGTGATGTAATCAGCATTTATTTTGGCGAGATCTAATATCTGACTATGTGACTTTGAACGTTGTTGTTCACTTTGAAGACCTTTTTATCAACAGATCTTATAAGAATATGTGAAGGCAGGGAAAATGCTCTGTCTGGCTGAAACAAGATTTATACTTAGCTAATAATTCTGAAAGACACAATGGATAACCTCCAGCATTGCTTCAATACTGCCACAATCATCATTACTTGGGTTGCTTAATAGATTAAACTCAGGCAAAATAAACGCTGCTGTTTCAAGCACTGTTTGTTCTCAGCATTGTTCTCTGCATTGTAATCACAGCACATACAAGCAATATTGTTTCCTCGTGAATACAGATCACAAACTGCCATTTTTAAAAACAAAAGGCGTATCTGATAGAGGAGATTCTTTTCCCATGAGAGATATCTACTGTAAGAACCTACATACCAATTTTATAACGTGTATGGAAAACATACACTTAACCTGTAATCATATCATACTGTTTCCCAGGTCTTCCAGCCTTCCCTTTTTACCTTCTTGTCTTTCTCAGAACCATCTGTGAGAAGGATTCCCTTGGCTTGCATGTGACGGTACAGAATCTTCTGAAGAGCTGACATATCACATTTGATCACATATTCCACCTAGAGTAAAAAACAATACATAAATAAGCTGTAAAATTTTGCGATGATGTCATAATATTGGTAGGATCTAACTGCAAGTTCTTTTCATCAAGCAACAGGAAACAAAAAGACCTTTTATCTGTATCCTGACAGCACCTTTGATTTCTGCGAGCAGAAACACAGCTAGCAAAGCAACGTGTAGCTACTAGAGAGATATGAGAACCGCAGTTACTACAAGATATTTGAATTCTAAGATGACTGCAGATTTGATGTTCTTATGCTACACACAAGTATTTTGTATTGCTTTCTATAATTTTAACAAAATATTTTATTTTCATGTTTAATGTTCAAGCGAAATGCTTACTATGCAATTAAAAAATCCCTGAATGTTTAAAAGCAGAGTGGAAAAATGCTATTTTCTCAATATCAGTATCATCTCCATATCAATACCAAATAAGGGGAATTAATGAACTGGTATATAACCCCCCAGCTCAGTAAGTTACAGTAAGTACTGTAACTCAGTACAGTTACAGTACTCAGTACAGTAGCTGTTGTTCAGCTTGATACAAACGTATTTGCTGCAGCGGGTATTAACCGCACACTGTCCTTAAACCCAGTAATATAAAGATTTCACATCCCACTAAGAATTTTTTTTTTCTATTACCTCATTTCCAGATTACAATTATTCTCTATATAAAGGTAGAGTATAAATAATGTAAAATAATGACATAATATAGACAGATTAATAGCTGGACATTTTGCCAATGTCGATTTAAAAAAACTGCCTAATGTTTAACAAACAACCTGAACAATTTGTTACTATTTTTACAGAAAGACAGGAGAACGCTCAGAGAAGTGTGTGTATTAATTTAATGGATTCTTTATCAGGACTTTTCAGATCAGATGGAATTCACTATCAGGCTTTGGTCAATTCCATAATCTTGCTTCGACTAATATTTTTTTCTAAGCAAAGTACAGAAATGAATGTAATACAGTCTACTAGATAACTATGGGACTTGTAAGTCCTTTTCGTCCAATACCTATCGATTGATTTAAGAAATAGAGTATCTTCCAGTTGGCAGAAATTTGAATATCAATTACAGTAATATATACAAATTTAAGTATGTTTTGTTCTGAAATCATTACTGTATAGGAAGGTACCATGATTTTGACCTTTGAAGGTACAGAAAGTCTCAACCATCATGAAGTTCACCAGATTATAATGATGAGAACAAAACTTAATAATCAATGAACTGCGACAGGATGATTTGCACAAAGATGAGAAGTGGCAATCTTTCAAATCAAAGATAAATTTTATGATCTAAGATGCAGCCACTAGTTAAAATGTAGAATTTCCACAGAACACAGAACTCAAAACTCCTGCAATGTCAACTGAGGACCAAATTCTGCCTGCTAATAGTATCAAATAGCCCTGCAGGAGTTTCTGTGAAATAATTCAGGCAGCAAGGATTGTATTCACCACAAGTAGGAGAGACAAAATCTAGCTCTCAGTGTACAGCTAACTCAGTTACCTCTCAAAACCAAACACTATGGAAATAAATTCTGTGTCTTACAGCATGATGACAAGAAGGAGAATTAAAAGTTGTAGGAATGAAGAGGAAACCTCAGGCTGCAGAAATTTCAGTTCTCCTGAAACTTGCCAGAAAAAGAAGCATCATAATATATTTTTTTAAAATAAGTATTAAACTGTTTCCATAACTTCTCCCATTGCAAACCTTTTCTGGCAGTTGAGATTCAACCTCTTTCTTCAATCTTCTCAGCAAGAAAGGTCGAAGAACTTTGTGTAGACGACGGATGATGAGAATAGTTTCTTCTTCATTTAAGTCCACCTACAGAAGAGCATAAAAGTTACTCAAGTCAGAGTATTATGTAATGTCTTGTCTCATACGAAAGACAAGCTTTTGCAATAATTATTCATACAAACTTACTCAGTGGCAAAAAAGATAGTTTAATTAAGCTCTATAAACATTATGAAAGTAGCTTTTAGTTATGCCCTATGCACAAGGGGGGATTTCAAACACTACTTTTTAAGTGTAAACTCATCTTTTATTTTTCAAAACTATTTTTTGTTTTATGCTTTTAAAACCAGGCACAGTACCCGTTCTCCAGTCATGGCAAACGGAGCATTGAACCACTGTTCAAACGTGCTACAGCTCTTGAATATGGTGGGAAGGAGGAAGTTGAGAAGAGCCCAAAGTTCAGGCAATTTGTTCTGCAATGGAGTCCCAGTCAGCAGTATCCGCCTAGGAGCCACATAGTGAGTGTTCAAGACCTGAGTCAGCTTGCAGTGATGGTTCTTCATTCGATGGCCTTCATCTACTATCATGTATTTCCATCGAATCTGGAGGAAGAAGAATTGGTAAAGTCTGAGCAGGACAGATTTGTATTACTCCCAACATGTTTAAAACAGGAAAATTTGAAACTTGAAACATGTGTCATTCTCATTTATGAGAAAAAACTGACTAGGCAGTATCGAAGCATCAGTGCCTCACATGCAACAAAAACAGGAATAAAAATAGTTAGGTTGCATCTGTGACTGACAACAATAAATACTTGATTCCTCCCATTTCTGGGGAGGAATGCAGGTGACTGGCTTTTCAAGATGAGAATACATTTTAACAGGCTTGAAAAAGAGCAGAAGAACTCTAAAACTCATCTGACACAAAAACTCCCATTTTTAAGGCAGAGGGTTCTACAGCATTAAAAAAAAAAAAAAAAAAAAAAAGTAGCCCACTAGCCATATTCTGCAGAATCTTGGTGTCTTCAGGAAAAATGGTAACTGAGAAGCACAATTACACAGAGAAGAATAGAAAAGTCCATGAAAGACTAATTTTCATAGGAAAACAAAACAATTAATACAGGCCTTCTCTCTATAGCAACAACCTATGTTTTGTGATCTGCATTATTTAATGGCACCTCAAAGGTGTTGTTTTTAAGACTTAACATTCATTATTACCTTAGCAAGAATATGCTTGTCCTTTATTATGTACTCATATGTAGTTAAAAGAACATTGAATTTTCCACTTCGAAGCTGAGGAACAAGTGAGCGGCGCATTGCAGGTGTGCCCTAAACAGGTAAGAAGTGAATAAATACATGTATATGCAAATGTATGTATCTTTACAATCACAAATTTGCAGAGGAAGAACATGAACGTACAAGATATTAATATACCCCAGACTGATTTCCCCCACTGCTCTTGAACTGTTAAGTTCTTTTTATGAGGCAGTCTAGTCTCCTTAGTGATTAGTTTGCCTTACTAAAACTACAGTAGCTAAACAGCAAGACATTCAACTATGTACAAACATGAAGTATTTATCATCCATACTAGACTAGCCAGAAGTCTTGTAATGTGATCATTGAGAGTTTTCTTCTACATCTCATTATCTTAAAGTAATTACAGCCTATTACAGTGATCATCTTAGTAAGATTAACTCTCAGCGTTTAGTACGATATACATGACAAAACTTTACAAGCAAACAGCTTACAAACACGTATAAACACAGAGAAGTAGGCTTCTCATTCCTTCCCTTTTACTCATATACAACAACGAATCAAACCTTGTAAGATATTTTCACCACAGAAGGAGCCCATTTGTCAAATTCATATGTCCAATTTGATAAGGTCCTAAGGAAATTGTTAAGAAAAGAATATATTTCATTATTTGCTCAGTATAAGCACATTAAACTTTATGCATACGCCACATTTCCCAGTGGTTGCTGAATTTTCAATTTATTTCACAAAAACAACGCTCAATTAACACCATATTAAAAAGAACTTAATATGTTGTAACAAAATATTTGTATGTTTTAGAGGAGAAGCAGAAAGAAATGGGAAAAACATCCTTCACCTCATATTCAGGGGCCTCTTTGCAACCAATTCAGAAGAGTGCTTTACATACACTCTTATATTTTCAGACATATGAAGGAAAATGCACTGCACTGAAAAAGACTTGTATGTTATTTTTAGCGACCCATCTCCCGTAAGATGAGACCACATGTTTTTTGGATATAGCCTCAACAGAATTCATTTGTGTTCTGCTGTAATGATACAATATGGACACCCAGTGCCCCTTTGCAGCTTTATTCTGCCAGTGTGATCACAACACTTTTTAAAATGGCTAAGCTGGCTGGTAGGAAAGAGAAGCAGAAAATACCCTTTTCATTTCTAAGCTCACTCATCCTGTGACAGCAGCAGTAACCTGTAATAATGCTGGGGAAAGGAGTGGGCAAAGGAAGAAGTATGTTAAAATGCCTAAGGGCTTAAGTTTCAGTTGTTTTCTTGTGGAAACATAGGCAAGAACATCACAGATTACTTGAAAAAAGCTTTCCATTGTACTCCTAGGAAATCTGGGACTTAGTAACACTCTGCCTTTACTTTTTAACTTTGTTTTAATTAAAAGGGTTTCCCCATCCATTTCTTCTAACACTAGAGCTCATCACCTTACTTAAACTATTAGGGATAGCTCTGGTATTTGTGTTAGTTAGTCAGCAACTACTGTAGCGGAGCCAGAAGGCACAATATCTCAAAAGTAATTTTAATAAATGACCATTAATAAATTACATACATTTGTACTGTGCATCCACAAACTACGCACAGTTGGTTGATTGTAAGATTGGTAGATGAATTATCTAACTAAAAGGCAGAGAATTTCCACACAAATGCAAGACACTACAGACACACGGAAATAAGGAAACAAAACAAACCCTACAAACCCTGAATCAGTTTTACTCTGCTTGACAGCATCCATTTAAACCACAGCATTTCAAAGAGCTAATATTCACATCTTATTCGCATAAGATTTTTATATTTAAAAATATAAAAGAAGCTGTATCTTGGAAAAACAGGGAAAAGGAAAATGGAACAGCAAGCATGACAAATAATCATAACCTGGATAGATTTTTGACACTGAAGTGTGACTATCACAGACATTTCTACCTCGAGGAGTACTTACACAGTACTTGAAAGATTATACAATATCATTAAACCATGATTAATTAATGTTTGATGGAAGAACTAAAAAAATTGATTTTTAATATCACACTTAAAAGTTCAATGGAGAAAACTGTATATGTGCAACATGAAAAAATATGATAACACACTTGTGTTTTATGTGTGGACTAAGTCCAACAGTAAATACATGACACAGTTTGCCAAAAGATGGGCCAGTGAAACTGATGAAGTCAAGAGCTTTTCACAGCCATCTGGCCACCCTTCCCAAGCCAGACAATCAGTTGGGAGGTAGTGATCAAAAAAAACCACTGAAAATAGGCTTAGTATAAACCCACCAGATACCTCTTTTGCCATTAAGTGAAAAAAACAAATGTGTGCTGCTAAAAAGCCAATCTACAATGCTTAGAAGGATAGCAATAGAATGAGATGCTCTACTTACGAAAGGGGTACAATAATGAGATAAGGGCCATTAAGTCTTTTGTGCTCCATCAGGTACGTGATAAGTGCAATGGTTTGTATAGTTTTTCCTAGGCCCATTTCATCCGCTAAAATTCCATTCAAATTATTATTATAGAGTGAAACCATCCATTCCAGGCCCTGGAGCTGAAATTGAAAATAATATCAGTTATGTAAAAGCCACACAAGTAGTTAATACCAGTTAATACCACAGAAATGAGCTTCTCATGCCCCTACCTACTTAGATGTTGGATTTTCTTCAAAAGTTCACATGGATCTGGTGATTCCATAACATTGCCACAAAATAAATAAATAATCAAAAAAAAAAAATCAACTACCACTCCACAACGAAAACAAAGCTATTTCTAATAAGAGCAACATGAAAATCACTGCTCATACTAGGGGTGGTAGAGCCCCTAATACAAAGTCACAGTTTATACATAGAGAAGAGTTTTTTGTACTGTACACAAACAAGCACAGGCACTGATACTTAGGGTTGCTTAACATTTGTCACTACAGGAGCATGTTCTTCAATTTAAACACTGTCAAATAAAAAAATCTTGAATATATTTCATGACACTTACCTACTCCACCAAAACTTCCCATAATAAACCTTTCAGGTCTCTGCCTCTCACACTTTGGTCCACCTTACACTCCGCAACTATATAAGCCGTACCATTAACTTCTGTTCAGTGTTTACCGCCCATTATGAGGATGATGAGGGGCCTGGAACATCTGCCCTATGAGGAGAGGCTGAGGGAGCTGGGCCTGTTCAGCCTGGAGAAGAGAAGGCTGAGAGGGGATCTGATCAGTGTCTATAAGTACCTCAAGGGAGGCAGTGAGGATGGTGCTGGCCTCTTTTCAGTGGTGGCCACTGACAGAGCTAGAGGAAACGGCCACAAACAGAAGCACCAAAAGTTCCACAGGAACTTAAGGAAAAATTTATTACCAGTGAGGGTGACAGAGCACTGGAACAGGCTGCCCAGAGAGGTTGTGGAGTCTCCTTCTCTGGAGATCTTCCAAACCCTCTTGGACGCAGTCCTGTGCCACGTGCTCTAGGTGACCCTGCGTGTGCAGGGGGTTGGAGTAGATGATCTCTAGAGGTCCCTTCCAACCTTAAGCATTCTGTGATTCTCTGATTACTCCACATGCCGGAGAAGATACCCTCTGTCCAGCTACACCATGTGTATAAAATCCCAGAGCTAGAAAGAAGCCAGAGAACTGTAGCCAAGGGATATATACATAGCTGAGCTACAAACTCAAGGCAGTGCATGCTCTCTCCACTGCATTCTAGTATTGACACAATTCCCCTGTAATGCAGCTTTCTACATACGTACTTTACTACATTACACATACAAGTACAGCCTAGGACACATTTATGCTTTTAAGACTCAAGTGCTTGGTAAGTCTCATGTGTAGTGAAGTAAATTAAGAGTCTCATGTGGAGACAGAAGTAAATTGAGAGGTCTGATTAACTAAGAAGCAGGGGAGAAACACTGCACATCTATAGTATTAAAAAAAATGTTTTCCTCCATATCCAGACTGATCCTTCTTGTTTAAACTTATGCTCATTGTCTCTTATCCTCCCGCTGTGCATCACTCTGAAGAGCCTGATATAAAAATAAGGAAGTGCTTTGAAAAAAATCAGCATAACTCCTGAATGTTAATTGATTTAACAAGCTACTGTAATAAAAGCCAGTGCTGAAGAACTGAGAAAGCAGCAGCTGTAATCATTAACGTTCTGCATGATTAAAAAGCACTCCTAGTTCCCTGCAAGTACAAATAGAAACCTATCTTTACATCATGTTAGTGAAAGATTTTTTTTTTCTCTCATGTGGAAGTAACTTATTGTCCTGACTAGTGAAAAGACACTGAAACGCTGCAGGTCACAGTGACTTCCTAGAAAGTTAGAGAACCGCAGAAGTGTTGAAAGAAGGTACTAAGACCATTCTCAGTGATGTACAATCTTAACTTACGTCAGAAGACAAAAGCTCGTAGCTGCTAAACCTACTGCAAGTCTCTAAAGAGTACAAGATATCAGCTTTCATAGTAAAATGTTTTCTCAGTGTACTGAAATACCACGATTTTATTTCAAAACCAAAATCCTACAAGTTTAAAGAAGAAATATATCATTAAGAAACCTCTAGAAATAAAAACAATAAGCAAAATTTAAAGCCTAGGTCAAAAAGGACAGCAGTTAGCCTGCAATGAAAAAAATGCTATAGGTATAAGTAAAAAGTTGCCAGTATTATTCACATAGCATGAAAGAAATATTATCATTGATAATATCACAGATAAGCATCATCACTTTGTCCATTTAATTCCATATTTCTAACCTACTAGAGAATCTGCAGTCTCTCAAAAAATTTTCAATTTATCACAGGTTTTGACATACCACACTGAAATGTTTAGCAATACACTCATTTTAGATATTTTAGCATTTGGATATTTTAACATGTTTTACTCTATGAAAGACATATTACCAGGAGCCTAACATTGCTACACAAGAGGCATCTGTAGAAATGGAGGTGCAAATTTTGAAGTTAATTCCAAGTAGATTTCTTACCTGATAATGTTTTAGTGTGCCATTTATAAGAAGAGAAGACTGTTTCTCCACCCTTTCTGTGATTGCATGAGCAACAGTGTAGTAGGACTGAGATCCTCTAGCACTATACTGCATACTATATTCATCATCCACATCTTGTTTGGCTGTCCTGGAAATCACACAAAGAACTAAAGTAAATTTCCACAAACACACACATGTATTTTTGACCACACATTTTTAAATGGAAAAAAAAGGTGGAAATCCCCAGCTGTGGTGAGCATGTCTAGAGCATGAAAGCTACTTTTTAAGCAATACACAGCTAACACCAAATTATCATCTTCCTTCTCCTGCAGATGTTCATGTCAGAGAAGCTACTACAACTCAGAGATCATTTTTGGGAAATCCCATTGTAAGAAATATTAATTTCTAACAAAAAGCAGCAACTAAAGAACACTCACTCAATGATTTGCTTGGCATCTTTCTCAGAAACTTCCTCACTGTTAGGATCCAGAAGTATCTTCTCATCTGCTTCTAACCTGCTTGATTCTTCTTCATCATCCTACAAAGGAAACAAAAAAAAAAAAAACACAGGAGAGTTGGAGAGTACACCATCTTCCTAAAGGATACCTTCAACCGGCATCCACGTATTTGTGGGTAGCTCTCATTGGTGAATGTTTTGTGACGATAGGAACCAAAACCAAAGTTCAGCTGACACCTATCCTGCAACAAAATCGTGCTGCAACACAACATAAAGATATTCTATTTATATAGGCTAACGAAGAGCAAGTGACAGTATTTTGGAGGGAAAAAGAAAGTATTTCCTCTTGTTTTGTGTGTGTGTTTATGTTTATATCACATTCTAGATGTGCCATACTTTAATACAGCATAGAAAACTGTCACAAGTTGCCGCTTTAGCCTTTTGGTTTAGCTTTTTGAAAATAATTACGTCATTACTTCCTTTTAAACTGTTTGTCTTCTGGTACAATTGCAATGTATGACAAGTGAATAAATTTTGCCTTCTATTGAGGGCTCTTCAACAGCACCTGAACCACTTGAAGAAAAGTGTACTGTTCAACAGCTTAAACTCTCATCAACAAAAGCAGAACAAAACAGTGCTTACTTCTGCTGGTGCATTTTTCTCATAATGATTTCCCCAGCTCTAAAGAACCAATGCTAAAAAAAAAAAAAAAAAAAAAAAAAAAACCCAACAACTTCACTCTTCTCCAGTACTCAGTCTTTCACTCCTTTAGAAAGTGCGCTGCTGAAAAATGCTCTGTCACCTATCGGCATTGATTATTGGGACTATCTAATATTATGACTCGACACAGGTCACCTCAGTGTTTTTTTGTTCTTTTTTTAAATTAGTTTAAGATTCTGTTAGAACTTTTATTATAAAGTATTTCAACAGCTATAAAATACTGAATCAAATAAGCCTAGGTTTAATAGTTTAAGCCTAGGCCTTGACATAACCCCTAACATTTTAATTAGCATAAGATATAACAATACTGTCATTCAAAATAGCTACTTTACTACATAAGCACATCCTACCGTCTTGAGCATTTCCACCACCAATATATACCCAAAAAGCTTTACTTTAATTTAAAATACCAATCTATGTAAAATAAATTTGTCTCTATGCTCAAAAGTAAAATAAGCCTCAATATGTATATTCTTGCCCTGAAACACATATAAGAAGCTGTGAGATAAGCGGACAAATCAATGTATATAAGAAGGTCTTATAGCACTGGCCCACTTCACACACCCTCTTCCCCTAAAAGTCTCATGCCTCCACTGAAGAATTATGAAGGAAAAAAAGATATCCCGAAATCTCTGAAAAACTGGCATGCACTTGGGCAAATTAGGTTCTCAGTACATGTTTTCTAACACATGATCCTAATGAACTTTTTGAATTTCTAACACCACCTGAGTCAGAAGTACACCACAATCAATAAAATTTGTCTCATCACCTCAACTGGCAATGCTTCTGTGCCAACGCTAACAAACTAGTGCTTTCCACTGAAAAATATTAAATAATGTATATAGAAGGATTGCAAAGGATTAAAGTTAACTTTCTGTAGCAGAAAGTCACTGTGTGTCTTTTCCTAAGGTGTATTTCAACAGAGGACAATTCTTACATACTCTGGGTTAAGATTATTAATGACCAGCGTAAAACTTTTGCTCTTCCTTACCAAGATTACCTAGCATTTGCCACAAAGGACAACTTCTATGAACTGAACAATCCGACAAAAAAGATTTTTCCTGTTGGTATTATACTTAAAACGATTAGATATTTGCTACTGCATTTCCTTCCTTCCTTATGAAAAAGAGGAAAATGTCACATGGGATATGAACTTGTTTTATTTGTCTACTCATCTGACACAGAGGTGTTGGCCTCTTTTTTGTTTTTCTGTGTAGTTTTTTTTGTTTTGTTATTTTAAGAGGATACATACCTCCTCCTCATACTCAGAGCCACTTTCATCTTCACTGTCTGACCTGGGAGCAACTTCATAGCTGCACAGAGTAGACAAAAAGTATACGAATTAGGGATACAGAAGGGGGAAGCGAGTAGGTTCAGAACAACTCCTACTATGTTTACATGCATATTTAAGAAGATTGGAAAATTTAAAGGAGAGTAGAATAAACTTAAAGGAGACAAATTTAAAAAGGAGTAAGTTTTAAAAAGAGTAAATTTAAGGGAGAATGGAATACGTAAAAAAAGGGAGGGAAAAAAAAAAAAAAAAAAAGGAGAGAATCCATGGGAAATACCAGTCTGAACAAACAAAAAAACCCACCAAAAACACAAAGCACACCAGTTACATGTACACTAGCTACTTACCCAGGGTTCATTTCCAGCCATGCATCCAGCTGACTTGCTTTTGGTGCTTCTGGTCCAAGAAGAACTTTGCCAGTTTCAGTATGAGTTACTTTAACTGGAAGGTCACTCATTTGACTGCTTTCATCTATGGGCTAAAAGTTCAAATGATACATTACAGTATAGGATCATTGAGCTTGTTCGTCATCTATAATAAAAAGAACTAATAGCACCTGAAAAAAAAATAACCTGAACAAGCGGTTAAGTTTCATTATTGCAGCCACATACATACTAATTCAATACAGTCACGGGATTTTAATTTTTTTACATTTCTACACATGAATAACACACACACAGAGATTACTTCTAAGCGTCCACCAAAGATGAAAGGGAATTCTCAGTATAATCAGTGACAGATTCAATGCACCTTTGTTTTAGTCTTCAGGTCTCTAAACAAGTCATCACGGACATTAATCTGGAAAAGTTTTATGCTGGTTATGAACAGCAAGTTTTCTTATAACATTTACAGTTGTGATTTTTTGTTTTCTTTTAAGCTGTGGCAATGACACACCACTTGTAACAATATTAAGGGAAAAAAAATTAAAAGCAACTTGTAAAATTCTTACCTCTCCATCAGGACCAAGACCAGATGCCATTCCTTCTGCATTTTCTTCAGCCTTCTGCAACAAATCAAGATGTGAAAAATATCAGACAGTTTGTTAGTATAAGGGGGTACTTTATATGAAGTAAACATTTTGAATCATAAACAGGATTTCATTCCATTCCTACACAGTCTGAAAGCAATACAGTTAAAGTTGTGGGAAGTTATTAAGAGCACAGAGTCACCTCTGCCAATACAAAGCACTTAGCAGCATGAATGGCGCACATTACAACATCTATAAACATGCTAAGAAATCTGGGCCTAGAAAGTGACTTCCCTACCAAACTTATAGGTCATATGCGGAGCCTCAGTTTTCAAATGCTAGTTCCTGTTGCGATAGTACACATATAACAGTAAATAATTTTAATCTGACTTACTATTAATTCTCTCTACATTGCCTTAATCTCATTTCACAAGATCTCACCAAGTATCACAGATTCTATGTTTGTGCAGGCATTTTTATTCCAGTTACATACACAACTCAGTTCTGGCCTCAGAGCTATCTGTGAGTGGCACTGAAGCTCTTTGCTCAATTATTTCCAGACCACTGTTGTTCAAGCTGCAAACCAAAAGACCCCTGGGGCTCAGCTGACAGGAACAAAAACTTCCCAAAATAACCTGATTTTTTTTTTCTTCCCAGATGCCACTCCCAGTAATAAGCAGTCTCTTTGTCAAATCTTATTCTATTTTAAAACATCAGGACAACATGAGAATAATGGAAATCTTCATTTGCATCCAAATTGAAACTTCGCTAACAAGTGTGTTAATGAGCAAGAAAGACTAGAAAGGCTAGAAATCAGCTTCTGCTCCTGTCCCAGCACTGGACTTGATGTATTACAGCATGATTTTATTTTGGTTACAAATGTAAATAGATTGGACTGAAAACATAAGCAACCTTCTAAATTTTGCTTATAGATAAAACAACTTTCAAGGATCATTTAATGAGTGTGAAAAAATTAGGTAACATAGTTTGCTATTTAAAAAGTATACTGCAGAAATAGCAGCGTTTCTGAATACTAAGATGATCCTTAGTATCTGCTTCCACTCAACCACTGCATCCCTTCCCCAAAATGGCCCTTCAAATCCATTTCCAAAGGCATGAATTCCAGATGACTGTGCAGGATGAGACATGGTTCAATATAACATTAAAAAATTATCTTCATTTCTGTTATATTAGTTCTTTAGGACACTTGCCTGATTGTCTCTATTCAGCTCCCTTCCGCTAGCTTGAGCAAAAGGAGAATTCCAGAAAAGTGTAGAATATTTAACTACAATTTTCCTTGGTATATATAAAATAACTTGATTGAGAGGCTTATAAACACTATAGCATGCTACAGAGATATCACAGATCCTATTCAATGCACAAACAGCTGGTGCTCCATCAAGAAAGTCATCCATATGAGCTAGAAAGCTTCTTGTTTCAGGATTGCTGCGCAGAAAGTACATCTGCTGATGGCGCTGTGCCAGAACTAGAGAGCTTTTACAAATAGAGGGGCAGAGTAATTCAGGACAGCACAGATCTAGACTGAGCCTCATATGAAGAGGCTACCTCCAGGATAGTTTTTTTTTATTAGAAGTCCATCAAGTCCGAACAGGACCCATCCCCTTGTAGATAAAAATGTTCTGTAATGCAACACAAGTTTTACAACCACAGTCATTAGAAAAATGCTTAAAAAACAAACACAGAACCACAAACAAACAAGCATTAAGGCTTACTGCTGTTCACGGTGCAATGATCAGCTGCTGCTGTGAGAACATAAGCATTTACAATCTACAGTCAATAAAGATTTCGGAAACCATAAAACATACTTTAAAAGAAGGCAAGTGTAAATAACAGTAGATTCGCTTACACTAGTGTTTTAGCGATGCTAAGATTTCTTATATGCATGAGGACATATCAGTTTTAAAGAAGCAGGAGCCTACAATTTCTTGATGCTTAGTAAAATGACAATAAAAACTCTTAAAAGGTGAAAGGTCGCACAGCAAGTTAAACTAGCCTATTATTTGAAAAGTTTGTCTGGTGTATACTTTTCCATTCATGAGTGCTACAAAGATGTGTGAGACTAGCTGAAGAGGAGGCTGGAGGAGGCTGCCTATGTAAAGCTTATCAGCATCGATCCAATGTTATCAGTTCACAGTTTTCTATTCCCACCTCCTTCTTGATCCCTTTGGAATAAATGCTAGCAGGTTTCTTAGAGATTTCGGTGGGGGAAAGGGGTTTCGCCTAGTGTTAAGAATGTGTCAGTGTAGATGACTAGGCATTATCATATCAAGACAACTGGAGATGACTACAAACCAACGTAAAATCACATTTGTAGGCAAGACAGCCTAGAACTCTAATGACTTGCCTTCTTTCTCCTTCTCCTCTTCTTCTTCTCTTTGGCTGCTTGTGCCTGTTTGTGCTCCCACACCAGATTAGTCAGGTTAGCCACATACTCATCTGTTTGCTGCAACAGGTAGGCCAGGCGTCTGTCTTTCTTTTGGTCAATCAGCTTACGGTAGCCTTCCTCATCTTCAGCCTAGCAATACAAAACAAACATCAGCCATGACAGAAATGCTTCAGAAGAAGCATCTAAACTCCTGTCTCAATAATCACATGCCACCTCAGTTGAGGTGTTAAGATCTGTGCGGGAAGAAAAATAATTTGTCAAAAAAAAAATTGGAGTATCAGTCCTGGGAGTCATACATGTGTGTTAACTGGTAAGACTCATCTTGAGGCTGATAACAAGGAGGGTACCATAGGCACCTATCTCGGGACCTGTCCTGTTTAACATCTCTCTCAGTGACCCAGAAGGAAGGGACAAAGGGCACTTGTCCAGTTTGCAGATACTACATAACTGGGGACCAGCTAGATTGGTATGGCTGCACTTCAAAAAGACTCAGACAGGCAGGTGGACTGAGGTGACAAGAAACAACACAAAGTCCTCGAAGAACCAACACAGAGTCCTCAAAAAGAGGAGTCCCTGGCTACAGAGCAGGCTGGTGAAATCTTCAGCTTAGAAGGCTAAATGTGGAGCAGCAGTGTCCTCAGCAGTTGCTTAACAGTTCTAGGGCTGTCTAACACAGACCAGTTGATTAGATGCAGTCTCCAAAACTTTAAAAGCTAGAAGTAAAATACCATATTTGTAAGAAAAGCAAATATTCCTACATTTTTGTAAAAATGTTAATATATGAAATAAAACCAAGTGGTATTATACATAAAAGCCTGTGAAAAGTTTTTAGGCTGGTAGATAAAACAACCTTATAGCAAAACTTAGAAATGAGTAACAGCTATGGCTTGAAGTGAATAGTCAAATTCACTATCAATGACAGAAATCCCCACATCCAAACTGCAGCAATTTTAGATTTGTACTTTGGGGATTGAAGAGGCTTTATTCATTTAGGAAACACATGGACACCTGAAAATCTGTATTAGATATTAAAAAAAATAGTCTTATGACTTTAGCTAAAACAAAACCCCTTCCTCTACTCCTTACCATCAGTCTTCTCATTCTTTCTTTCTCAATTCTCTCCGTTTCCTTCTTCTGCTCACGCTCAGTGTTGGCATGCCAAGTTGCCACAGCTTTAGAAAGCTTCTGAATTTTCCCAGCCACTGACCGGTGGTACTCTTTAAAATCTTTAGCATGCTGTAATATACTGTTTAGGTACTCCTAAAAAAAAAAAAAAAAAAAAAAAAAAAAAAAAAGAAATAGTGCAGACATTTGACAAGGCACAGGATTTCAAATCAGAAGCACCCAACTTTGAATTTTAGTGTGGTCTGATTGCTTATTATGTGTTTTGACATTTTTTGTATTTATAAAGTCCAAAGGTGACAAAACATGTAACAGAGAAGACTGGCACAACAAAGCAAGGCACATTTCCGTTGCTGGGCAAACAGCCAGTAAGTTGGAATACCTGATGCTTCTGTCTACGCTTCCTCTCCTGTTCTATCTTCTGTTGTTTCTCGAGTTTTTCTGTCATTCGGGCCTCCCTGAGGGTCTGGCGCTTGCTTCGCTTGTAGGCTTTGGAGTTGAGCGCCGTCTCCAGCGTTGTGTCACGACGCATGCAGGCGACTACCTCTTGTCTTAGCTACCAGTGAGAAAAAGAACCACTTAAAAAAAAATATATGAAACACTTTTAATCATTAATGTGATGCAGTAAAATGGTAACAATCTAAGAGATGCCCCAGTCTCCTTTTCCTGTTCCGCTAATACATATTCCATAGCTTCACAGTTGCAGTGCAGGCCTGCCTCCCTCCCTAAGAAAATTTCAAGTCTCCACAGAATGGCCAATCACTGGAGGTATATCACACATTCTTTCCTTACAAGATACTGAGGAAAAAATGACTATTCCGCTGAAATACAAGAGACTAGGCAAGATGTCATGCCATCCAAAAAAAGCATGAGTAAACAACAGACACAACACACTTCTGCAGAGTTGGTGCTAAATGCAGCTGACAACTGTCTTCACTGTCAGCTGCACAAGAGACAGCAGGGAGTAGGAAATGGTGAAGGCTTCAACAGTCTAACTAGAGTCCCAGAGGTGCAGCAGGGGAGCCTCTTGTTTTTCATATGACCTTCGACAAAACCTCACTACAAAGCAGTACCAGGGAGTGGGAGGGCAGGATCACAGAGCGTAACACAAGTGATGCCAAATGTCAGGATCTGTTTTTGCTTGACCTGCCAAATCACATCTTTGTTCCTTCAGGTTAGCTAGGAAAACCAATGGCAAGGGGCCCAAAAGTGTCTGACGCTGTGTCACCTTTCTGAAATTCATATGTTTATACATACACTCAACATCCAAATGATACCATCATTTAGACATGATCTTGTTAACCCTGATTTTAAAAACGTGCCACAGCAAAAAATCTTAGGTCACGAAGAATTAAGACAAACAACAACAGCATTCAACTCTTCCAAAACAAGAAGAGCCATTACACAGAATATCCAGAAAGAGGTGTATATTGTCTCTGGTGAAGAAAATTGGCTTGCAGCCTATGCTGCTCTTCTCTTTGTGTTACTGCCATTATCTACACAAAATGCACAATTCTAGGGTTGTACTTTATACAGGAGGATATAGCAGGAGAAGGAGAAGACATGTATTTCCAATAAATAAACAAAATGAAGATCAAGTTAAACAGTAAGTTCTGTAAAATGCTTCTTATCATCAACTCATGCAAAAATTTCCTGGTGAGGCTCATTGCTCCTGTAAACTTTCTTGCCAATTCATCCATTGGCACACCCCCACATTTGACAATAAAACTTCCTGACGCAAAAGGCATTACCTGGCGCTGGAAGTTCAGCAGCCTAAGTGCCTTCAACTCCACCGTAGCTTTGGTTCGCAGATCAGGAGGCAAAGAGCCCGGCAAGTTCTCCAGTTCCTGGATTCTATGGGCAATTCGAGCCTGAAGCCTAAATAAACACAGTATCAGAAAAGAGACCAGGATAAGTCTGTGAGAGGTTATCACTGTTATTACACTTGCATAGTAAAAACAGGCTATTTATCTCAGCTATTCATCTTTTATTACTTGCTTCTGAACTAAGAGGCTTTTGCCTAGACGGGGACAAAATTAGATGTAGTTTTCCATTTAGAGAATAAATTGCCAAATAATAAAAATTCTCTTCTCTCCTATTTGAATTTTGGCTATAAGTATATGTAAAAAGCAAGCTTTCCGTTTTATTTTAATTATATAAAGGACTTCTCGCTTTAGGCTTCTTGATGAGTTTTATTTTATGAGAAGCGTAGCCAGCCACCAAGCACAATACAAAAAGTTTCTGGTATAGCAAATCCCTTCCCTCTCAACATTGATAATTCTGCTAAATTATTTTATTGAAAGATTTGTTAGCACTAATATAGCCTTTACACTGTAAATTAGATCTACCTCTCTCTTCCTTTACAGGATTCTAAATCAAGCCCATTCAAATCAAAACAGTAATGTACAAGCCAGAAAGAACTTGTTTTATTTTTTTTTCAATGAAAACCAAGATCATATAGCTGAAAGTAGGCTAGCTTTGGTAAGCCTTTTTATTCACAAACAAGTATTTTGGTAGACAGCAAATTTTGATAAGGCATTACAGTGAGAGTTCCAAAATTTAAGTTATCTAAGTGCTACATATTAAGTTCAGCTAAATGAGACCCCTCTATTTCTCACACACCTTAAAAAATAAAAGAGAGTGGAAAAAAAAGAGAAGAAAAATGAAAGTTCTCCCCCTCTCCCCAAGTTAAAGGCCGAAGAAGGGCTCATCTCCCTACACTTTGTATGACCTACAGCCTCCATTTTTACTTTCAGAGCACATAGAACATCAGACCTCATCAGGAGTGGGTGTCTGCTGCTGCTCTCCCGCAGCAAGAACTTTGGAACTAGCCTGAAGGCAGAAGAAAAACAGTCTTCACTGGGCTTCTTTGCACTTAGTGGTCCCCCAATTCTCCCTCTAACACATCGGATAAAAGAGTGAACATGTCAGTCCTGCAGCTGAAAGGTCGGTTACAAATCAGACAAAGGGTCTGAACGTGTTGAGTGAGGCAAGATACAACAAAATACACTTAATCTGCTAAGCGTGCAGAGAGAGCAGCAATTACAAAGACTTGTTCCTCACAGCGGTACCCATGCTGAAAGGAGCTCGAGTGAAAGACACTTTTTCTCTGATCACAGCATACTACCAGAACCACCAGATGCAGAACACAGAGATGCTATAGCGAGACAATAAACACACAACTTTGGTTCTGAAAACACAAGTTCTAATCCACGTATGCATACAAAAAAATAAATTCCTCATGGAATTTAGGAATTTAGTATGAGAATTGAGTGGCTTGATACAATTCATGTTTACAGACAAGTTCACAGTCAGACCATCATTCCACCATGGCAGAACAGATGAAAGAAACCTACTAATTGCATAAAAGAATATCAAGAAATTCTGATAAATAACTTGCTAACAGATCAGAATATTAGTGGCTCACAGCAACTATACGCATAATAATGCATGCATCATCTAAAAGAAAACTAGAATTAAAGTTGCATGCAGTATCTGTTCTGTAACAGCACTCTTTCCAAGATCTCCCAGCTACTAATTTTCAGCCTTCCTTGAAAGGCTTCTGAAACATCAAAACATCAAAAAAAGATGTAACCACAGAAGGCTCATTTAGTGTCCTGAAGAGAACAGGACACTGTTTCCTTTACAAAATTGCATTTTGTAAAATTTCAGCCCTAACTGGACTGCCCAGTGACTGAGATCTTAGTGCAACTAGAGATACAAAATTCTAGGAATTTCCTTGAAGATCAGGTTTACTATCATAACTACACACAGAAAACATGGCTGTGACGTACAATGAGAATATTGTTCTAAATTGTAAATGGCTGCTCTGCCATTTTGCTTCTTCATATACGGATGTAAACGCAGACCACAACTGTGATTTTCTATCTATGTAGATTTCCAAATAGCTCTGATGCTTCTTTTAAGTGATCCAGCTACAGAACAGTTAAGGGCAAATCACAGTTTCACTGAAGTTAATGAAACACTTGAGGGGAGCAGTCTCAACTTTCCCAAGGTTCTTCTGTGCACTGTGGACTTAATGAGGCAGCTGAACACAAAGTTTTTAATTCCTCTTTTAATTCCCCTTTCCCTCTAGCCACAAGAAAGAAGTAGAAAGACAACAGTACAAATCAGTACAGACACTGCCTCAGTAAATGCTCAAAAAACTCCATCACTTTCTCAAACAAATCCACTGCTTAAATACTGACAGAGAGAATGAGATGTGGCAGACAGATGACTCGCACATAAAAAATTACAAAAGAATAGTAACAGATCCGGCAGCTTTATTTCAGACTTTCACAGTACTATTTATTTTCTTCAGTAGTAATAGTATTTTTAAAAGAATTTCTTTACAGAAATCCCACCTCACATGAGTGCAATCACTTAAGGCATTCTAAAACTATAGTTGTTTTCTAATCTTTAAAGCCAACTTGCTGGACTATTCTTATCTTCATGGAAAGATACTAATAGCTGTTACATAAATCACACAGAATCCAAAGAAGAAGATTTTCTAGATGCTTTTTACAGTCACCTGAAAGATATAATCCAATCCTGTTTAAAGGATACATCTAATCAATCTCTGCAATTCAGCAATTTATTTTCATCCATGCAGAAAGTAGCTAGTGCATTTATAGTGAAAGACATAGATCCCTTTGCAAAATAACCAAGGAACATCTATCTCCTCTTTAACTTCAGTCAGCTACATAGGTTATGCTTTTTCATAATTGAACTTTTGTAGCATGGATGGTAAGAAGCAAGCAATAAACCTATATAAAAGGCAACTTTTCAGAGAACAAAAAGAACTGACACTATACGGGATGGTTTTTTTTTTTTTTTTTTTTTTTTTTGGATTAGAGAAGTTGGGAAAAATCTTTCCATATACTGGAATGACATTAAATTATATAGCACATTTATTACGATTAAAAAGCAATAGCTTAGTTTCAAGAAAGTGTTAAGGAAAATTTTGTAAGAGTAGAATGCTATGAGCATAAGCCACTGACCACTTTGGCCAGATTTTAAGATGCACAGGAAGTTGAAAAGTTCTCCAAATAGAAATAAACTTCTTAAAACAGTAAAACATTTAAATATGTAAGGTTTTTAATCACCCACATTTAGTCACATAGAAATTAAGAACAATTATCATATAATCCCACCTCAAAACAACATATGCTGTCACTAGCTACTAGGCACAACCATGTGAATTTGACAGCAACATTCATTTTCTTGTTGTTTTTTCTCAGTGTTAATTTATTCCAAAGACCTTTTCTATAATAAGAAAGAAGATTTTCAAGAAAAATTAGTCTATGACTGTGTCATCAGATTCACAACTTTTTCAGACAAAGGCATGTATTAGTAGCTCCATTACTACTTCTTCCTATGCAGTGGTCTATTTTACGCACCATTAATAGATAAGATTCTATACCATGCATTTACCAGCCTATCTCATCAACCTATGTAACTTCCTGATAGCAGGAGGTATAAAGAAAAAGGAGCTTTGACACTGGAAAAAGAAAGATGCAATTTCTTCAGTGTAACAACAAAAAGTTAAGTATTTCACCTTTATGATATAGTCTAATAAACAAATCATGCAGGTTATTCAAAAAAAAAAAAAAAAGAGTTGTATATCAAAATTTTATCTTTCCCCCCCATAGACAACTACTAAGTATTAATTATTTACACTGAAAGAAAGAGCCAACTAATCCATCAAGTAGCTTCTTATTGTGCAGCAGATAAATCAGAAGTAACTGAGAGATGGGGTCCTCAATAACATGCTTTACATCTTTAGTCAAGAAACACCATGCTTAAAGCTACAGAGCAAACACAGATTGCCATCTTCAAAAATTCCTAATTTGATCAGATTTCTCATAATGAGGCAATATACAAACACTTTACCTTTTGTGTCTATATGCCTGAACTGAGAAACTGTCAAATAGTCATGTGATACTTCTGTCTTTTCATGAAGAGATGAATAATTCAGCCAGTTTTCTGAGTATTTCACAGTATAAAGTTCTTTTTTTAAAAATAAACTACTGCTAACAGCACAGAGACAACTGTTCCATAAAGTTATCATTAACTTTACAGGTTGATCAGGATGCAAATGTTTTTATTAATTTCCTTCTGTTACCATTTTACTAGGATGGCTAGGAAAGGGTAAATACTTTATGCTGCTACACTAAAACTTCTTATACAAAGTGTAGTACCATCCAAAGTTCAAATAAAGTCATGCTTCCCCCTCACCACCCCGGTTTCTTTTTGGTTTTATTCACAGTTTGAAATAATGGGGGGGGGGAACACCTCCAGAAGTTCCAAGAATTCTGGCCAAATTCCAGCAATATTCAACAAATTCCAGCAATATTCAACACTACGTATTAGCCTCCTATTACCAGATCCCTGTGAAATGTCTACCTTATTTATTCTGTCAAGAAGCTCAGGCTATTTAAACCCTAGATTATTTAGACTCTAGAGAAGCTGTAACCCATTCTACACATTAGTATATATACCACAACTATTTTATTCAAACCTTCACTTCCATCCATCTATGCATTCTAGATTATAACCGCCTGGCAACAAGGATGCATGGAGCAGACTGAGGTTAATGGATGCAGCAATGGTTATGCTATACTAGGCCACATGATTTCTGGCTCAGGTTAATGGTATAAATCCTTTCACTCGGAGAACCAGTGAAAACGTATGGTGGTATGTGTCTCAAATTTTCTTTAAAAGCTGTCAGATCACAGTGGCTGCTCACACTGAAACAGCTGTGGCCATTCAGCCCTACATAAACACACTGCAACAAACTGAAGGACCACAACCGTACGCCATGAAATCACTTAAGGATGATCTGACAAAAGTGTGAGAGCTTTACATGGATTATGGTCTGGACTCTGGACATGGCGCTAGATCCTAGAACACCCTGTATGTTACCAAAGTCCATACCACTTACGTTCCCTACTGCATCTTAAAAGGAAGAACAACTTCATAGAAAAAGAATGATTAAATCCTGTCTTCACCTTGGTTGTCAGCTCATCAGTCTTTGGGCTTCCAGTCTTCCCTTCTTACTACCCTTTGTGTTCATCATTTTGAAAGATTTCTGCACTAAAGTGGTTTCTGTGTACGTTAAAAGGATTATGGTTTCCTGATTTTTATCCAAGTAAGACATTAATCCAGCAAAATCCTTTAACCTGTTCTAAACTTAAGGCTGTTTGCAAATACACTGCCAATGTACTCTGCCAGTTCATAACTTGGTCTGGAATTAAATCATAGTTTACAGGTAGAGGTTTCTGTTTTTGTTTTTAACATGGTCTCTTTCTGGAAACACTGAACTACGGCCATTTCAATATCACTTTTAACTGCACAGAGTATCGTGGAGAAAGTAAGAAGTAACAATTCATAAGCATTTGAACCTTTTTATTTTTTCCTTTTACCTATATTCACGCTCTTGGAGTATTTCAACTGGATCCAGTCCTTGTGGCTTCTGGATAGGACTGATGCGATTCTGCTTCTGCTGCAGCTGCACGATGGGTGAAGGTTGTCCAGGCGGTGGCTGCGGCACAGAAGGGCCAGGCATGGCAGCCGTGGGCTGTGCGGCAGGGGGAGCAGGAGAAGGCCTCCCGCTGGGAGGCGGCGCGGCGAGTTTCTGTGGCGCGCTGGGAACGCTCATGTCCGCGCCTTGGCCTGCACCAGAAAAACAACACTGGTTTCGTAACATGAAATATGAAACACAGCAAGTCGTTCGAGGCGGCTTTTCAAGACAGAACATGAAGCTAAGACAAACATTCAAAATTACCAGAGGAGGGGAGAAAAAAAAAAAAAGACAAGATAGACTTCACTATTAAAAAAACACACTGAAATAGTGCAGGAAGCCATCCAGAAACACATTAAACTTTTAATTACTGACATTTTTCATGGAGAGCTTAAACTTTGCTTAAAACTTAAAAGAATCTATCTATAATCACAACCTCACTGCAAGCACGAATATCTCTGCCTCTAGAGCTCTGTGAGAACCAGACAGTCATATTAAAATTCTTATGATGGTACTTAAAAGTACCTGTTAAATATGAATAGCCTCTTTTGTCCCCAACTGCTAATTAATCGCATTTAAATGTTTCAAATACCAGGCATTTGATTGCTCATGTATCTTGGAAGATTCTAATCAGTTTGAAAATAAATTAGCTCCTCAGTTGACATGATTATAGCATCCATCAGCTACAGATACCAAGGGTCACAGATTTCAGTATCCTATTAAGTCAACAAGGCACCCAATGCACACAGATACAGAGAAAAACTGTTGTGGAAAACAAAAAAAGACATTGCAAAATAAAGATATCATTTAATCGTCTATGCAGTCGCAATAAGTAAATATTAGGAAAAACAACTACAAAGCATGCCTGCGTTCTTTTTTACAACTTTACTTCAAATCCAACATCCTGAAATCTAGGTCGAAAGATTCCTGTTGTCCAGAGACCATCATTTGTCATTCACACATCTGCAATGAACTACAGAAAAGGAACCACAAGCACAAACTTTGAAATCTGTTTAGCACCATTTCATATTATTAAAAAAAAGGAAAAGAAAGCCCACCAAAAGACTGTGTTGTCCTATTTTTCCAGAAATCATTCAGATTGTCCTACAAGACCAACATTATGAAGAAAAAGTTCAAAACGAAAGAAAAATAAAGATATCAGCATAGTCTTTTTAAAAATACACCAAATAAAACCTGCAAAAACATACATCAATAACGGACAAATTTTCTTATTAAAAACAGCAATGAAAACAGCCAAGCAGTAAGCTGCTTATAATTGAAAATGACAGATGTATTATTATGCCATAATGGATTATTCAGATAAAACCATCCATCTAGTAATTCTGTACTCTTGCCAGCATTTCCAAGTAACAGCATTTGAGCTAGGAGACACCAAGGCCAGCAAACTCACACATGCAATCTCTCAAGAAACACTTTTCCTTCTCATTATCCTATTTAAATGTTAACCATTTGCTGGAGTACTCCAAGAAATGCAACTCCACAACTTACCACACACTACTATTCTTTTTATATTGTTGCAAATTGCTGACAACAAAGAATTTGATGACACCAAATATGACAGTGATCAGTTACTGTGTTACTCCCAAACATTAATACAGTACAAGATCTTTACAGTATGAGGGATTTGTGCTATCTGCAAGCTGGTGATACTGTATCTACTTTTAAATGGCTCTAAAGAAAAACTTTCAAACAAAAATGTGTTAGAAACTTCAATTTCCTTTCAATAACAATATTAACTTGTAAATCCACATGTGGATGATCTGATTCAAAAAATATTAAAGGAAGAAAAAAAAGTTACGCTGTTTATTACACCTCAAAGACTACACTGTGCTTTCAAAGGCAAGACAATAAAAACTAGTCTCATTCTACCAGGCTATGCAAATTTATTTACAGTAAAAATACAGTAGAAAGGCAAGCTTGCCGAATTAAGCATGCTCAGGACATAACATATGTCTCAGCCAACGATCATTTCACTCTGATTGTGGAGAGGTGCTGCATGTTCAGGCTGCATAGCAGCTGCAATAATTTCATCTGGTCAAGTCGCTTATGGCTGAATAAATGGTAAGAAACTCCTTGATATTTAAGTCACACTATTTCTCCTCTATGCCTTTTTACTTCCCAATCCTTCTCCCTGCTTCTTTCTTTCCGAATCCCTACCCACACAGTTTATCCATAACTCTAAGAATAATACAAAATTAGCATTATACTCCCCTCTAGCTTCAGCCCAAGTTTTAGGGATAATGGCAGATATATGTCCAGGAATTCCTGGAGCTGGCCCTGGCCCAGTTACAGGACCACTTACTGCATGTAACCCAATACCAGCAATTTGACAGAGGAAAGAAACTTAAGATACAAAGCATT
Organism: Tinamus guttatus; assembly: GCF_059628265.1. Lineage (NCBI taxonomy): Eukaryota > Metazoa > Chordata > Aves > Tinamiformes > Tinamidae > Tinamus > Tinamus guttatus. The sequence continues at coordinate 77,920 of NW_028288584.1, forward strand.
TCTAAGTACACAAAAATCACTGCTTTCCAGCATTCTACTCCTTTTAGACAAGCAGTACTTCTGTGTTCTACTGTCAAAAATAATGAAGCATATTAAAATAATGTCATCCCAAGAACAAACCCTCCACTTTGTAGCAAAAGTATGCGCATTGGAGTGACCAGTCTGCATCATTAAAGCCAATATTATCAAGAATCACAAAATCACAGGCTAACTGAGATTAGAGGGGACCTCTAGAGATCATCTAGTCCAATCTCCTGCACAAGCAGGGACACCTAGAGCACCTTGTACAGCATCGTGTACAGGTGAAATCTCTCCAGAGAAGCAGATTCCACAACAGGATCAACTTAATGCCCGATACCTAATATTAACTCAGTATGGGAAGTGTTCAGACAACACAGCACGTACAGAGTATTTGCAACACAGTTTTCTTAAGACCATGGTGTGTCTGCCTACTATACCATAATATCTACTACCACCAGGAGAAACCAAGTAAGAATACTTTTACTAGTAAGAACCCTTTTCCCTATGTTATGTACTTGTCAGCCCACTATATCTAGTTTGCTTTACTTTCCACAACCTGCATAATCAGTCAACTTGCTCTAGATTCCATATCCAATTTCTACATAGCAGGAGGGGACTGAAAATCCTGTCCAAAAAAAAAAAAAAAAAACACTGAGATTTTAACTGGTGAAGTATGATGAACATTCAAAAGAAGTCAGGCATAATCAGGGTGGACATTGTGTATCACAGTAAAATCGCTTTTATTTCATTTTTGACAATACTCTATTAGTAATATGCTCGTTTTATTCATTTTCACGAGCTTAAAACCAAAGACCCCTGTTCACACATATGCCAGAATACAGTCTCAAATTATATACTTTCACACCACACATTTCTATAATTTTTCGTGGACACAATTTAAAGAATTACCTGGGCAATGACACAGTGTCAGAATTACTTACCAGACTGCCTGTTGAAGGCAATGGGAGCCTGTTGCTGTTGAATGCCAGGCAGAGTCCTCTTTCCCTGAACAGCAAGCTGGAGGTTTTCTGGTAAAGGCTGACCTCTAGCTAACATTTTGTAGGCTAGAATCTGAGCTCGGAGCTGATGCAGCTGCACAGGGCTGAAGGGTGAAGGACCTCTGTTAGGCTGGCTCATAACTGGTGGGTCTCCTTGCATTATGGGTCCTGGCTGACTGGGAGTCATCTGTGGTGGAGTTGGACCACCCCCAGACATTGGACTGGACACGTGCTCAGGGGCTCCTAGGGGAGATGGGTGTGGAGACATATAACCTAGAATAGAGAAGAGGATCGCAAGCTTAGCTTCATATTAGTCATATCCAAATTCCATTAGTTTTCTTTAACACAACTTGCAATGTAAAAATGTCTATCAATTTAGGATAGCTGAAGTATTTTCTGCAAGAAGAGAAATGTTATCTAAACTTCTTGGAATATTAAGATAGCTACATGGGCTATTATTTGTAAAGAACTATGACCATATCGTCCAATAATTTCTAAAAATAACTACTGCCACCAGATTTAGAAAACAAGTTAAAGCATGAAGGACAGTACCCAGAAATACCAAGATAGGGTATCATTATCTGATTCACTAGCGTATCAGACAAATATTTCATAACAAAACACATGCAATGAAATCTAACTATTTTAGAGTTTAATACTGTGCATTATTTTGATATACACACTTCAAGGAACACCCGTTCATTTATAGAGGCCCTCTTTGCCAGTAATCTCCAGCACACAAACAACAGTATCCAACTTTTATTTTTGCAGAGTTGCTCCAACTTACGCAGATTAAAACTGGCATTTTAAAGAATCTAAATTGTGTGATGCTATATGAAAGTTTTCCTTAAGCGCAAATCTTTTCAGAAGGCTTATCCATATGACATACAGCCACAAACCAGTCCTAATAAAGTCTCTACATAACTTGTTTTTTCCATATTTATGAGAAAAGATCCTCTAAGAGGTAAGAATGCAACAAAGCATCTGAATAAGAACATGCAATTATGAAGAAAGACACTAAGCAATATATGTCAAAGGAAAAAAAGAGGAAAAAAAAGGAAAAGAAAAAGCTTAATAGTGTTTAAGATAACAGACAAGGAGAATCCAGCCTTCTTTCTTAATTTTGCTACCATGAAATACTTTAGATCTGTTTTTTGTTACATATAGAAATTCCCTCAATTCTGCAAATATTTAAAGACAAAGTTCAATAATTGCTCAGAAAAAAAAAACTTCTCTCCTCTAGATTTTCAACATAACATCTTGATTTTAATTCTGCATAGCCCATTCAGTCTGTGAAATAGAAGACAGCAAAAACACTGAATGCTAAGATGTTAAGGCCTCAAAGACCAAGCCTTATCAAGTGGCTCAGGATCCTGTCTCTGTAATTTCCTCCCGTTCCACTTAATAACAAAGCTAAATATAATTTCATTTTCAGGATAACTTTTCTTAGCAGTCTAGAAAATAGCAGTAAACTCCATATATCTGACATCGATACAGGTATTTTCAGCACAGTTCTTTTATAGAAGATGAACACTGTTTCTAATGCAGTCCAAATTCAGTTAAATATAGTAAGATTATTATTTAAATAGCTAAATATGAACTTAGAGCAACAGGTTCTCCTTTCTAATTAAACTGCTAATATGGAAAGAAAGGTAGTAAGACTAAAAAGAATCACTGTGCATGAGCTCAAGAAAAGACAACTGGTCACTTGAAGTAGTCAGAAATATCACCCAATGTTCAATCTGACTGCTAAAGAGGAAAGGAAGAACTGCTGAGGAGACAGATACCAATTCATGAGTTTTTCCCTCCACAAATCAACGTCAGATGTTTGTAAAACCATTCTGTCAGCTTAGGGCTGCATTAAAAATGTAACAGTGCCTCAACTAGTTTGAGAGAAATCTTCTGCATGACTAGCATACTACTGAATATAAAGGGAAAAAATATCTAAGTAATAAAGCCACACAGCTTATTTTAGTAATCATCTTCAGCTAAAAAAAGAAATAATCTCAGAAGAGTTACTGCTACTGAGACAGCACACACACACACACACACACACACACACATCTACCAGCAGAATGACAAAGTAATTGCAGATTTAGCTTCTATTGCCTGCCTTTGATTTGCTGATCAAAGTAAGCCCCACCACCACAAAAAGTGTCAGCTTACTGTTTCTTATTACAGACTGCAAGAATCATTACTCTGAATCCTGCATCAGTTTTCCTTGAAAATACTCTTTTCCAGCTAGGAAGTTTGCCTATCTTCAAGACCATTCAACATAATTCTGTGTGCACTTTATATAGATTAAATCCACATCAGTATGAGCAATTGGTCTAATCATTTCTAATTACTCACCTACAATCATAAGCATGTGTTTTACATCCATAACTTATTACTACATTTTCTGATATTCTTTTTTTATTTAAAAATGTCATTATGTAGAAACACACTTTCGCAAGACCTTTTTGTACGAGTGAAAGAAAAATACCAAAAAGATTACATTATTAGAACATTCAACATTTAAAATGATTTTTCTGCCCACTTTTAATTGTAAACTACATGTAGATGGACTATTGGCTGCGTATGCATCACAAACGTTCTAATCAGAGACAGCATTTCCTGAAGACTGATCATCTTCCAGTATCCAAAAATTCAAAACATTCTGTCCTTCTCTAGCTTACTGCTTGTCAGGGTCTCAATCTTTACAGATTCCTTTTTTTTTTTTTGTAGTAAGAGATCACCACAATTACTACAGTCTATATAAGTTGCTCAAAGAGACCAAAGAGCTTTACTTTTTACAACGAATAATTTTGAAAGATAATTAGTATTGTGTTAAATGTCAAGTGGTAGAAAAGATATCCCAAATGTTCAGGTAATCCCTGTCCCAAAGGTTAACTATCTTCATTTTGTCAGATATAGATATCTGAATTGGTCTGAATTTGCCTGATTTAAACTTGCAGGCATAAAAACTCGCTGCACTTTTTTGCTAGATATAGAAGCCATCTATTACAAGTCTTTTTAGCTACTGAGAATGTGGCAACTGATTACAAAGATCTTTTAGTACTCTCACTGACAGAATAAATACTTGAATTTAACATTCTCGAGTAAAGAGCACGCATCTTCCAAGTTGCAAATCACTCATATATGGGCCTTCTAAACAGAGCACAATTTTCAAATACCTTCCTAAAGTGCAGACATAAGAATAGAATACAATACTACCACAAAGCTCTCAACTAATTCACTAATAAAGGTAGTACAGCTTTTCGTTTAATAAAACCCTGGTTATGAATGCAGGTAGTACATTCCATCTCATGGCTAAAGTATATGACAACTCACACTTAAGTTCGACATGACAAGCTCCCTTCAGGAATACTGCTTTGAATCTCATATTACCTACACAAACATTGTTTCTAGACATATGATGTTATTCCCTGTTTTAAAAAATACATCTTGTAAAACAAACCCACTCTACTGAGCATCCTGACCAGCATCTGTAATTCAGCTGTTTGTTATTTATGGTAAACCTCAGTGCTACCTGCAAATTTGATAAGCAATGCTCTGTTCTTCCCTACTAAATATACTGAATAACACCGAACCAAGAATACAATTCTACCTAAAATAGAGTCTACCTAGAAATATAACAGATGTCCATCCTTTATTTACATTGTTTATAATCTGCCACTTAAACTGAATCTGTTTAGTATAGATTATATTGTTTTTACTTAGTATTACTTTTCTCCTAAATTGAAATGTCATACAGATGCAAGCCAAGTGCCTTTTGCAAGTCTACTTGGGAGACAAAGTTGTGTCTATCAATACTAATATTAGCACTGAGAGGTAATCTAGCATAGAGAGGTCCCATGTTTGAGCCACTCTCATAAGCACTGTACAAATACACAAAATAACACTGTAAGAAATCAGCTCAGTTATGCTGACAGTCATTTCTTGGCCTGTGGACATTGTTTACACTTTCAAAATAATGGTGCAAAAATAGGAACATCCATTCTCTGGGGTTCTGAACTTCCTCAGCTACCTTCCAATGAACTTTTGAATACAACAGGTTTAACTAGTGAATAGAATCATAGAATTCTCTAAAAGTCAGAAGGGACCTCTAGAGGTCATCTAGTCCAACCCCACTGCATACACAGGGTCACACAGAGCATGTGGCACAGGATTGTGTCCAGGCTGGTTTGGTCTCCTCCTCTCCAGAGAAGGAGACTCCACAACCTCTCTTGGCAACCTGTTCCACTGAATGTATTTACCTCCTTCAATTCAAGTCCTATAAAAAAAATAGACGATTAACAAAAAACTTTTAGAGACCCAGAACTAATAAGATATAATACAATTAATAAGATAATAACTAATAAGATATAACTTATCCAATGACTTGTATAATTTAAAATTTTATATATAATATGCATATTTATATATTTATATTTATATATCTGCAATGTAAACATAACCATCAGATATCACAGAATCTACAAGGAAAGTAATTTTATACTAAGTTTTGATTTGTAATCATGAATCAAATGCTTAGGAAATTTCTTCAAGATTAGGAGATCAAAATGAATATTCAGAAAACTCATATTGGCTTTTTCCTCCCGGTATAAGCATTGACATGATCACTCTCTTTTACTATGTTGCCTATTTGCTCAAAATTTGCAGGAGTATGATTGTGTTAGACCCATAATCCCCTGGTAAATCAGACTGAAAGTATCCAATAATTTAAAAGGCTTTTAAGAAAACAAGCTTTTTATCTTGGAAAAATACACTTACGAGAAGTTACAGAAGTTACTAGGTAAACAGACGAGACCTTCTTCAATACATTCAGAAGAAGCCTCTTCTGCCCACCCTCTCTTTTGAGAAGATAAGCAGGAAACAAATAGGAAGCCTAAGGGCAAATCAACCAAGGTAGTTCCACCACAGTAAGAAGTGAAATACATAAATTACATATATTTTTACCACTTCTTTTTAAAAAGACTGCTTACATTATAGCTCCAAGATTCTCTGTTTACCTTGTAACAGTTCCCGACATACACTAAAAGGAGAGCAAAGATCTGCAGTCTTCAGCCCGCTACAGCTGTTTCTAATATTATTTGTTGCAAAGCAAGACAATTACAAAGCTGGGTCTCAGCAAACACACGAAAGAATGGAGCTATCAGTATCGGAAGCATATGCAACTGGCATTCTTGTATTAACAGCAAATTATGTTTAAACCAGACCAGTTTTCCTCAGTTTTCATCAGTTTTGTTCTACTTGATCTAAGAAATGAGAAAACCTGTGCCTCTCAATGAAAAGTCAGTTAAAATCTTGCTCTCAGATGACTACTTATGCTTACCACTGTAATCGGTGATAAAAGTTTTATCTGAAAAATTTGCCCCTTCAAATCAATTCTGTTTCACTTAATTGATATTGAAAAGTCACACAAGTCAGGTAACGTGATTCTGCTAATGTGTATCTGTATTCTCTTGCCCATCATTTCTCTTTTTCAGTCTTATAAACACATAGAAACATCAAATAGTTGCCATCTATCAATAAATTTGTAGAGAGAGATGCAAACTAGATCCTTTTTTTTGTTGGTATCTTCAGGTATTGGCATAAAGTGAGTAACTATATAATACACAAAACCTTACTTGCTCGGCTAACTAATATTAGCAGGTTACCAGTCCACTTAAACCTCCAAAATATTGAGCTGTTTAAAGAATGCACATCCTTTTATGTGGCAAGCTAAGTGGCATAAAGAAGACATGCAGAATTCTGATGAAATGAGTTTCTATTTTCTGGAATAAAAATTTTTGGCAAGAACTTTTTTTAGCTCTTGGTCAAACATGATTAACATTTAAGGTAGCCAATCCAGGTTTGACTGGATTCTTGTCTTCTACAATTCTTTCACCATACACTCACAAATACACTTAAAAGAGGTGATATTGTAATACTTCAATATTTATGACAGCCACATAGTATCAGAAAAAATATTTTATAGATGTGAATTGCAACCTATATCTGCTTATTTGCCAAGACGTAGGCTTAGATCCAAAAGGATTAGCTTTTCTCTAGTCTATGACTGATGAGCACACTAGATAGCAAGGGGATTAAGTTACTCCCTTCACCCTCTGATATTGCAGGTTATCCTTTCCAAACAAGGCAGAAATAAAATTACAGGAAAATTGTTCCATGTTACTTTTAACACTTTATGGCACAAAAAGGACTCAAAATCATATTGCATGCATAGTATGTATCAACCTTGACTATGCTGGTCCATTGGACTCTGAGGTGGGCCCATTCCAGGGTGAGGAGGTCGCATACTCTTCATGGAGCTACAATGAACGTCTTCAACCATTCCTTTTTCATGCAAACCATCAATTGTCTGTGAAAACAAAACACGTATTTGTACAGAGAAGGCACTTAGAAATCTAAGAGACTAATACAATTTACACATGTACATACAAAAATGTACAAACATCTCTTAACACTTTCAAAGCAAATACAATTTGAAACTTTACCTCTAAGATCAGACATTTTGGAAAGCAAAGGACTGCAAGGCTGGCCACTCTTTTTTTTTTTTTTTTTTCTCCCCTTACTCTCCTTATGTGCTTTGATCAATGCCAAAGAGGCAAACTGTCCAAATACAAACACATAAACCATACTGGCCTCACATTACAAAATAGTGTAACCCATACCAACTCATGAAAGTACAGCTTGTGGCTTTGCCCAAGCTATTTTTAACCCAAACTTTGCCCTTCAGTCACTGTTCTACTGAAACATTCCAAACACTGTTTCTCTTCGAAAATGATGGTTCCATTGCAGGAGGCACTCCTTGTGGGGAAAAAAATAAAATAAAATAACAGGGAAAGGCACTGGAAAAAAGACTTAGTTCCGTTGGAACACTCACCTCTCCTACGGTTCCTCTCACCTAATTTACTACTCAAAAATGACAATCTAAATCGTATTTCAAAAGTGAAACAGGCCCAAGTGCCTCCCTAGGAAAGTAAAGAGAGGAGAATGTAGGGTCAGAAAAACATTCTAAAAGCAAGGGCACTGGAAAAGGCTCCTAACAGAAACTGCAGGGATATGAATATGAAAATAGGTGAAAAATATCATGAGAAGGAAAGGAGGTCTTAAACCAAAAAATGTTTACCTGAAAGCAAAAATTCGGTCAAGTCCCTAAACATGAGAGATTCTGCCCATTAACAGCTGACTTAAAAGGCTTGCAAGGCTCTGTATAGGAAAGAAAAATGCTGACAAGACTCACTTTGCTTCTCGCTCCTAAAATCTGTAATTCTGCCCTTCTTTGTAATACATATATGCACGTATACCAAATACTAACTGATCTTTCAAGCCTTCCTATGAACACAGACTACTATATCTATTTATTGAGAACTATTTGGGAAAAAAAAAAGAGAATTGGGAAAAATTTTACAATAGAAAACAAAATTAATAGACAGTACGTAAAAGAAGCTAGATGAATTTATAAAAACAGACTTTGCATTTCTTCTGTTTGTGCAATCTGTTATGCACAAATTAATTTATATAGAACTAAACACTGGCCATTCTTTCTATGCACAAATAGGGAAAAATAATTCTGTATTTTAAATTATAAATCCTTCATACAATTTTCCTATTTTAATTTCTTTCATTGGTTTATAATTCCTTCTTAAAGATTTCACTGATTATCAGAAACTCTAGGCTAAAAGGAGATAAGTTATACGAAAGTAACATACATTTCTTGTTTTTCACCAAACCATTTAAATAAGACAACTAAAAGAAACACTTAGGAAAAAAGCTTTTACCAGTAAAAATAAATAAAAAATAAATCTGCTATTTGAGAAGCTATTTTTTGATTACAAAAACTTGGGGTATGGAGTAGAGATGTAGAGATAGATTATTAATTTACACATGGAAAGCAGAGCAAGCAAAACTCAATGCTCTTTTCTGAACTCAATGCTTTTTTCTGAAACAAGACGACCACTCCCTCTCCCTTCACCATTGCTTACAATCAGCACTGCACATACATTTGACAGGACACCGCCAAGCTAGATGCCAAGAGCTAAGGAACAGAATGCCTGTAAAGCAGGAGCTGTACCTTATCTCATCACAGTACATCTCCAGGACCGAATCTTTAGATCCTCCAAAAAGCGGAAGAGATTGTGCAGAAGATCAGGTCTCCTTTCCTGAGTGCAGGACTCTCAGAGGTCACTGCACTGATGGATGGCAGCAGCAAAGCCTCCATTCAGGTAGCAGCTCTGAACAGACTAAGATACAGCGCACAGAGCCAGGGCACCAGAGTTCTAGCACCCTGGGCAGGGGATGGGGCTGACATTACCAAAGAGCAGCAGTGAGGAAGGAAGCAAATACAGAAGACTTGCCTTTTCAAAACACAGGATTAAAGACAAAAAAAAAAAAAAAAAAAGGAAGAAAAAAAAAAAGTAAAGGACAATGTGTGGTGATTCTGTGGTGATACACAGAACTTCCAATGGAGAAATGCTTCTATGGAAAGAGTTACGCTTAAGAAAAGGGTTTTTTCAAGAGAAAGATTTAAAAGCCTAATGGAAGGGAGCCTAAATACAGCAAAAAAGGGTTTGCTTCCATTCGTTTGCAGAAATTATACTGTGAGAAACCAAAAGTGAAAGAAACAGATCAGAAAAGGTAAATTATTAATCTGTTTTTATTGGCAAAGCTATGAAAGATAAAAATGGCATAAATTTTTCCATATCAGGATAAAATTAGTTTCAATCATTATAGTACTGCTAATTTATGCTGAAGGCTTTGTGCTTTCAAGTGTGTTTTTAACCTGAAAGCATCTTTGCTGTTCATAGCAAAACTCTATTACATAGACGAAAAAAATAGCAGAGGACTATAAAAATTGAGAAATTATTATTTTTCATAACCTCTTTGAATCATTGTATAGTTATAGAGCTGCATGGTAACATTAAATCTACATACTTGTTAAAAAAATGCAAGCATACAGAACGGACCTTATGTCTATGCAAATTCTGTAAATCCTTCAATCCTGCATGAATTATTAAAATAACGATGCCTTGACAAAGACACTGGCATAAGAAATATAATCTTTAACACCAAAACATCACCAAAAGTTTCTTTTCTTCTGATATTATCATAGAACAGAAGTGAAATACAAAGTTGAGACATACTCAACCTTGAGCATGCATTACTATATTTCCTTGTTCCATGTAAACAAGAATTGGTGCAGAACAGACTTCAAATGCAATGGTTCTTCCAGAAAAGAACAGAGACTTTAGGAAGCTCTTATCTAAACCACTTTTTCTCTTCATTAAGAAACTAAGTTTTTTTCACAAACTGCATTAAATCACTATTTGATCTACTTCTAGGAAAACTATCAGATTAAGATGTCTGTTTCCTGTTTCCAGCCTCCACTGACCACTGACACTGGTATCAGAGACCAAGTGCTAAGTATAAAGCTAGACTTCTTCTAGATCATGCATTCTCTATATAAACAACAAAACATTGTGTACATATTTATATATAAACAAACAAGAAAGCGGAACATACAGCAGTCTATTGCCGCATAACTACACAGTATAACTGAAGGACAAACTGAATGGACAGTGGGACTGACTCTGGTTGCCCTTATGGTAGAGACTTAGCGAACAGTTCTGTCTGTTATACATAAATCACTAAAATATGTTGAGGTTTTTTTTTTTTCCTTCTCTTTTTCTAGGGCACTGCTAACTTTCCAAGGCTGAAAGCAATACCTTATTTATTTATTTATTTATTCTCTCAACAAAGTAAATAAATGAAACAGAGGTAAGGTACAGAGCATATTTGGCAAACTGAAAGGTGCTATTTTGATGACCAAAACAGTTCCTTAAAGCATGTCTAACGGGCTCAGGCACAGACCTATGAACCAACCAAGAAAGTGAAAAACATCACCTTTCTCTATTAATGGAACATTTGAAAGAACAAATAATACAATAAAAAGTGACAAAAACTCACATTTTTGTATGAAAACTTTTTCTGTCACTCAATTCTGACAAAATAAGAACACTGTCTGTGATATCAAAACCATTTTCCCAGAGCCAGTAATCATTTACAGTACACTCAATTATAACTTCACGAAAATCAATGTTTCAGGTTATGATTAAATAGAAAATAAACTCACAGCCCACAGAGCTCTTTCCAACCTCTCAAACTATGCAAATTAGATAGATGTATTGTTGTCATAACTAAAACAGTTAATTACTTAAACTCATGTGGTCCAGCTGTGTAAGTACATACAGACAACTAAAGCAGTTCACACTAAAGCTATCTATCTTTACAGTATGACTCCTGCAAGTGGTCCTGTAAGTGGATACTCATGAAGAGTAAGGCTGGATCAACCACATAAAAATGCTCCCCTCAACTATCTTTGCAGTTTCCAAGTATCTTCAGCTTAGAAGACCTTTAGGCTGTTCTGGTTTGTTCTCTCCCACCAGACTTCTAAGTATATCTCCTTGAACCAGGCAAGCTGTCTTGCAGCTTGATAGGTAAACTTAAAAGATTACTTCAGAAAGTAGCAAGAAAGATAGTCAATTTATTGCTTCTGTCATAACTGCAAATGCTGTATAAACAAATAGCAAATTTTCCCATGAACCAGCTTTCTGGTTGTCATCTGATTACTGTCATCAGGATTACTGAATGTCGTTAAACTCTGGGAGTTACGATTTACTAATACGAACTTGTCTTAGCTCACCTTTATACTTCTGCATTTCTTTTAATTCTATACATATATTATTTTCTGCAATCTAGTCAAATATCCAATATAAAATGAAAGCCTCTCTCCTATTTAGCTTGTGCGTTTTAACAGGAGAGCCACATCCCATTGCATATGTTTGCAAAGATACATATACATCCTACAAGTAGTTATATAACTGAAGCACACTTTGCCCAGTCTCCCACGTCTGTTGTTTGTTCTTGTTAGAAACAAAGTGTACAGTCTTGCATCATGACTTGAAACTCAACCTGTTTTACATAACACTAGTCAGAAAGAAAATAATTACCTAATCAAACTGTAAACTGCAGTGGGCTGACCATTTTTTGAATTACATGAAACAACACTGGAGACTATCTGCAAAATATTCTACAGCTATGCTTTGACAGCAGTTCTTAAACCATTCCCCTTGTCCTTCCCTCAGCTCTTTCAACACCCTACTTGTGGCGCTACACAGGAAAAAAAAAAAAAAAATTCAACGGACTTACTCTGTGCTTTGCACACACTCGTTCTCTCTCCCTCTCACACACATACACAGGAACAAATGAAGCTGGTGCCCAAAGGAGAACAAGAGCATTCAAACTAACATTGCTACTGAAAACTTTTGCAATTACATCAGCATTAACCCCATTCTCACAATCACAGGAGAAAACAAGGGGAGTAGTTTTGCTCACCTTTCGAGTCACCTATCCAGACTCTTCAAACCTACAATGTTTTTCAAAATTTGTAGACGCCTTACTATATTGTGATGAGAGAACTACTAGACTGTCTCAGATATTCCTACACTTTCTAGAAGAACTTTGCAGGATGTTATTAGTTATTCTTATTCTAATCCTGACAGAGCATACGTCAGCTAAGGAACACACAAGGTAAGATAGGATACAGCAGTTCAAGATTTACTGTACCAAATATTCATCTGTTCTACTGTTCATGGTGCTGCCTTCCTTTCATGCACCTTAGAATCTCTCGAACCAGAAGGAACTGAGAGAGGTGAAGGAGGTATACTGTATCCTGGTTGTCTCTGAAGTCTTAGGAACTCACCAGACTACTGGCAACTTGGACTGTAACTGAACGCATAAACAACGAATGCAAATGTCCAATACGGCTAGAGATAAACTAGATGCATGAAGATTCATATCAAAATTTTAAGTAATGAATGTGCTGACTTTTCAGATTGCAGGAGCTGCCATGGTTACCCATCACCTCAGCTGTCTTGTACTATCACAAGTTCTAATGCAGTTTTTCATGAAGATGATGATACTATTGAATCTGTCACTGACAGGACACAACTACCATTGTTTTATTAACAAACTAATGTGGACATGAAAGTGGCAGCTTGAAGAGAAAAATACAGAAGAAAAATAAAAATGCTTTCATAACTTAAAAAAGGCATATTTTAAAGTTCATTTTTATTATTATTTGAAGTTTCAACATGTGTTCATAACAATACCAAACAGCAACGACACTAGTAACAGAAATGCTATGAACTAATAGCTTGGTTTTACAAGTTGTTATTGCATGTTTTTTCAGTGAAAATATCATATTTCATAAAGCTTTGCTTCATAATCATATAAAAACATGAATATTTATAGAATGTTCTCAAATAAATATTCCAGGCAGAAAAGTACTTCCTCAAAGCAAAAGACACTGACGATTATCTAAGTAACTTTAAGCATTTAACAACAATGCCTACAGCCAGATTATTCATATGTTCTAAATTACATAGTTTAAAATTCTTTGTCAAGATGGAGCATATGCAAATTAACTTTGGAAACAAACTTTTCCATCAGTTGAGAAGATTAAACAGATTCATAAACACAAGGATTTTTTAAGAGTTAAAATAATTTTTAAAAGATGAAATTTCATGCAAAACAAACAAAAAAACCAGAAAAACATGCAATATGGTATCAAGATGTTTCAAAACAGACCACAAGAAAGAAAAAAAAAGAAACTTAAAAGAACATTCATTTAATTATAAAAACAGTTGTTAGACTGTAACTGTTGTTACAGTACTACAAACATATTCTCTGGCAAGAATACCCTTTTGAAAAGTGCACGGTTGACAACTGGAGACTTGTAAAACTGCTAACTCTGCAGTTCAAACTAGTTTACTAAAAACAAGCAAGCTGTGTTTAGTCTGATATATACACTAGCTCTAGTAATAAAGAAAGGACTATATTAGATTGTGGCTTCATTTTTGCAGGTGATACATGAAGCAGAGTAGATCTTACACAGGTCTGAACACTGTATAAGTATGCTTTTTATCAAGGGAAAAAACTTTAGGAGAGAAAGGTCCACTTGTAAAAAAGCTATTATTACCTTATGCATTTGATGCATGCCTTCCTGTGGATAATCAGCAGGCCCCATTGTTGGCATTGGGTGCGGGACACTGGGTGGACCAGGACTTGGCCCCATCATGCTGTGCACTGAGCCAGGAGATGGCCCTGGTCCTGGGCTAGGTCCTAGAATCGGTCCAGGGGAAGGTCCTGGTCCAGGGGAAGGACCTGGATGAGGCATGGCGCCAGAGTCTGTAGGCGTGGACATCTATTTTCTGTCTCCTTCTCAGATAGCAGAATAGCTCTAATAACAAAACAAAATGAAAACAGAATTTCTATCTGACATTAGGGGCACTAAAAAAAAAAAATGTAATGAAGAAAATCTGCTGGTAAGCATTACACACACACACACACTTGCAATCTGTCATCAGCAGAAAATGCTTAAGTGATACTTAACATGACGCATTAGTATGCCCATGCTTTAAAAAGCCCCCTAGATGGATCAAGGAAGTTACCATTTCAGTCCATTTCTGAATGCTTACACATCATCCACATAACAAAGTAGCTTCTAGGCTAAGAGAAGCATCTACCAGAGGATACGAATTCAGCTGAATTGCAATCAAACTGTATCCCAAGGCGTCAAGCACAGTACTCCTAAGGGCGCAGAGACTGTTGGGCATCTTCACTTACATACGCTCATTCTGAAATCTCTGCCCAAATAATCAGATATAGTGAAATTCTTATTTATAAAATGCATAGCAATATACCACAACAAGTATTAAAAATGTTTCTAAGAATCCTTTATGACTCTTTAAAAATTAAATATTTAATTTAGGACCTCCCTGGTTATCGCTACATACAATCACAAACACGAATGAAGACGACAATGGAAAAGACAAAAAATTGCTTTGGACTGAACCCAGTTGTAATTCACTTGAGGGGTGTAGCTGATGTCACAAGCCATAAGAATGCAGTTTGAGTGGCTTGTAAAATGGTACAAGCTCAGATAATGAATTATAGACTGGGAAGAAAGACACAGCTCTTACTGTTTTTTATTTCTGCATTCTTAGAAGAGCAAATTGAGGTAAGCTACAGATCTGTAACACTAATTTTCTCCAACCTTCTGAAAACTTTTAGCAGGTTCTATCATTGGTGTCTGTATAGCAACACAGTAACAGATCTGCCATAGTTTTCACAAAAACCATGGTCTGCTGTTATCAACAAAACCAGCCATGTTTCTCAGTAATCCCTAATTCCAGCAGCAGCATTTTGATGTGTTTGATCATACAATGATCTCATTATATGAGGAGCCAAAGCAGCAGGTAAATAACCTTATTAAAAACAAACAAATAAAGAATCCCGGCTCATTTAGATTTCTAAACTGACTTTCTGTTAGGACACAGAAGTCTCAGTGACGGTACAAGAAAACAAGCTGGTTCGCCATAACCAGAAGCAGCTGACCATTAGGCAGGCTCAGACTATCGTTTTTTTTAATTTGCCTTAAGTGTAGTTTTATAATAAGGCGTACCTGCCCATGGTACTTGTCTCAAAATAACAAAGCAAGCAGAATGAAAATGAAGTATTTTTAAAAAGCGTTCTGTTCTGCAATATTTTGAGAGTACATTCTGTAAGACCTAAGAGATCTCCCCAAACGCAACTTCTCTTCTTACAGAACTTAGAGTAAAAGAAAATGTTTCACTTTTGTCTTCTGGGTTTACCACTATGCATAGTTAGCAATAGTTACTTTCTGATAAGAGTGCGTAGCATAAATTCTGCTATGTGACAACTTGTATGAACCCACACTGTAACCCTGCCAACATCTTGGCTAGTAGGAGTCAAACTAAGAGAGCAACGCTTAAGAAAAATAAAGCACAGATCCCAACATTCCTATCAAGGCAAAAAAGAGGTCTATTTGCAAAGCAAAACAGAGAAGAAAAAAAAATAACATCGGGGAAAAAAAAAAAGTATTGGTGCCTATTACTGGCAGTCAGGCAGTTTAAATTCTACAGAACTGACGACTCATTTTCTTCCATGAGAAAAAGAGTATATAAATATCAGAACAAATGAGCAGACAAAACGCTACTACATCAAGACTATTTTTGTTTATTTTCCCCCACTTACCCACATGTCCTGTCAAAATAAAAAAAAAAATGTTTAATATCACTTGCTTATAAATTCCCTCTTGTTATGTTTTAATAGCTGCTACTCTCCCCTGATTCAAGACAACGAACTACAACAACGGCTCTTTAAATCACTCAAAATATAATGCCCTCACCTAAAATAAACTACCTTGGGATCCTGTACCATCACAAGGTACGGCAGGGCGGTATGTTTGAGTTTTCTCTGTTCAAAACACAAGACAACAAGTCACTAATTAGCCCCCACAATCCCACAACACCATCACAAAAGGAATCAAGTTTTTAAATTATCATCATGACTTCATACCTCATTCTATGCATACCTCATTCTATGCCTTCGTCTAACAGATTAGCAATTTCACTCCATGTAGGACAACAGATATTTCCACCAAACAAGGCGTTTTTATAAGAGATGATTACTGTGTCACAGAACACAGAGTACACTAAAACTGCACTCTCACAGTGGAATCTCTCTATAGCTTATTCAGTCAGTTTAACCGCACAGGACCTAGCACCAAAAATACCACTATAAAGAAAAAAAGATTACAGAATGCAATCAGTTTTTAAGTACAATAACTGCTATCACTGCACAACATCACACAATGTATTTTACAAATAAGAGTGTAAGGGTATTCTATAAAACAATCTTGCCTAAATAAAATGGTAGCAAAATCCCACCTTCGATGCATACCCTTACTTCAAACTTAACTTGTGATTCTCAGAAAAATGTATTGTTCTCAATTTCCACTTCACTGGTTGCAATTTTTGTATACATTAAAAAGTTACAGTAAGCAAGTTTTAAAGATTTAAAACTCCTTTTACAGGGTAATGGGCTTGTGAGAGCCCAAGCTGTAAAATTCAAAAAACCATCACTGGAGGGGAATGCTGCACTCCTTACTCCTGATCAAGTCCTTTTTTTCCTTTTCTGTTAGAAGAAGGAAAATTCCCCCAATTTTATGAGAACACTGTGAATCTTCTTAAACAGATTTGTATTCCAAGATTTTGTCAAAGAAATATTTTTTTATTAAAAAAATGTATTCAAGGCAATAGAAAATATTAGAATATATTACCTGAACACCTGCCCACAAGTCCTGCCCAAGAACATTCAAAGATTTAAAGATAGTAGGTGGTTTTATCAGGCAAAAGGAAAAGCCACTGCCATAAACCAGGCACATAACTCTCCCAACTCAGGATCTATTTACAAAGCAGAATTGCTGAAAAAAGCTTATGACTTAGATTATACAGAACATCTGCAGAAATTAGACAACTGGTAAGCATCAGATACCTAATTCCTTTAGGCCCTTACAAAAAAAACGGCAAAAGTCTACCAACAGAATCCAGATGCAGTGGTGGCCAGGCTCTAAATATTCACATAGCTTTAGTAAATTCTGGTGCCAGTATTCAAATAAGCAATACATAAGCACTTCTCCACACAAGTCAGATGCCTGGAGTACTGAGTTACTGACCGCTCATTCAGAATCATGAAAAAAAAAAGTGTAAACACATATAGCATGCTTTTATGGATTGTAACAAAATGAAAACACTAATTTCCATCACATTGTCCCAAATGATGCTCCTGCTGACCCAGATTCTCAGAAGTATTATGTATATGTTGTCTAATTGTTTCTTAAGTGTCCAATCCTTCAATTTCCTCACAACTCACGGGAGAGTCTACATGACTTCCAAAAAGAGGTAACTCTTAGCTTGCAAGTACAAAAACTGCCTAGATTTACATACATCAGCATCACCACATTTCTGTTGCGAATAGCCTCAAAGGCACCATCCTCTTCTCTTCGCTTTGAGCAAAGATACCTACTATATATCATTCCTTTTATTTTCTCTTTTATTTGGCCCCCCATTTGGCAGCTCTTTCTGGAGGTAGAATATGTTTTCAAAACAAACCGTTTTATTTCCTGGGGCCATGCCAGGGAACAAGCATGGACTCAGGCAGTTGTGGCGAATCATGCAGTTCTTCCTGAGGCCCCCCCAAAATCTCCCCTACCTCCTTTGGACATACAGAGCTCAGAAAGTAAAATATATATATATATATATATATATATATATTTCCAGTAAATCTGGTATGCATATAGATAAATATATATCTCACAACACTGTAAAGGTTGTTTAGCCAGACAAAAGAGCCTCAACATGAAAAACTAAAGAGATGTAGTATCTGCCCACAATTCTCAGCTACTCTGGAGAAAAATATTCAGGGTTGTGAATCCTGCATTACAAAGCTGCATTACAAAGATTTTGACTATGCTATTATAACTAGGATGCCAGGGTACTCCTTAAGCACAAGCACTCTCTACTCTCCCTTTATACACACTAAGTTGTGTAGATACTTTGGTGCCCACAGTATCCAAGCATGCTGCACATACTTCAGTATAATACTGCTATAAACTCCAAGGTAAACAAAGGCATGGATTTCCATCATGTGGGAGAAAGTATGCAACATCAGGAGATCCAAAACAGAAGAGGCAATAATCTACCACCACTACTCAGGAGTTCAAGACAAGCTGAACACTCCAAAAGTTCCAGAGACTGTGGACTGCTTTGGCACAGGGTAGTTACACTAGGAACAGATGGTGCAGTATTTATAATTCTTGTAGTTGCGTCCCTTCACCACCCAATATAACTTCTCCCTTTTCCAGACTGAGTCAACCCACACTGAGTTGAGACCAGTGCGTTTTCAGCCAGATCCTCAGTTTTGGACAGGCAGTGGAAAGCAAGAAAACTGCACCATTTAAATTTGCTGAAGAACAATGCTGACCCAAGCATCAGCCAGATGCCGTTAGCACAGTGCAGAGCAGACCACCTCCCCACAACTGTACCTCTGCCGGAAGACAGTTAACTACAGTCCACTTCCCCCCTCCTGTTACCAACTAGTCATGAGTCACAGATGGTTTTGAAAAGAAACATTGTGAAAGCACACTCCTGGGAAGGGGGTAACTCCGGGTTACCTTTCTCAGGCTACCACAGGAAACACAGAATGACACTGGCAGTGATCTGTGGGGCTTGCTTTATTTGCAGAAAATAACTAAACGAAGACGTGGAAAGTTTAAGAACTGATCAATACCACGGCTCATTATAATTAAAACAAATAACTTATAATTATTTACAAGCAAGTCTCTGCTCCGTATTTTACAGTCCCATAGGACATGTGTATTAATATTTATTAGGGCTTCATTACTGACATTTCATCAAACAATGATTTAGTCAATCAACAAGTTTATATAAAACAACATAAAAATCCACAAAGCAGAGAAGTCAGATTCTCAGCTGACATAAACCAGTGCTATTCAACTTACATAAAAGAAGTGGAACACACTAAGAGCTGTGGATCTGCCCTCACATATCCAGGCATGTAACTCCACTATAACTTCAAGATTCCTTTTGGAAGATGGCTTGCAGTCAAACCACAGCAACAACAAACTCTGGGCACAGCCCCATGGGTTTCTCGAGCCCTCTGCCAAACTCTGCTGCCCTCCCCCACAGCACAGCACGGGCTGTGCTGGCACCAGGCATCTCTGCGCAGAGTCATGTAATGCAATCGCACGCCAAGACAGCTTTTACTTTTGTACAGTTCTAGTACCTAAGACTAAAGCCAGTGCCAAGGAAAACCTGGGGGCTGGATCTACTGTGGTAACTCTAAGGGAATTCCTCGCAAGTCAGAGTCCACAGAAGTTAGACGCAACCCAACCTTTCCCAAAGGGAGCCGAAGCATAGGCACACAAACCCCTCAGGAAGCTGCAGTCTCCAGGACAGGCCAGAGCAGAGCGCTGCAGCTGGTGGGTTCAGCGAGCTGCTTTTCAACCCCATAGCCATGCTCACCACACATGAGCTACCCGTGCCTAAAATCAAGCCCACGTTTGGATTGGCACTGCTCAGTGCCACGCATGCAGAACCTACTGTACATTTAGGGACACAAAACTGACTCATGAGAGTGCTGACTGGTTATGGATTAAGTTTCCATGCTGTGACCTTTTCTACTGCATTAATCACAGTTATTGAACATCATCTTTACATTAGATTCTGAAAAACAAAAGCTGTAATTAGGGGTGGGTAGAAAGAAATAAATTAATTGTACTACTGACAAGGCTTGTCTTTACTTAGAGGACAGAGACAGAAAAGTTTTTTCTTAAAGCAGGTTACTTAAAATATCACTGAAGATGATACAATAGCATAATTTTCAGGACAACAAACTTACTCTTAACATTTATTTTTCCTAAAGGAAAAAATAATTTCTCAATCTGTGCTCATAGCCTACAGCAAGAAATACAAAAATTTATCTCAAGTGGAAGCAGAAATAAAAATGTTTATATATAAAAAGTGACGATTTAAAATATGTCAGTAAAAAAACAAAAGTTTTGAGTCTCAATCTCTTATCCTGCTGTACTTGCAAGCTACTGAAGCTGCACTTAAAGGAGGGCTTACTTCTTTCTCTTATTCATACTCAGTTATTTTATTTTGTAAAATACAGAATAAACTTCTCTGGCACTACCATTTTTATTGCAAGGGATCTCTATGTCGTAACATTGTGTTTACTACTCCACTCGAGGATCAGGCAAACAAAAAAAACTAAACTGATGGTTTGGACAAGAGATGGAGGTCAAGGAAGCATTTTGTATACGCTGAGATCTTGAACTACCACAGAGGAAACAAAAAAAAAAGCATTTTAGTTTAATGATTTGTAAAAATATTCTAATTCTGAGAAATCTCATTCTGAAAAGGATCCCTAGATCATATCAACGTTATCAGGTTCATAATCAAGATCAAATCCACAAGATTTGAGGAAGAAGTGTAGACTTTTTTCTTAAGAGTTGTTAGTGTGCACACTCTGACCTTAGCTTCGAAGTTCAATAAAAGCAGAGAAAATACATCTGCAGGTATTTTACTATTAATTGCCAAAATATATCTAATGTGAGAATAGTAGCTGGACCTCCTTTTTCTCATCAATTTCAAGCCTCAGGTGCTGGCACATTTCGGACTTGACAGGGCACTTTGGAACAAAAGACTTAGGCCTGTCCTGAACACACTCTGATGGTGCTTGTGTTCTACGAAGCACCACAGAAATACAAGTACTAAAAGCTCAGACAGCACTCTTGCGACCTCTGTAAACACTGCATTTAAAGATGCTTTACCCTCATCTCTGTCATGTTTCACATGGTTGTTTGGTGCTACATGGCACCCAACTTTAAGCTTACTTTAAAATGCTCACGATCCATACAATCTTTTTGCCTCCGATTACTGATATATTATTACACATGGACACAAAAACTCATACCTGTCTCTAATCCTACTCTTTTAGCTACATCGCTTTTTTCCTTAGAGAAACAAAGGAACAAAAGAAACAGAAGTCAAGGAGCATTACAGAGCCATTAGTTCCCCAAAGAGAAAGTGTGCCTTTATTTGCACAACAATACCCAAACTTAGACAGCAAAGACAACGCAACCCGTCTATCACTACAGGAATTAAACCCCGGTACAACGCTCTTTTGCCGAGGTCCTAGGGGCCACGGCTCAAACCAAGAAACGCGGCAGAAACCCAAGTAAACGGCACGGATCCCACGTCATTTTCTAACAGAAAGCAGGCGTAGCACTTAATACAGCAAGAGGTGAAATGCGCCTTTCACACATAAACATACCTGCAACTCTTAGGTAGGTAACTGCTTACTTATTTAAAAACATCCGTCGAAAGGCACCCGGAAAGAAAGCAGCTCACCTAACTCCGGGCAGCTTCAGCGCCCACAACGAGGCATCCCGGGGGGGCACCGACAGTCAGCTGTGGCCTTTACTCGAGAACAACGCACACTTCACGAGTAAAAAATAAATAAATAAAGCAGTTAGGAGCGGGAACTTTGGGGTTGTTGGGTTTTTTTCTTCTCTTTGCAGGCTCTCAGGATCGCGGGCGGGTAGCGGGGCCTTCAGCGACGGGCGAATCTAAACGGCCGTTACCCCCTCGTCCCCTCACGGCGCGACCGTTAACGCCCGCTCCTTCGCCACCGCTCACGGCGGGGCCGTTAACGGCCGCTGCCCGCCGCGCCGCCCGAGCGTTAACGGCCGTTCCCCCGCCACGGCGCGACCGTTAACGGGCGGCCGCGCCCGCGCGGCTCTTCCGGCAGCGCCGGGGACGCGCAGGCCTCAGCGGCGCCTCCCCCCGCGGGCGCAGGCGGCCGGGCCCGCGTCTCCCCGCCCGCCCTTCTAGAAAGTTTTTCGCCCCCGCCGAGGAGCCGCCGCGCGGCCTGGCCGGCAGGTGGGCGAGCAGCAGCGGCGGGGCGGGCGGCCGCCCGGCGCGCAAGCAGGAAGCGGAGAGCCCGCCCGCCCAGCCGCCTCCCCCGGGCGGCCAAGTTTTCTCGGGGTCGACCCTCCGCGCCACCCGCCTCTACCTGCGGCGCGGCTGCCTTCCTCGGTCCCATCGCATAAGGAAAAAAAATCCGCGCACGCCCGAATATATATATATGGTTCGGAAGGCGATTATAAAGCTGCAGGCGCCTGCTCGGCGTGGCGGCCCGGCTCCGCTCCGCTGCCTCGGCGAGCGGGAGGCCCGAGCGGCGGCCCCTCGGCTCGGCCTGCGCGCACGGACACGCAGCGAGAGGCGCGGACGAGCCGCGCGCAGACGAACCCCAACACGCCCGGCTCCGCCGCCTCCGGCCTCCCGCCGCCAGCGCCGCTGACTCACACGGCGGCGGCGGCAGCGGCCGCTCGCTCTCCTTTCCCCCTTGCTCCCCTCGCGCGGCGCCTCCGCGTTACGGTGACCGCAGAAATACCCCAGCAAAACTTTTCTTCCCCGCGCCCGCCGCGGGAGCACAGCGCTACCTCCGCAGGGGACGCTGCACGGCGGCCAAGCGCGGAGGTCGCGTAACACCCCCCTTCCCCGGGGCCAGCGCGCGGCGGCGGGGTTTAATTTATTTACACTGATTTCGTGGCGGCGCAGGAGGTGCCAGCGCGCGGGACCAACAACAAAGCGCCCCGGCAGCACGCGGCGGAGCGGGGCAGCGCGCAGTGGCCGCGGGGGCCGCACTCACCTCCGGCCGAGCGGAGCGGAGCGGAGCGCGGCCTGGCCCCGGCGCCCCGCGCGAGCCGCCCGCAGCGCAGCGCAGCGCGGCCCCGCGCCCGGCGTGACCGCGCCGCTGACAGCGCGCCCCGCCCGCCGCCGCCATTGGCCCGCCGCCCCCGCCGCCGCGCCGCCATTGGCCCGCCGCCGGCACGCCCCGCCCCCGGCCGCGCCGGCGCCCCCGTCCCATTGGGTCACGGCGCCGTCGCTCCGAGCAGGGGGCGGGGCGCGGCGCGCCGTGGGGCCGGGCGGCGGCGGCTGTGGGGCAGGTGGGGAAGGTGCTGGAAGGCGCGGGCGGCCGCGACCTGACCTGGGTTTTGCTCTTTTCCCCTCCTTTTCCCCTCCTTTTCCCCTCCTTTTCCCCTCCTTTTTCCCATTTTTTCCTAATTTTCCTTTTTTACTTTTCTCCTTTTTTTTTCTTTTTTCCCTATTTTTGTTCTTCCCTTTTTCCTTTCTTTCATACTTTTTTCCTTTCCTCTTTTCCTTTCTTCTTTTTTCCTTTTTCCCTTTTCTTTCTTTTTTCCCTTTCTTTCCTTTTTCTTTTTCTTTCCTTTTCCTTTCCTTTTCCTTTCTTTTCCTTCCTTTTCTTCCCTCTTCCTCTCCCCTTCTCCCCTTCCCTCTCTCCTTTCCTTTTTTTTCCTTTTTCCTCTTTTTTCTTGTTTTTTCCTCTTTTTTCTTTTTTTTCCGTAGGCATGGTGGATACAGCAAACACACTATAGCTTGGATTGTTCTTGTTAAAAACTACATTTTTTCACCATAAAGTAAAATTTTCCAACTAAGAGACTTCTCAGTGCCAAATTAACACATCTGCGTGACAGTGGTTAAAATGAAGTTAAAATGGATTTAAAGAATAGCTGGAGAAATGCTGGGAGCACCAAGTGCTCTGTGCAGACATTAAGTGATGTATTACTTACATGGTTTGTTTTTTGAGCCTTTTTGTGTGGTAGAATTCCGATCAATAACTACCCTGTTGTATTGCTGCTTATCCATGTTATATGCTACTTATGCTCATTCTGTATTTTTTTTTCCATGATTTTTTTTTTTCCGCTTGCCACCGGCTTTGTCTTGTGAGCTAAATATTGAGTACCAAAAATGCAGAAAGAGAGTGCTCAAGAGTCAGTGTTGACACTGGACAGTTCCCAGTACCAGGTAATGCGTTGTTGTTGTTGTCGTTTTTCCTAAGGCTACATATTGAGTTCACCAAAGCACTTAGGAGCAAAATTGAAGAAAGTGGTGAATACATCCTAGATACGAATATATACAATCTGTCCGCCAGAAAGAGCCAATTAAAACTGGTCGAGACAACGATACTTAATCTGCAAATGATCTAGAGTTCTGCTTTTGCCTTTGCATCTTAAACCATAGCTTTAAAGCCTGTCTTTAAATCTGGAGAAAGGAAGGCAGCAAGCGTTCTGGAGGAAGGGTGATATAGGTGAGAGGGGTTGTTTTTTTGTGTGATAACTCTCTCTTTTTGTACCATAACTCTCATAAAGTCAGAGAGGAGAGAAACAAGGGGGACGGTTACTCACCAGACAGCTCGCTTGCTGCTTGGGCCCTGCAGGACTCCAACCAAACGGATGTTCCCTTTGGTAGGAAGGACACAGAGAGAAAATAGCCTGGGTGCTGCCATCAGCAGTGCAATTGAACGGGAAATTTTCAGAATAGGTAAAAGTAGCACCATGTGAAGAGGCAGAAAGGAGCAACTTCTAGTGTCTCTGACAGTTCCTGGCAAGGTCTGGTTCCTTAACTTGACTGGGCAGTGAAAATGGGCTTGCACTAAAACACTGCAGGAGCATGACTGCTTGGTTGGGTTTATATATATATATACACACATATATATCTACAGGAAAGGGATAGATGAGTGAACTTAAGACTTGGCTTAGGAAAATGGGTAGCATTTCTGATTATGCCGACTGCTGCTCTGAGTGAAAAAGAAGAGGAAGAGCATACCTACTTGTTTGGACTAAGTCATGCAAGCTCTCGAAGATGAAAATGTGGGGAAGACAACACAGTTCAGATCTGCAGAGACAGGAGTTCACTGAGATCATGATCTGCTGGGGAGATGGGACTGACCTCCATCAGGACGCCTGTAGTAAAGTGGAAATGTCTTATCATTTAAATCAAGAAAGTTCACGTGGCTTAGTTACTCAAGGCAGTAGACATCGAGATCAGAAACCCTGGAAAGTATCCGTTTTCCAGATAAATTCTGCAAAAGTCTTCTCATGCTCTTTACATCATACATCAGGAAGAGTGTGCTTTTTTCTTTCGTAAAGTAAATGCATCCTAAAGTGCAGATATTCCTACCTACTCATCGTTCTGTGGATCTCTAATGTGTAATATTATGAGTTTGACAGACTGCATTGAAAGGGTGGATGACAGTTTGCAACAGTGCAGCTGAGTGGTGTACAGCAGGTCATGATTTCCACCCTCCCCCCATAAATTGTAATAGTTTTGATGTAACATTTCTGCTTTAAAATGACATTTGTAATGTGTACTGTTGCCTTTGTGTTTGGAACACCTTGGTCTTCTTTTTTCTTTTCACTTTTTTTTATTTTCCTAAAGACAAACACATCTGGCTTTCCTTGTGGGTTTAAGAATACGGATTCTTCCAAAGGAGCTGATTTGCTGTAAACTCTCAAGGTGTGTTTATGTGAGTGTGATGACCAAAAAATAATATTCTGCTTTTGTACTGTGCAAAATTGCAGAGCTGGATTTGATCTCTCGTTCTAAGGGAGAGAAGAAGAAATTGTTTTGTCGATCATATTTTTCTCCTTTTTGTTTTTCAGGCTGCTGTTTTGCTGCCTAATCAGGTGGTCCCAGTCCTATGTATGTGTTTTTCCAAAAGTATCACTTTATATTTGTTTTTATTGAATTTCACCTTAGTTTCAGAGCCTCTCTGCAATTTTTCAACATTATTTTTCAGTTCTAATCCTCCCCCCTAGAGTGTTTGCCAAAACCCGTTAGTTCTGTGTCATTAAAAACAAGATTGACTAGAAGCACACCCCAAATGGATTTTTCTAGGACTCTTTTTGAAATATCCTCAGTTATTGAGGATTCCTGCATACCCGACAGTTTTGGTTTTAGCAGCCAGTTATCTTTTCTTATGTTTTCAGAATTATCCACCATTTCCACGTTGGGAATATTTCTGACCCCTAAATCTTCACTGGAAATGGTCAAACAATTTCTACTCTGCAGAGTAAATACAGGATTTATTGGAAGGTTCTTTAAATATCTTCTCAAACTGCATTCACTAACGCAACTTGTATTTTTGCTAAACATGCATTTTATCTCACTTCATAGCATCAATGATGGGACATCCTTGTCCTAGCATTCTGCAAAAAACCTAATCACAGGCAGAACCAAATCTGAATCTTGCTGTCTGAAGAAAAAATGCATTGATATTTTTCTTTTTTTTTCCTTTGGTCTCCTCCCCTGTTTTCACTTACTATTATGAAATGCTGTGATGTGCTTCATGTGTACTCAGGAGTGAGACTAAGAAGTGACAAAACCACAAACAAGCGTCTGGTTGCATCAGTACATTTCCAATGTCTTCCTTGAGAGTAGGATATATTTACATTTTGCATGTCCTGGCGCTTTTTTATTATTATTTATTTTGCCTGATTCAATAGAGGATAGCAAACAAAATATAAGATTTATCAGATAAGACTTAAGAGTATGTTATAGGTCAACCAAATTAAAAAACTATTTTACAACAAGTAGCAGAAATGTGCTTATTTGAGACTCCCTCCTACCTGAAGCTAGAACATCTGAGTTCTAGCCAAGTACAGAATTAAGCAGATTTTTCGTTAACTTTCATATCTCAAAATACATTTTTACCAAAAGTCATCCCAATGGAGTATGATAATAATTAAAATCAATATGAAAAAGGGAGGTGGGGAAAGGGGTCCTTTCAAACGTGGATGTTGTCACGTGTCTTTCACTGCATTCGCAACAGCCACTGATCTGCCAATGGAGCAGTTTGTAGGATCAGTCCTGAATGCCAGGGATTCAGGAAAATCGGATCAATTTTATCTGATAATGTAAATAGTGTGAGTCAGCCCAGCAGATGTTGCCATTGCAGACTCCATTTTCAGGCCAACATAGAGAACTTGGAGCTGTCCTAACAAGAAAGGTGGCAATGAGGGATAAATCAGGGAACCCTGTGAGTTGTTCGACCTTTATGCATGTATCCTGTGTATCAAGGCAGATTCTGCCACTGTAGCTTGTATGGGGTTTTTTATGTTGATTCACAAGGGTTTTTTTTTTATGCTAATTCACAACTTTCCCTTCTCTGTCTCTGACAATAAGATAGAACCTGTTCAGCCTTCACCATTTGGTCTATGCTTGTTAAAACTCCATAAACTTAAAAACACTTGAGAAGTGCTATTTTAATACAAGATATTTTGGTCTCCATGACTAACCTGCTTGTACAAATCATTATGATGTGCTTGAAAGCTTGAAGGTGGGATGTTGATGGTTTGTCTTGCAAAACAACCGCAAGTCAGAAAACTAAGGGCAAATAGCTGAGGGTAGAGAAAGTTCTCCAAACAGATGTAGCTATGTGTTGCCTTCAAATCTGAGGAAAGCTGATGTTTTGTTTTGTTCTGTTTTTCATTCCAGGGACTAGATCACTGCTTCTGAACCAAAGCTCTAGAGCAAAGCTCTAGCCCTCACAGGGCTTCGTGCATGTCTGGGGATGTACAACAAGCCAAGATATCCTAGCAAGGATGTGGAAGGGCTGCTCTTTCTGAGGATCAATTAGACTTATGAGATCCTGCTGACGGACTTAAATAGGTGTCTTGCTGAGCGTGCGATGGACCTGGATGTATGTGATGGAGACTTAGAAAAACGAATAGGCACAACAGTTTTATAGCTAAAAAATAGTCTTCTGAAAAGCATAAAAGAGCGGTGCTGCCAGGCGCGAAGATGAAGTTGTTTTATTGCCCATTTCACAAAGCCCCTCTGCTCTTTGTTGAGCTGGAAACGAAACCTGCCAAAGAGACTTGGCACCACGGTGGCTGGGACGCTCCGTTGTCGCGGCTGGCAGGAGGCAGAACAGTCTGTGTGTTGGGGAAGTCTTCAACTGCTGCCGCTGTTTGCAGCAATGTCTGTGCGCCAGAGTCCTATATCTCCTTCCAGGCACTTCTTAATCCTCAGGTAATATATATGAGAAGGCATTTCATTATATCAATGAAAGCATTGGCCGCTGGTCCACCTTTATTTTTTCTCCCACAGAGAATTGCCAGAGCTATATTTTAAAAGAAAAAAAATCTTATTAGTACAGTTACAACAGCCAATTATTATGCTTGTGGAGAACAGGGGAGCAGAACTGGATTCTGGTTTTGAGTAACTTGAAAATGACCCATGTCTAATTAAAAAGAAAAAGATAAAAAAAGAACTACAGGTGCTCAGTTTTGTGTAACAGGCTGGACTAGAATAAAACATTCATGGTGTTCAACTACTTCAATTAGAAACAGATAAGAAACAGGATTTGGGGTTTGTTTCTTTCACTTCCTTTTGGCTGCATAAAGCAGATGTAGTTAATGAAACTTCCTTAATTTCTGACTGTTTTCCATTTCTTGAAAAAGCCTAGGCCTCCTGTCTCTAACGGCCTGAAGAATGATTTTTGTATGTATATACTATGAAAAACTGTGTAGAATGGCCTGCTTCAGCAGCAGCTTGAGGTCTGGACACTCAAAGAAATTGCTATCATTTTATGAGCAAACATTGCCTCTGCATAAGTATGCTCTGAGTTTTGGGTTCAGACGTGTCCATTCTGTGATTCACTTTTAATGTTACTGCAGGTAGCACACCAGCTGCTAAGCAGCACAGGTAGGTGATTGTGTCAAACTTCACAATTAGTTCAGAGTCTTCGAAAAAGCAAAGAGAAGCTGCATTTTTACAGTGACCTTCCATTAAGGTTCAATGCACTAGATGCACTGAAAGTAAATTAGGAAGTAAGAGGACACATTTTTGAGTGGGTAGATGTAAGCAGTCTGCAATGAAGCGGTGCAAAGGCAGCTCTCCCTACATTAGCTGAAGATATAAGATGATATATAGAACACAAGTGGAAAACAGTACTAACGTGTTTTGAGAGACTCCCAACAACAAGGGACTGTCACCAGTTACAGAAAACAACCTAATACAACCCTGTCTTTATCATGAGTAATGACAAAGTGAAGTGTGATTAGTGAGACCAGTGACAGTGCATCTGGAGTGCCTGAGGTAGGCATAGAAGATACAGAAATCTCCAGAAATCTCTCCTTCACACTATTTGTTATCTTGCACCATAGTAAATAGGTGAAGCTATTTTGTACTTAAAGACGGGTGGTAAGTAATGTTAATTAATAAATTAGGATTTGTGATCCTCACCTTCTCTTCCTGCTTGGCAGGGAGTGATAAGGGCAGTTGCAGCAGGAAAAAAATAAAAGATTCGGGTCTGTGGTTAGAAGAACATTTCTCTTCCCTCTTTCAGCTTTCTCCTTCCTGCCCCCACTGACATCCCGCGCAGCAGGCTGGTGAGAAGGACGAAGTTCACAACATCCTCTGTTGTGCATGAAGGGTTGTGCAAGACAGCCAGGAGCAGGAGGAGATTTATCTACCCTTGTTGCTGGTATCTGTTTCTCCTGCCATCTTGCATCCCTCAGAGTTTTCCGCAGCAGCGAGAGTTATGCAAGTAGGAGGTGAAAACTGACTCTTCAGGTTACATAGGTTGCTGAAGCAGCCGATTCCTGCCTTATTATCATAGACAAAGTAAATAGGCAGCTGCCTTGAGCTGCTGCTTGTTTTGCCTAAGCCAAAAAAGCTAGTTTTGTTCACCTTTGAACAGACCGAATCCTAGAGCCAAGGAAAGAGCTAAATTCAGAGTAATTCAAAAGAAAAGAGAACCTGCAGCCATCAGTGCTTCTGAAAACTGTGTATGAGAGACTTTCACAAGCCATCCCCGAGAGCTCAGATCGTCACGTAGGATGTATTGCAGCTGAAAAAAATGAAACCTGGCAGCATGTTAGATTCTGAAACCATCCCAAAAGTTAAATGGAAGTTCCCCATTTGAAAATGAATTGGCTGCTGGACTAACCTGAAGCCACTTATGCTCTTCAGCGAGTTGTCTTGTGCAGCAGAGCCATAAACCTGCATTTGGCACCACCTAAAGGATTTTGGGAGGTAGGGATCTGCCCACATCTGCAAAGACAACAGCAGCAAAACATGTCAGTCAGTGAACAACTTGGCAGTAAAACTGCTAACAAGCTCACAGAGTCGCCAGGAACAACCCGAATACACTGGAGAGAGCGTGTCCCACTGCTGTGTAATCATCACCCACTGCAGAAAAACATCCCGCAGACGTGTTTGTGTCTCTGGCAACTCCAGTGAGGTTTCCTTGAGACCTCCTCTCCTCTCCTCTCCTCTCCTCTCCTCTCCTCTCCTCTCCTCTCCTCTCCTCTCCTCTCCTCTCCTCTCCTCTCCTCTCCTCTCCTCTCCTCTCCTCTCCTCTCCTCTCCTCTCCTCTCCTCTCCTCTCCTCTCCTCTCCTCTCCTCTCCTCTCCTCTCCTCTCCTCTCCTCTCCTCTCCTCTCCTCTCCTCTCCTCTCCTCTCCTCTCCTCTCCCTTCATATGCACTTGATGCCCATTAGTTGGCTTCTCTGCTCTTAGCCACTGTGTATCATGCATTTAAGAGAAAGCAAAGATTTTGTTCCTCTTTTGGAGGAAAGAAGAAAGACAATGAGGATGATGAGAGGAATTAAGAACAAAAGAAGCCATATAGAGACTAAAAGTATTGGAGTTAGCAGCAATCATTGGGAGAAATTCTGGTGAAGGAAGGAAAAAGAAAGGTTCCTGGTAGCTAGAGGGAAGAGCATCCAACTGAGCCAGTGCTTTTGTCTCCTCATAGCTATTACTGCTTTTGCTGGCATCTGGTGTAGTAATACTTAGAATTCTATGCATTGCTTCATCTTTTAGGTGCTTTTTGGTACATCCTGCATAAGTGGCTTCATGGGGAGGCTCTTATAACTGTATCGGATAGAGCATCACCTGAGGGATAAAATGAATTTCACAGAGTGTGTAAATAAGAAACCCTCTTGACGTACTGCCTTTGTTGCTTTCTGTTACTATTAAGAGCAATGGTAGCTAATTTCAGGAAAAAGGAACACAGCAGGGATTCTGGAGAATTTACAGACGTCTGCAGAATTTACAGATAGACTGAGACGTGGGGAAATAAGCCTTCAGAGAAGGTCTCAGATTTGAATCAATAAGAAAGCGCTGTTTTTCAAGCATGTTAGTTCAAGTTACAGCTGGATTGTTTCTTCCATATTACAGGGTAGTCTTGTTCAGGAACCATCCTGGCTTTCACTGGACACTGAAGAGCAGAAAACTGGTGGAGAAAGTGACTGTGACCATCAACCCTACGAGGCACTGGCGTCAGCAGTGGCAGTCTGCAAACAGGCCGAGTTTGTCTAGTCCCAGCACCGGGTTTCCTGCCTGGCACACCTGCCTTACGGAGCCGTTTTCACACACGGTGGTGGAATTTTTGGCTCAGCAGGTCCACAGAGGTAATTTTCCACCGCCCTTCTCCAGTATTTCGATATGTTTGTGAGTGTATTATAGATACTAACGCTCGCATGTTACCTGTGTAGTTTGGCCGAGCACCCCAAATGCTGCAAGGTAGGTGTCCCTCAGTTTAAAAGCACGATGAAAGTAAATAACTTCCCTAAAAGAAATAGTAATCTAGTAGCAAACATGTGGGTAGCACACAAAGGTTAATTCTTTATTCTGCGATCCCGTTGGTGGAAATGTTGAATCTTTGATATTGTGAATTCTCCCTCTCAGTTCCTAGAATTGTATGAATTACTTGATGGGAAGAAAAAAGACATCTTTTGGGGATTCTGTAATAAAACTGCTTCAAACAAGTGAACAAAAGTTATCACCGGTATGTTTAAACACCTGTGTTTTTAAATTCTATTATCATTTAATAAAAATATCTTTAAAAAACAAGCCTTCTGAGATAAAAGTGAAAATAAACAGGTGGCTTATGTTATCCTTGAAGCAATTTGCTGTGTAACTTTGTAGAAGCGTAATGGTTTGTAGGAGGATGTCCTTTATCTTCAAATACAAATAGTGCTCTATAAACATGTTCAAATGGCTGTGCACAGAACAGCTTTGTTTATGCCTAGAACCTACTCGAGATGGGCTCTATGTAGCCGGAATACAAACCTCATGCTACAACAGCAGTATTATGCAATAAACGTCTCCAAAGGTTTGTTAAGGTACCTTGCAATTTTCTTTCCAATGCCATGGGATTTTCACTGTCTGTCTGAATGTAGATTTCTTGCATTACAAAGTTCTAGTGGTCCCATCTCCGAACTACACTGCCAATCTGCTGCAGCAACAAGCTGTGTCCGTTTGGCTTTCCATTTGGACTGCTGATTAGATCAATCTGTGACTATGCGTCCAGTTCCAGAAAAGCCATTTCTACTCCCCATTTGGTACCTCTCACTGTCACTCGTGACTCACTCTCTTCAAGCTGTCACAACTGCTTTTGGCCAAATCTCAGCCTGAAAAGAAGGGACCAAACAGTGGCTGAGTCACCCCTGTTTCGTGCCAGCGAGCGGCTCGCTTGACGATGGGCCACCTGCTCCAGATTTATGTCATTTACACCATAGCAGGGAGCTGCTCCGCCGGGCCGGAGCGCGGGGAGCGCGAGCTGTAGTCAAGGATACCTGCACAGCGCCGGGAGCTGCCGCAAAGAGGCTTAACGAGAGACGCCGGGAAGGGCAGACTGGAGGGAAGACGGGGGGATAACAGAGGCAAGGAGCCAATTTCTGATCTCAGTATCGCTGATGTCACCAAAGTCTGGTCCGTGGTGTGCCGGGGAAAGGAGAGGAGAAGCAGGTCAGAGGCCAAGGCAACGCAAGAGTCGAGGTGACAGAGAGGAGATAATTAATGATGTCTCAACCATAACCCTCACGAGCGCTCTCCTTTAACACTTCTAATGCCTCTTACTCAGCCAAGAGCACAAAATTAATAAAAGCCTTTCCAGGAGGGGATGGGCTTGCCTGTCATAGCAACCATAGCAGTGATTTTTACTGACAACACACTCAGCTGCAGGCCCATCTGAAGAGCAGCATGCACAGATGTAATATAGAGGAAAAGAAGAATTTAAATCTCCTCATGCTTAGGCCGAAATCTTATAGCAACAGACTGCTTTATACTTACTTTCTAGTACTTCCTTGTCACTCTGTAAGCATTTCCAAGCTTGTATAATTTGCTTGTACATTAAACCAAATGAATATCAACAACCAGTTTAAAAACACTTTTTTTGCAAAGTTTCCTCTTTGTTTTAGAGAGCATTCTTCTCAAAAAAAGAAAGAAAGACACCTGAGCTTCCTGAAATACCGTCTTCGGAAAATGCTCATTTGATGCAACTCTGCTGGCAAATCAAAACAGAGCAAAATATAATACAATCCTTTAGACAAGCATTGTCTAAAGGATTTTCTTAGTTATATCACCAGCCTACTTTTCGTTTATTAGTTGAGATAAATAATGAAAAGTATGCTTGAGCAACCCCTCATCTAACTCCAGATATCTGCAAGCTAAAAGAAAAGGTGTCCTTTTTTAGGAATTGTTTGCCCATGTTGACTGAATTCCAAGTACTTTTACTTTGTGGATTTGCCACAGCCAAATTACGTGGGCAGGTTAACCTGCAGTCATACAGCCAAGGAACAGCCAGTTCTGGGCATCTAAATATAGCTAAAACAAATGCCACTCAATATTAAAACCATACGTTAATTATTACCTTTCACTAGGAAGAACTATTAGTTTTAGAAACTAAAGTAGTTTCTAAAACAAGGTATTTCTTGTCAGACATATGATCAGCCATCCTATATTCAGAGGTGTTGTGGCCAGAAAGGAGGCAGATACTTGTAGGTCTGACCTGCAGGTCTGACCTAACAACAAAATGTGCTACAACGTTGTTTTTCTGATGACTGTATTAAACACCTGCTTTAGTTTTTGCAGGTGACTCTTCAGCTGATTCCCAATAAAAAGAACGGCCTTTCAGAGCTGGTTGTACAAACTGACCCATGAATTGCCAGCATTTGTAGACTCTTAATACCAGAGAGTGCTTAAGAGATGTATATTAATGACGTAAGGCCATGATTGCCAAGCGGCTTTGATTCTGACAAGTGCGTTGAGAATTCCACTTTGGTTGCTGACATTTACATGGTGTTCCTTTGAGAACGCTCCCCTGACACACAGATTGCAAGCAGGAATTATGAGGATGGATAAGGAGCTCTCAGGAAACGAGGGGACACCTTTTGTCATGAGTGAGAACAGGAATAATGGTACTATTGACATCATGGTGGGTTTGGCCTATGATGTGGCAGATTTATTTATTATATGTTATTGAAAGTACTCAAGTGCAAATAGACTTGCTGAATCTCACGCAGTAGAGAGACCTTGAGATCACTGACAAAAGTGTTTCGGCTGTGTATTCTGCAATGAAGAATGATGTCTAATGAATGTAAAGTATGTGCATCAGAAATTCATCAAGGACTGCCTACTCAGAGGCTGTGGTTGTGTTTGACCTGTTGGAAAGGATGGAATTTAGCACCACCCAAACAAATGTTTCTTTTCAAAAGATACCTGACATTCAGCTAAAGTCTGGCTATTCACAATACTCCCCGTTTGTTCATCTGCCTTCTATCTCACAATTTCTCTAGAAATAAGAATGAAGAAATCAATACTTCAGATCCCTCTTCCTAGCTGATAGATGCACTCATGGAGTAATCAGGATTCAGAACCTGTCGACAGGTCCAGGCAAGAAAGATGTGAGACTTCCCACAGGCAGGGATAGTTGGGGACTGGCTTATTGAGCACAATCAGACAACACATAGGAAATTGCTGGGGAAACCTCCTATGATTTCTTGGCAAAGTTATGGAAGATCTTGTTTTTCTCCTTTGCTTTCATAAATAAGACTGATGTAAAAAGCAATCTCTTTATGCAGCTGGAATAAAAGCTCAATATTCTTTTAAAATACACAGATATGATCTGAGGAACTGCGTATAATTAACATGCTATAGGAAGAGATGTCAATCTTCCTGTGATTATCCTATCTAATCATAAAATAATCAATTTTATATTTAACTTATTATTTTCAGTATGAGTTTTTGACTGATTTATTTTTAGTTCAGTCAGCTACTCATCTACTGTAATTGAAACAGTTCTGAGTAATATGCTAAAATATTCGGA
This sequence comes from Tinamus guttatus, assembly GCF_059628265.1. NCBI lineage: Eukaryota > Metazoa > Chordata > Aves > Tinamiformes > Tinamidae > Tinamus > Tinamus guttatus. The sequence goes on from NW_028288584.1 coordinate 113,381, forward strand.
AAAAAACATTGGAATTTAGAAGAAGTACTGCCTATTTTAACCTGCCTATTTTGATCTTCAAAAAAATTGAAAGAAGAAAATCAGGTAGCTACATTTTTAATGCAAACATGCAACCAGTTAAGTCGAAGGTGCCTCTCATACATGATGGGTACTTGTATAGATTTTGACATCTTCAGAAACTGTATTTATGTATCAAATATTAATAGCTGACCTGTAAGCCCCTTTTCATTTATGGTACCTTCACCTTATGAAAGCTGTGGATGGAAGCACAAGTTGCTTGCTTCAGATTATTTCAGATTTTTGGCTGCCTGTGATACTCTGCATATTGTTGAGGTGATATAGGGCAAAGCACTGGTGAAATAGAACTACTGTTGATTTTTCACAGAATCACGGAGTGGTTGAGTTTGGTAGGGACCTCTAGAGATCATCTAGTCCAACCCCCTGCTTCAGGGGCACCTAGAGCACCCAGGCGGGTTTGGAAGGTCTCCAGAGAAGGAGACTCCACAGCCTCTCTGGGCAGCCTGTTCCAGGGCTCTGTCACCCTCACAGGAAAGAAGCTCTTCCTCACATGGAGGTGGAACTGCCTGTGTTTCGACTTGTACCCATTACTCCTGGTCACTGGCCACTACCAAGAAGAGCTTGGCTCCATATTCACCACTCAGGTGCTTGAACGTGTTGATCAGATCTCTCAATCTTCTCTTCTCCAGGCTAAACAGGCCCAGCTCGTTTAGTCTTTCCTGATACAACAGACGCTCCGGTTCCTTAATCACCTTCGTGGCTCTCCGCTGGCTCCTCTCTAGAAGCTCCATGTCCTTCTTGTCCTGGGGAGCCCATAACTGCACCCAACACTCCAGGTATGGCCTTGTCAGAGCTGAGGACAGGGGCAGGATCCCCTCCCTCGCTCTGCTGACAACACTCCTGATGCAGGCCAGGATCCCATTGGTCTACTTGGCCTCAAGGGCACATTGCTGCCTCATGGTTAACTTGTTGTCAATCAGGACTCCCAAATCCCTCTTTATGGAGCTGCTTTCCAGCAGATCAACCCCTAATCTGTCCTGGTGTCTGGGGTTATTGCTCCACAGGTGCAGGACCCTGTACTTGTACTTGCTGAACCTCATCAAGTTCCTCTCTGCCAACTCTCCAACCTGTCTAGGTCCCTCTGAATGGCAGCACAGCCCTCAGGAGTGTCGGCCACTCCTCCCAGTTTGGTGTCATCTGCAAACTTGCTGAGGGCGCACTCTATGCCCTTGCCCAAGTCACTGATAAACAAGTTGAAGAGCACCAGGCCAGTACTGACCGTTGTGGGGCACCACTGGCCACAGGCCTCCAATCAGACTTGATCCCGTTTATCACCAGCCTCTGGGCTCTGCCATCCAGCCAGTCCTCAATCTACCTCACTGTCCATTTGTCCAGTCCACACTTCTAGAGCTTTCCTATGAGGATATTACAGGAGATGGTCTCGAAAACCTTGCTGAAGTCAAGGTAGACAACATCCATGACTCTCCCATCATCCATCCATGCCGCATCTGGGGTATTATGTCCAGTTCTGGGCCCCACAGTACAACAGGGATGTGGAGCTGCTGGAGAGAGTCCAGCGCAGGGCTAAAAGGATGATCAGGGACCTGGAACATCTGCCCTATGAGGAGAGACTGAGGGAGCTGGGCCTGTTCAGCCTGGGGAAGAGAAGGCTGAGAGGAGATCTAATCAGTGTCTATAGGTACTTCAAGGGACGCAGTGAGGAGGATGGTGCTGGCCTCTTTTCACTGGTGGCCACCGACAGAACTAGAGGTAATGGCCACAAACTGAAGCATCAAAAGTTCCACAGGAACTTAAGGAAAAATTTCTTAACAGTGAGGGTGACAGAGCATTGGAACAGGCTGCCCAAAGAGGTTGTGGAGTCTCCTTCTCTGGAGATCTTCAAAACCCGCTTAGACAGTCCTGTGCTCAAACCTTAAGCAATCTATGATTCTATTATTCTGATTCTATGATCCAGCCGGTCGCCTCATCATAGAAGGCTATCAGGTTCATCAAACACAACTTTCCCTTGGTGAATCCATGCTGACTACTCCTGATCACCTTCTTTTCCTTGACATACCTAGAGATGGTCTCTAGGATGAGCTGCCCCTTCACCTTTCCAGAGATGGGGGTGAGGCTGACCAGCCTGCAGTTTCCCGGCTCCTCCCTCTTGCCCTTTTTGAAGACTGGAGTGACGCTGGTTTCTTCCAGTCCCCTGGCACCTCTGGCACCCCCTGATGGAGAGCGGCTGAGCAATAACCCCTGCCAGTTCCCTCAGCAGCCTTGGGTGCATCCCATCTGGGCCCGTAGACTTAGGGGTATCCAGTTTGCCTAAAGAGGCCCTAACCCAAATCCTCCTCGACCAGCAGAAAGTCCTCCTCTCTCCTGGTTCCCTCTCTTGTCTCCGGGCTCTGTAGTTCATGGGGCCTGGCCTTAGTAGTAAAGACAGAAGCAAAGAAGGCATTTAGTAACTCTGCCTCTCTGCATCCTCCGCCACGAAGGCACCCTCCCCATTCAGCAGCAGACTAACATTTTCCCTAGCCTTCCTCTTGCTGCTGATGTATTTATAGAAGCCCTTCCTGTTGTCCCTGACATCTCTCGCTAACTCTAATTCCAGACGGGCCCTGGCCTTCCTTGCTGCACCCCTGCATTCTCTGACAGTGTTCCTATGCTCTTCCTGTATGGCCTGGCCCTTCTTCCACATTATGCATGTGCTCTTTTTCTCGTTAAGTTTACCCAACAGCTCCTTGCCCATCCACTCAGGCCTCCTGCCCTTCTAGCTTGAGTTCTTTCTTGTAGGAATGCACCGATCCTGAGCTTGGAGGAAGTGGTGTTTGAATACTAGCCAGCTCTCCTGGACCCCCTTTCCCTCTAAGATCCTAAGAGCCCAGGGGATTGCTCCAAGGAGCAAAGTTAGCTCTTTTGAAGTCCAGGGTTGCAATCCTACTTCTTGTCCAGCTTCCTCCTCGCAGGATCATGAATTCCAGCATCTCGTGGTTACTGCAGCTAAGTATTTTTCACAAACAATTATTTAAATAACTATTTAAAGCAAAAAATGCTTTGCAGATGGTGTAGGTAGTTTAACAAGTTCAGAGTTTGTCCAGAACCTGAAATTCCTATTTCTTCAAAGCTGGATTTGCACTCTTGTGTAAGAAATTGTAATATCTTGTGCTGTATTTTTCTCAAAGATTAAGGTTTTTCAACTTTGAGGTATAAACTACACTTCCCAGCACTACTAGAGATACAGATCTCTATCTATGCTATTTTTATCTACTCTCGGTCCCTTAGTATTTTCCCCATAACTTTTTCCTAAGCATTTTGAGTGAATCAGAGAACTGAATGTGTCTGAAGTAGTAGGTCTTGGTCCATTATGAAATCTATGAAATTTATCTCCTTTTTTCTGATGAACCTGCTATTGCACAGGAAAAAGAAGTTTTTGTAGCTGCATACTTTTTTTTTTTTTTGAAGCTTTAGGGCTGGTGTGATCATGGCAAAGAATATTAATTTGCATAAGACTTTGGTTAATGGCACTGGGACCTATCTGAATACAGTTTGCTCTGTAGGAATCTATGAAAAAAGAAAAAACAGCCATTTCTGCGGTGCTGAGGCTACGAGTCCCACAATTTCTGCTAGCAGATATGCACCTCCGTGGTTAGCATCTTTTCTGACAAATATGCAAAGCTCACTTAGTTTGGCAGGTGAGAATTAGGTGGCAAGTGTAGTTTAGGAAAATGTATATGAAAAATAAACTGAAAACCTAGCAATTGTCACCTCTGGGAGAATATTATAAAATGAGCCTGCTTGTGTCCAAGCACTTTGGTTGGTGAATTCTGAGGTACTACTGAGCATGGATAATTCTTATTTTCTTTTTGTTTAAATAACAGCAGAATGCATAATGAGTGAGCAATCAATCATTTTGGGGGTGTTTCTTGAAATATCCAAACACTGCTTCTTTGTTTGAGCATATGAAGCGTACGACACTCATTTTTTACATGAATATGTTGATGCCTGTATTTTTCTGGTCAGTATCACTTGCTTAAAGAATGTCTGTTAAGCTCTCTACTCCTAGAAGAGGAAACAGATTTTTTTAAATCTTTTTTTTCCTCCTTCTTGCTAGAAAAAGCATAGAACAGAGATTCAATTTAAGATTTTGGGTTCACAATAGCACAAAAATGCTAACAGTAAGTGTCTGACTGTTGCGGTGTCAAAGTTTGCTTTTTGTACACTAAGTGCTGCGCAGAGTAGAGAAGTGGCAGTATTTATACAGTGCATTTCTAATATTCCAGGCTGTGAACGCCAGAGCATCAAAAACCATCTGGTCCTGAAAGAAAGGAAGTGATACTGTGTTGTGAGCCTGAGTGAACACATGCTATTTTCTGAGAAAGTTGTCAGATGTATGGACGTGTGCTCAACAATAGCTAGTAAATTTAAATTAAGCCATCTTTTTAATATTCACATTCAAGATCACCGTTTTTTAGGAATGAAAACTATTAGTCATGAAAATATGTGGCCTTACATTCTTCTTCACCATGTGAGTTTTCTTGGCTAAAATAACAGTCCTAGGATGAAATTTTGCTATCAATGTGTCTTTGTGCACAGAAGTCGTATGACCACTGACTAGCTAGTGTTTTTTCACCCCAGTAACAGCTGGTACAGAGAATTCTAGAATTCAGTCTGATTCTAAAAAAAAAAAAAAGAACGAGTGTAGGGGGGAGGTAACGGAATCCTATTGCTTAAAAAGCAGAAACATCTGCTGGAGAAGTTAACAGCTTTTTGGCTGAGTTCAGCAGCCAGGCACCTTGTGGTTGATACGCTCTTCTCTCAGCAATTCAAAACAATGACTTTCCAGAAGACGAAAATGGTGAGGCCAAAGTTTCTTTTAAAAATTAGATATCTCTGCCAGCACTTAGCTGTTAGACTTATTGGTGCTGCTATCTCTCAGGCTTATTTGTAGGCACGTGACTAATGATTTTACACTTCTCCCCTTACATTTACATTATTTCTAATGTTTCCTTAAGTAACCCATTCATAAAAACTGACAAATCTTCCAAGTGACCTGTTTCACCTCAGCCACCAGAAAGATACTCAGAAGCTTAGCAGTAAAATTTCTTGGGAAGCTCTGGATTCGAAATTGAAGCTGACCAGAATTCATATGTCCACATTTTCAAGGGTAAATTAAGATTCCCTCCCCTGCCATGAGGTTATTTAAATTGAGCTAGGAAACTATGCAGAGGAAAACATACAGACTTTCATCTTATTTCCATTGTTTATGACAGATTAGGCTGTGCTTGGAGGAAGGAACACGCATAAACAAGTTGTAAGGTAAAATACTGGCAAGCCTGCAAGTGCCATAAATTGGGCATGCATCATGCTGAAAATCCTCCTTAGCAGGGAAAAATAATCCATGGAGGTTCTGCTCCCAGAGATGATGCATAAAACGGCTAAGCTTTTGACAGATTCAAGTGCAGAGCTTGTTAGACTTAATGGTAGTGGTAAGCAGGTCCCTAATGGTACTGGTAAGCAGCATTGGCCCCAGTGCCAGTCCTGGGGTTCACCACTAGTAGCTGGCCTCCAAGTGGACTTCATGATGCTGGTCACAACCTCCTAAGTCTATCGGTTTGGTCAATCTTCAGTCTACCTCACTGTCCACTTATCTACTCTGTACTTCATCAGCTTGTCTGTAAGGAAGTTATGAGAAAGAATGCTTGTTAGAGGCAAGATAAACAATATTCATGGATCTCTCCTAATCCATCAAGCCAGCCATCTTGCTGTAAAAGACTATGAGGTTGGTTAGGTGTTATTCCCCCGTCATAAATTCAAGATAAATATTCCCAATCACCCTCTTGTTCTTAACAATTTTGGAAATAGTTTCCAGGGTTAGTTACCCCACCACCTTCCCAGGCTGAGCAGCCTGAAGTTGCCCAGATCCTCCTTTCTGCCTTTCTTGAAGATAGGAGGTGGCATCTCCCAGTCACCATGACCTTTCAAGATTGGCCTTCCAGTCACATGACCACCACCCTTAACGCTTCGAAGTGTATCCTACCAGGTCCCACACACTCGTGTATATTACTTATTATTTCCTCAGGAAGTGACACAGTGCCTTCATCTCCAAAAGGACCCAACACTGTGGCTGTGCTAAAATTGTGCCTGGGTCCATTCCACTGTCATTGCATCATCCAGAATGAGAGTGACTGCAGTCATTTTCGTTCTTAAACATGACTAGTGGTCAGAGTAACAGCTGTCTTTTTTTGCAACAGCTCTTGCCCAGCAAACAAGAAACCAGCTTCTTAGTTTTCAGGAACTTCAGGAGGTTTGAAACGACAGGTTACAGAGGGCAGTTCAAATTCGCTCATTTTCTTTCTAGTCCAGTGCATACATGGTGTTAAACAGGACAGGCTTGGCAGTACTTGTGTAATCTCAGCTGGTCTGGGTTTGGTTTGCAGGCCTGCAGCAACAGGCTGCCTTGCCAGTGGTGCTCAGATACCATGGCAACTGCCAATTTATAAATAGACAGCGAGCAACCCAAACCCCTCAGCCATCCAGTTGCCCAGAGCTACTGAGATCTTGAAAATTTTGATAAATACTAGGTGCTACGTCAAGCTTTTGGGACTGTGTAAGCTACTGCAACTCCAATGACTTCAAAGGAGTTTGGCACACCGTCACCCTGACTGAAGTTGTTATTTCAGGTCAGTGGAATATTTCCTATCAAGTGCAAATTACTTAGGGAGAAGCTGTTGGGCAGAACTTAATTGGGCAAGTTAAAACTATTTGTCAGAGTTATGATAAGTGAACCGAAGACAGGATGCATATGTAACTTCAGTTTAATTAAGATGTTAAGGTTAGAAGTGGCTCCATTATGGTAAATCCTTATGGAGCCTGTCCATGAACCTACTCAGGAAAGCAGGCCAATGCCATACAAGAACAATATTTCCAAGCATTCTAAATTTGTTCACTGCAAAAACTGTGTATTTCGTAGTTACCACATAGACAGAGAAGAGGCTCTTTTGTGGGAGCAAATGTTTTCACAATGTTGCATACAAAAGCAGTGGAAATGTGGCTATGAATGACCTTGCTGAAAGGATTCATGCATCTGCCAGGTGGGCCAGAGTCAGGATTATCTAGCAGTGGATAGGTACTGATGTTAAGTGTTTTAACTGTAATTTATGTAAATATCCATTGTCAGGACAGCACGTTAGATGTGTGTTTCAAAACCCCTGAAATAGTGGAATTTAAACAGGTGCTGAAGTGCTTTTTTCCTGGGTCAGTTTCGTGCCGTAATACTCATATAAAATACGTGCAGTTGAACAGGTGGAGAGAATTCCCATGTTGCTTGGGGACCACCGAGGGTAAAGTAGTCCCTATAGTCTTTCACTTGTTTTTCGTTGTTTTTCATTATTTGATAGTGTTGACTGTTAAGACAGCCTTTAACCTGCGACTATCTTGACATAGGACCTGTCAAGAGAGATGAAGACCCCTCCATGGTCTTCAGTACAAACACACTTTGTCTCAAATCTGTCGTGTCCTCTTTCCCATCTATAAAAAGCTTTAATATCTTTCTGTGGTTTTCACATTTCACGAAAGAGTTATCTTCCTTGGTCAGAGAAGGATGAAAATGGGGGAAAATTTTAATAAGCATCATTTTGAATATCAAATATGCAGAATATTTACTTTGTTTATCTGGGGTACAAAATCATTTGCAGGAGGAAATGGTATGCCCCTGAAATGCTGTGAAGAAAGAAGGGAATGTTATTTGTAGAATGGTCCTTCCTGAAGGATGTGATCCTGCAATAAGAAGCTGTTCTGATGAACTTTTCTTAAAGCCAGAGCCACTCTGTTCTGCAGGACATGGCTACAATGTCAAGAACTGTACTTGCTAAGGATTAAATACAGGATTAAATACACTGCTAAGGAAAATGTATCCTTGGTACAACTGTGCCCCTTGCCAGGCAGAACTCAGTGTACATGCTTAATTTCATAAATCTAACCACTGATTTCTACTCCTGTGCTTGAAGTTACTAAAGGAAAATTGTCTGTTGAAAAGAGGCCTCAAAAAAGAGATGAACATTAAACCTTCTGAGGAAAAGGATGGTAGGGAGAAACTCTGTAATATTCAACTGAAACAAACAAGAAAATCTTAGTTTGTGTATCTACAGAACTACTTTTGTACTGATGTTTTCCAATCAGCTTTTTTTATCCAGTGATCAGTACCAATTTTACCTTTTTTTTTCTTCAGAAAAGAGCTTGCTTGAAACCTTGTCTATTGAGTCATTGCTATCATCTGTCACTGTAGTGGTTTTTTTTTTTTAATTATTATATGTCTAACAGATTGCTATCTTGAAAGGCACCAAGATATCCACATTATTAGAGTCTTTGAATATTTACTTCCTCTTTGATAGAGAAAACGTGTATCAGCATCAGTGGATACAACTAACTTAGCTTTAAGTAAAATATTTTTGATGTAATTTATTAAAGACTCAAGCACTAAATTTGATCAAATTATGAAATGTAGCTACGTGCTACCAGTTCTGGAGAGAAGCCAAACCACAGTGCAATCCTACCTTAATAAAGCACTGTTTAAAGAAGCATTTCCTATTAAGTGCTTACCTTGTTGTGATACACGCTTGGCAATTAACACTTTACCGTGAGTGTACTCTGTCACAGGGAACACTAAAATTTAACTGTTTTCTCCCCGGAAAAGCTGGGAAATCACATCACCTCTGTCGTCCTTGAATTAATGTGCTCTGCTCCATGTTCTGTCAAACCAGCATGTGAAGGCTGGTAACACTGGGTTGTCTCTGTGTGGTAAATACACGTTTCCACATGCTCAAAGATGGAATATGAATAGCTTAGGTCTGCAGAAAATGAGTATGGGAAATGCCTCTTTGTGGCTGAAGACATTTGTTGGTTAATACCGGTGACTATTTTGATGTGGTGGAGTGCAGTTACTCAGACTGCCACTTATCAGACAGTATTAGAAATAATCCTAGGACTCTGTGCAGCTGAATGGAGATAAATAAATTACAGTCCTACGTGAGTTATGTTGCATGATTTTTTTTGCAATAGATCAGCTGAGGCACTTGTGTCCAATCTGTGCCCATTCATGAGAGTTTCCAACTTGGAATTCACCCCCCAGGCATGGTGGCCGGTAAGTACAGATTCAGGTCTTTTTTATTACTCCCTTTCTGCCACTGCCACTTCCAGCATGGCAGGGTTTTTACCAGTCACTCTTTATAAAACACCTTGAACTAGAAACACAAATTGCAGCTTCAAATCCCTCTTTATTGAAAGCAAACCTATTTTATTATAATGAAGGCATACTTGCTTACAGAAGTGATGGATTTGACACTGCATGTGTTTAACTGAAAGTGTACATTTACATCCTCCCACATCCAGTGAGACTTAAGGCGTATGCTCTTTGGACCTGCTTGTGAAGAAGCTGCTACACCAATGACACACAGAAAATGAGAAGACAATATCCTCAAAGATGGCATCTTAAACAATGGGTATCTTGTCCCCTGCTGTGATTATAAATGAGATTCAAGGGCACGACTTGGCATTCCAGGATCTCTCTCTAATTTACTTTTTTTTTTTTGTCAAATATTGGTCATGAAGCAGATATGAGGAATTGGGCACACAAAGGTTTTCCATGCTTTTTGGCTGTTTCAGTAGGTGTTTCCAGAAAAGGTTAGCATGTTGGCAAACCTGGCAAAGGTATCAGGGAGTCCAGCAGAGAAATCTGAGTCACCAAGAAAAGCAGCTAATGACTGTCAGATTTCAGGACTTCCAAGCCAAGCTGTGTAGTTTTGATTGCTGCTCCACTAAATAGAAGGTGCTTCCTTGTCTTCGCAAGATTCAGGTTGTTGGAAGAACATGATGAAATACAGTTGTCCTCATTATGCTTCAGACGTAACTGAAGGATAATTGTCTTCAGGTAGGTGGCATTGGAAAGGGTGCAGCCATGATGTATCTATCTGAGATATTTCCATGCACCAAATTAAGCATTGCAGGCTGGCCTAGCAAGGGCATTTTCCTTGAATGCTAATGCTAAGGCACCAAATTAGTCCCACATAGACAGCACTCCTGCAGGAGAATGTGCAAATGTGCTCCACACTGGTGGATGGAGCTCGCATCTGGATGAGCTGTCTCCTTTGCCTGATCCTAAACGTCTGAGCAGGTTTACGTTGCAGCCCAGCATGCCTCGAGGTGCACGGAGCTTCTGCAATCCCTTCCAGCACAGCATGGATGCCGAGAGCCAGAGGTATTGCCAGGGTCGCCAGCAGATATTTACTCTTGGAAAATCCAAGTGCTGATGCCTGGCCTCTCTCCTCGTTGCTCCTACCCATCACCTCTCGCCCTACACATCTGCAAAACAGACGGTTCTGCCCTGGCTGCTGTCCTGTGGTTCTTGTGTTCAGCAGTGCTTGTTCCTCTCTAGACATTTCTACAACGTGCATTTTGAGATGTCAAGACACCGTGAATAATAAGGCACAGATTATTTTTTAAGGTAATGATGCAAATCTTTCCCGTTCATATCCTTTCTATTATGATTTTCAAAGGGTGACTCGTTGTTATTTTATACTCCTTGCAGTTCAGACACGGCGTGTTGGATCAGACGTGACTCTGACAGTGTGACAAGTACCCGTGTCACAATTTCTCCCATAGTTACACCACCCACCATGTGAGGTAGCATTATAAACAAACTCTACAATGCTAGATTTTCTGTCAGCATACTCATGCTTTATCATGTATTTACTGTTGTTTTGTGTGTTACAGCTGTTCATGCAGAAAGTGCAGGATTAACTTCATATATCCACAGTGAGGAAGGAGGATATAAATGCATGCAGAATATTATAGTCTATAGTTATAGAGGGTCATATAGTATGTTTTGTTTGTTGTTTGATCAGTTATTACTAAAATAGAGATTACAGAACAGATAGCAAAAGAAAACACAAATTGTCTGAAGATAACATTCTATGAAGCACTGTTATCACCAGCAAAGAACTCAGGAAACACTATTTTTTATGGTAAACAGCAGGATAGATTCTCCCTGATATGCTTCAAGTTTGGGACTGTATGATATGTTTTCTTTGTATTTCCATTCCTGCTTCTTTTTCTTCCACTTGGATCATGTTCTATATTATATTTTCTCTCTATTATTATTTCCTTGGCCTTATTAATCCATCATTTCATTTTGTCTGACTTTTCAAATGCTAGATATGAGCTGTGACATTTGTGTTGGCTATCTCAATAAATGGGTTCTGAAGAATCGCTCGAGTGCTTTATTAATGGGTCCGTCTACCTCTTGAAGAGCAGCGTGGTAGGACTACCTTCTATCCATCTGATTTAATTGTTCCCTTCATTTTCCTCCCCATCTACAGTTGCCACCAAAATATACAAAACACATCACCTGTGCAGGGGGCAGGGCCTTGGGGAAGGATTTCCAAGTACACAACACCCTATTTGTATTTCATTGACACTAGCACACACATATTCTACTATTCACTCCTGAGAGAGCGCACACTCATGCTGGAAGCAGACAAAAATTGCTTTTCTTCTTTCTATGATAAATCTGTGATACCCCTTGAAGGCAGCTGCGTTACTGCTTTTTATATACAAGATAACATAAATCTGAATAAAATAGTGCTAAAAACAGCACATGGAATTGTCACAGAGCTCCTAGAATTGGTTTGCATTATTTCTTCTACCTCTGAAGAAGGACTCACAGGCAGAAATTACAAGTCCCAGAGGCTGTTATTAAGCTCAGGACCATTGAATATAATAGAATATAAAGCAATATTATTTTATTACTGAAATGCACAGGTATAATTGCTATTAGTTTTGCAAACTGAAGGAAGAATTATGTTTAGAGCCCTTATATTGATTGCACTCTGTGGTACAATTGGAGAAGGTTAACTAACCTCCCAGTAAGCGGAGATTAGGATTCTCTGGCCATTAATCGATATAAATTTTGCTATTAAAAATGGTGATGGTTGCTACATTTTTTTTGCAGGGCAAGCTGATTAATACGAATCAGTCATACAGGGCTGAAATTGAAATTAATTGTATGAGGTGATTTTCTTTGCCCAGGTCTGCTACAGAATCCTGTTACTGGCTACTTTAGACAAAGCGAAATAGCACAGGTTGTTGAAGAAAAATAAAATACATAGAAGTAATGAAACCCAGATATAGTAGCAAGTCAATTCACTAGACATGAGAGTCAACAAAATTACAGTACTCAGTGCATGACTTAAGTCTCCAAATGAGATTGACAGATGGACATGAGCTTGCACCTGAAGAAGGAAATTGAAACAACCATTTCAAATATAATCTAAAACATGAAAATGGAGCTGCAGGTCTGGGCCAGATTCCCTCTTAACAGTAAGATATCCCCAATGAACAATACAGCCATAAATAAACAAACAACATTTGGGACATTCAAAGTGGACAGGAAAATAAAATGTACAGTGATGACATATTCATAGTCTTACATTTTATAGACCTCCAACACTACTTCCTTGATTTACACTTTTTTTTTTTAATGCAGAAGTATGGAATCTGCTGGAAAATAATAAAGACAGTATTAGAATGCAGCTCCTTCTGTGTCAGAGAAAAGGAAGTATTAATCAGATCTGCACAATGACTGCAAACAGCTGAGAAGAGCCATAAATATAGTTGAGAAGTAGAGCTTTCCAGGCAACACCAGAGGCATATTGAAATGACAAAATGGAGGAAAAATTACCAAACCAGTGATGTCCATCGTTGTTCAGAGCAGCCTGCATAGCAATGAGCACTCTCAGGGTCCATGTCTACCCTACTCTTTGCATGAGCTTTGGAGAATCAGTGCTGTTCCAGGCAAATGAAAGTCAGATGACAAAAATATTTGGCAAAAAGCTTGTATTCTTTTCAGGTATGGGAACAGCATGCACATTCACAATGTCAGAAAAAGATTTAATTCATCAAAGGCATTTTAGAAATGAAGGCATTGGTAGTTATTTGTAACTGTATAAGAACAAGGTATGGATGAAATCACCTTACCTTCTTACCCATGTTAGGGATGAGAATGTTTTGTAAACTTGTCCAAAGGAGTGTTGCAAGGTGCCTACGCAGGTTTGGAGGGCATGTTGTAGAGGGAATAACCAGGAGCCGAAGCTATGATCCTTCTGAATTTTAAATAAGTAAGATTTGTAAGTTCCTATCAGTGAAACAGAAAATCACATTCTTTTCTTTGATATTCCTATCACTTTTTCTTCTTCATTCTTCCTGATTGAAAAATGGTTTCAGTAAATGTTCCTGAGGGCTGGACGCTCCATCAGTCTCTACTGACAGACATCTGAAATGACCTACTCCTCTTTTGGTTCCCAGATTCCCTTTAACATAGAATTATAGAACTTTATGGTTGGAAAAGACCTTGAAGATCATCGAGTCCAACGGCAAACGCTTCAGCACTTCACAGTATCCAAAGCTACTGCCTGTGGTCGGTTTCTTCATCTGAAGACACTTCTTGAATGGCCTGTGCTTCAGTGCTGATGTTTGTTTGGCATGGATTTCTGCTATAAGAAAAGTATGTTTTGAAAGAATTTGTCAGCAAAGATGTCTGACTAACATGGAGCTTGTGACAAAATAGGAAGCAGTGCTGGTGAAATATTCTAAAAGTGATGTATTCTCTCTTTGCTTTAAAATTAAATAAAACATATTTAAATGGAAATATTTAAATAACTGGCATTGATTTGGATTTACATCATTTCAGTGCATTATGCATTATTTCAATATAGCTGTTGCTGTATTGGGCTCAGAAATAACACGATACAGAAATCACATACTCCATAGGAAATATGTCAATAGACTCCTTATAGCAATTTCTTTTTCAGATATTCCTATATCATCGAGATGATTTAATTCAAGTCCCAGGCCTGGTGTGTCTAATAGGAATCAACTTAAATGACTGAGCTTGACTGCACTCAGCTAAGCAAGGCTCTTTGCAATATTCCTACCTTGATAGAAAACCTTATGATTAAATTCTGGCCATTAGGCACATGAGCAACATGCAGGAAGGACACTCAAAAAGCTTGCAAGCACATTATTACAAATAAGAACTCCTTTCGTATTTATGCTCCTCACATCCTGGCACAAGAACATAATGTAACACTTGAAGTTACTAGGAAAATTCACTTGTGAAAAAAAACAAAAAAAAAAACCCAAAAAACAAAACTATGGATTAGGCTGGTCCTTGTATTCGCATCTAAAATAGACAGTCTCAAGGACACATGAGTGTGTGTTTATGTGTATGAGTTGCATGGGTGGCATATAATGGCATATAACAGGTGCATATATGACTGAAATGTAGGGAAGATACTTTGGGATACTTTAATGAGCAAACACGTCAGCTAATTTCCAATACTGAATAACTTTGACTAGAAATTCTGGATATAATTTTAAGAGAGAAAAAATTATTAATGCAGTAAACAACACCACATTTCTCTTAGCACTGAAGGTATCCATCTTCTGTTAATGTGAAAGTTGTCTTGTTCATGCATTTATTCCTGACAGAGGGAAAAATCAGGTGTGAACTTCCTTTCTACTTTCTTGCAAGGCATTTAGCGTGAGTATTAGCTTCTAAGTGAAGCAGGAAATTGTTAGGTAGTGTTTCCTTATTACTACTTCCATTGCGCTATACAATATATAGGGACTGTGTGGAAAAAAGAATACTACTGTTGTGCAGTGGTAAACACAGAAAATGGAGAAGAAGAGTCTATTACTGTCCTCATGGTGTCAGAGTAAAGGTGAGGTAATGGGGGGAGACACACTAGTCAGCCATAAACTTTGCTTTTCTAATTCTACCTTTTTTTCCCCCCTGATATGAATGACTCTAGCAGGTCTACAGTGGGAATATAATACTCAATATTTACTGTTCTTCAACATTTTAGGTTTTAGATGAAGGCTCTCCAGACAAAAGAGGGATATATATATTACTGCTAGGTTACTGAATTTCATTAGCATCTGAATAGGAAGCAGGCCTATGCACTCGAAATGAGTGAGGAGAGATCCAGGCAGGGGAGTCAGATGGTGGCATTAGGGTGGAATATGTAGAGGATTAGTTACCATACTGAACTGCTCTTCTTCTTCCCATATTTGAGGTATTTTACTCATAATATGGCCCACATTAAATCTTTAGGAGAGGGTGCAAAACTAGTTCCAAAAATGAAGAAACAGCTTTGAAGTTGACAGCACAAGCTGTAGCTGAAAGCAAAAAAAGGCGACAGTTGAAGACATTGTAACAATTGTGTGGACTGAATTATAACCCCCTGAAAGCTTTGCGGCATCTGAAAAGAGATGCGGAAGTCAGTGTAAGAGGGAAAGCAGAAATATCTTTCAAATGATGGCTGTGCTGAGGTCTGGATTCCTTAAAGCGTTAGTGTCATGAAAAGGCTGCTCATGACTGCCTGGATCATGGCTGCCTTTGCACTCGAAGAACCTTTCCATTCATAAGACGCCGCTATGCTTCAAAAAGGCAGCAGCTTATTTGTAAAGCAAGCTCTCTAGGTTATATTCTGTTTTGCAACCAGTTGTCTGTTTTTCAAACATGTTCTAATGCAGAGATATGCCACGGAGCCTCTTTGGCATAGCTCGGAGCAGATCACTCCACTACCTGCCCAGCGCTCCTGCCGGGGATGTTGCTCTGCCGGAACGTACCTGTTCTTGGAAGGAATGTGGATAAATTAATCTTAAGGTGAGGAAGGTGGAATCGTTTATCTGTGCACCGCCAGCTGAGATTGCGTGCATCCTACTCCCCGGCAGAAAAAAAGCAAACATGTTTAATTTGGATTCTTGTGCTGGGGAGGAGGAAAATTAGTCTGTTAAGGTGCTTCAGACCAAACAGTTATTACATCATATCATAAAGAAAAAAAAATCCATATAAAAGCTGTACTCACTAAACTGTCTCTGTAGAAAAATCACTGTCCCAACTGAAATGAGAAAATCAGAACATAGAGCGTGTACACAGGGGCTGAGGATGAATAGTGTGAAAGGACCGTTTATGAGCACAGGGGCTGGTGAGATGATCTTCTTCAGCTACTCATCCCATTCCTGCTCTGTGGAGAGTTGAGCTGTGTGTAAAACTGTTCCTGATTCGTTAGTGTTTACAGTCAAGTAAACTGCTAACCTCTTCATTTTTTTATTTATTTTTTTTATTTTTTATTTCCAAGACAAACTTAACTGAACTGCAATGGTTTGTGGCCCATATCAGACGCAGCCCAGGCAAAACGCAACTCACCACTTTTCCTAATGTGCAACAAACTACTGTGGGATCAGAGTTTAAAACCTTGTGATATCCTGACATCAAGAATAGCTTTGCTGCCTTTTTCTGTGTGTTGCAGTGTAATTGTCTGAGTAGAAACCATGGTTTCAGTTTTCTGCCATAATCAGTGTATGTTGTGATTCTTCAAAAGGTGATACCATAGGCTGCAGCAGAACTGATAAAAAGGTCAATTATCCTTCGAATAAACCCTTCTCTCTGACATTTTGCACTTGACAAGGTCTTTCCAAGATGATCTGCTCACATAGAAGACTCACTCATTTACCTGCTCAATAACTACTGAAATACAGAAATATATCCAGTCTTAAATGTGCTTTATTTCTGTCTTTCCTCCACCCTCAAGCTGTGACTGAGCGTGCTAACTGCACAATGAAAGTGCAATGTGTTCACTCCAAACCGCATCAAGAAATACCACTAAACTCTCAAAAAACAGGTCTCATAAACTGGATAGGCTGGGAGATTGACCCATACCTCTCACCAAACGCAATACCTGGGTGATGCTGACATGGATGCCCACCAGACCCATGCAGTAGATGCAGCAGAGCATTCGGTGAATGGCAGCTCCTGGTAGTCACAACAAGCCTGCCATGAATCCTGCTGCTTGTGGTAGGACACTGGCCTTTCAAAAGATATTTCTGAGAGAGATCCGGAGCAACATACACCATGGTGAAAGGTAAAGCTGAGCAGGGTCAGGAAAGCATGCTGGAATCAGAGGTTTTGCTCAGATTTGCACCTCTCTGAGATGTGGACTATTTGTAGCCTTTTATAGACTGTAGGAAGGGAACATCAGGACAACATGGAGCTATTTTCCTGCATAGCAGTTGGAAGCCCCAAAGTAAGGCGAATTTATCGGCCTCAGTGTAGCTCCTTATGAACAGCAGTTGCCCATGAAGATAAAAACCAAATTAGGACTGATTGAATTCAGAGCAGAAACAAGTACATCATGGGCCAAGACACAAGTTCCTCCTTTTCTTTCCTCTCTCTCCTCTTTCCCTCTTCCAAATACTCGCCACACTGCATCCCCACTAATATCTGAGCACTCAGATATAAACTAAACCACATATTCCCCTCTGCAACACATCTGCGAAAGAATTTGGTCCTTTGCAGCGGGAAGCCACAACACTTATTACATCTCTGTCTAAAACGAACCTCAAAGCAAGCATTTCATCCTCTTTCATGTAATCATCTCAAGGTAGAAAATGAAATTTTCAAAACTAAAAGGATGCTGCAGAGAGCTCCAGGGCACCGCATGTCAGTTTTTACTTTGATGTATGCTATGTTTAAAAAAAATGAGGGGGGGGAGAGGAAGAGAAGAGATGCACTAAGTGTCTTTCTTGAGATTTCTTCTCTGTGAGTTAACTCTTTAGGAGCAGCCTGAGATGAGGGACGGAGGGAAATGATCTCTCTTTGTCACAGGGTGTGAGAAGGGAAGCATTTGGGAGGGACATTTAGCACTGTGGATGGCTCCACATTGCCCCGTGCATCCTCATGAAGAAAGTGTCACCCAAGAATTGCAGTGCAGATGTGATGATTTCAGGGAGCATCTCCAGGAGCAGCCAATAAATGCCAGCTACTCAGTTTTGTGACATGACTTAGGAAAAATGAGCTTTTTGTCCGGCTAGGGAACTCTGTCACCTGAGCCAGAAGTAAGGAGATGTCCCAGGGAACTGGGATTTGCCATGTGCCTTTATCCCAGGGCTGGATGCTCAGTTTCTGAAATGACCACTGCTGTTTATTTCCAAGGAGAGCAGAGCAGATGCTTTTCTCCCACCGCCCCACACCCTCCCTACCTGCCTGCATCATTGGGTTGCATTTCCAGAGTGAGAGCTCCTTTCCACACGCTGCTTTCTGGAGCCAGCCCTGCTTCTCACCCTTTCTCCCTGCCAGCTCCCATTGCACTTGCAGCTTATTGCACTTGCTGCCGTGTCAGCTGTGCCTGCCATCTGCTTCCAGTGCGTTGCGGTGCCGCTCGCACACGGCGTTTGGAAATCCACCCGTGCAAGCTGAAGACTTTGGGTTTTTGCCGCGGGCGGATGGGGCGCTTTGGAAAGTGGGTGGGTTTGGTGCAAAACAGGCACAGTGTTGACGGGAGGCTGTGCGAGATGCCCCTGCATCTGCCCCGACCTGCAGCAGTTCTGCTTTTCAGGGCTGGCCTGGTTTGCACCGGATTATTTGCAGCTTTAGCGATGACCTTGACTCTGGGTGAGCTCAAAGTCGCTTTTCACCCGTGACCCAATTCACCCCTGGTCTGGGGGGGCAGGGGCTCTAGCAGTGACCTCTCCCCTGTCATGCTCCCTCTGCAAACACAGGATCCCTCAGCAGGCTTTTTAACTCACTGCTTGGGATAGCGATGAGTTTGCAGGGCCTGAGCAGTGCTGCAATGTGGGCTCGGTGCCAGCTAGGCAGCAATATGTGCCCCATCAAACACCAAACACCCACAGGGGCCGGAGCCCTAGGGAGCATCGTCCAGTCTGGCCAAGAGGAACGTGACTTGTGGCCTCTGAGGCTCCTGAGATGCAGAGCAAAGCAGAGACGACAGAGAATTTTTTTGCTTCTAAAGTACGCTTGTGATCCAAACTAAAATGCTGGTGCGGATGCAGCCAAAAAATATCAGTCGGTTCTTTTGTATTTCTCTGTTTGCAGTGAAATCCTTTTATTTGGAGACAATTTAAAATCCCTTTAAATTTCTTTTACCCTTTCATAATTTAATACATTTGCTGCAGCAGCGTGCCTTTTAAAATGTCCCTGTTTGATCTTCCTGTTCAAAAAAGCACCTTCAAGCATGCGAACACCAATATTATACATGATCCCGAGGAAAAAAAAATCATTAGAACATCAGCAAAGATTCTTATCCACCTCTGCAAAAACAAAGCAAGCCCCAGGGAGATCCCTTTTCCTCTAGGACCTGTTGAGAGCCAGGCTTGAGCCGCGCCAGCATCAAAGACGGGGACACGAGCCAAAGAGCTGTGGTCGAACCCTTGGCAAATAACAGACCGCAGGAACCAGGCGAGCAGAAAAGCTCCATTTGGCTGCATCGTCACAGGCGAGCGGGTGGAAGGGAATTAAAGAGTGCAACCTACTGCTTTGCAGTGACAGTGCAGAAGCCTGGGCCCACGTATGTCTTGTGTTTTAATGTATTTTGTATAATATAAACACACACATATATACATAAATCATTTTAAAAGGTTTTCAGAACATACACAAAGGAGCCAAATGGGCTGTGCAAAGACAAGGACAAGGTGCATTGCTTCCTTGTAACTGCCTGCTTAGCCCCAGCTGGTGTCGCAGCCCTTGCTGGTGTCCCCTCACATGCAAGGGATCGGATGCAGCTCCGCTTCCTCTGCATGTGGCCCCCCGACAGCGACACACTGGGGAAGCCGAGGTTGGGATGCACTCCAGCTCCGCGGAGGCTGCTGGCTGCACCATGTCACCAAAGGTGACAGTGACACTGATGAAAGAGTCGACACGGGAATCAGAGAAGGCAACAGTAATGAGGGGGAAATAGCAGCGACTGTGGCAAGGCTACACTGTGTCACTAACCGAGATGAAAAGGTTGAGCTGTGGTCCCGCGGGTGACAGTTTATCATCTTTACAGTCCTATCGTGTGGAGCGGTGGCAGAGGTGGAGAAATGCAGCAGGAGAAAGAAGTGATGAGCGCTGGCTTGTAAATCCTTCATAAAATGGGCAAAAAAGCCTCCAAGCCCCTGTGTCTACCTCTGTGGGGAATGAGAAGTGGCAAAGTGGGCACAGGTCTTGGCCAAAAGCCCCTGCCAGTGTGGGGAAGTGATTTAGGTGCCGGACAGGCATGTGGTCCTTTCTGGTGCTGATTCAAATCATGTCACGAAAGGATTGTGCTGCTTAAACGGGCAGCTGGCTAAAGGTGTGCGAACTGTGTTGATCCCTCCAAAACGCACCGGAAAAAATATGGCTTTTTAGGGCACATTGAACCTTTAAGAAATTCAGGGCCTCAGGACATGTTGTGTTCCTTGCTCCATCACACAGCGGTACAGACAAGTCCTGGAGGATGGTGCAGAGAGCACCTAGCAGCAGCGTGTAGGCCTGTTTGGAATACAAGTGACTTTTTTGTTGTTGTTGTTGTTAGAAAATGCACTGAGTAGTGCAATTTAAAAATGGTTGTTGGTTTCTGGCTAGTTAGACTTCACACCTTTAAAAGGCGTGAATTTTACGTGCTCAGATACAGACTCCATCAGGTATAAATCATCATGATTTAGGCCAATATTCTGTAAACTCAGGTTGCATTTCTGTCTCTTTCACGCAGCTTCAGCCCTCAGTTTTGGCGCCTCACACCTATTTCTGAAACAAAGTTATCTGCTGATGTATCTGCCATCATATAATGGAAAATACATTTTTTAAATTAAAATACTAGAAAAATATCTTTTTATGCACATGCCTAAGTAAGCATGGATTTAGAAGAATTTATCACCCTCTTTCAAAAGTCTTTAGACCTGATTTTAAGTAGAGGAAGTTGGGTTGGCCGGTTCTGCACCGTGGTGTCGGGAATAAAACAGCCTGTGAAATCACAAAATAGCAAATCATAGAATCATAGAATCATAGAATGCTTAGGGTTGGAAGGGACCTCTAGAGATCATCTAGTCCAACCCCCCTGCATACGCAGGGACACCTAGAGCACGTGGCACAGGACTGCATCCAAGCGGGTTTTGAAGATCTCCAGAGAAGGAGACTCCACAACCTCTCTGGGCAGCCTGTTCCAGTGCTCTGTCACCCTCACTGTTAAGAAATTTTTCCTTAAGTTCCTATGGAATTTTTGATGTTTCAGTTTCCGGCCATTTCCTCTAGTCCTATCAGTGGCCACCACTGAAAAGAGACCATCCCCGTCCTCTGCACTCCCTCCCTTGAGGTATTTATATACACTGATTAGATCCCCTCTCAGCCTTCTCTTCTCCAGGCTGAACAGGCCCAGCTCCCTCAGCCTCTCCTCATAGGGCAGATGTTCCAGGCCCCTGATCATCCTTGTAGCCCTCCGCTGGACTCTCTCCAGCAGCTCCACATCCCTCTTGTACTGTGGAGCCCAGAACTGGACACAATACTCCAGATGTGGCCTCACCAGGGCTGAGTAGAGGGGCAGGATCACCTCCCTCGACCTGCTAGAGACGCTCTTCTTAATGCAGCCCAGGATCCCATTGGCCTTCTTGGCCACGAGGGCACACTGCTGCCTCATGGTCAACTTGTCGTCCACCATGACACCCAGGTCTTTCTCCGCAGAGCTGCTCTCCAGAAGGTCGGTTCCCAGCCTGTACTGGTGTCTGGGGTTATTCCTCCCCAGGTGCAGGACCTTGCACTTGGCCTTGTTGAATTGCATGAGGTTTTTCACCGCCCAGTTGTCCAGTCTGTCCAGGTCCCTCTGGATGGCAGCACAGCCCTCTGGGGTATCGGCTACTCCTCCCAGTTTGGTATCATCAGCAAACTTGCTGAGGGAGCACTCTGTGCCTTCATCCAGGTCATTGATGAATAAATTGAACAGGACTGGACCAAGGACTGACCCCTGGGGGACCCCACTAGCCACAGGCCTCCAACTAGACTCTGCACCGCTGATCACCACCCTCTGAGCTCTGCCATCCAGCCAGTTCCTAATCCATCTCACTGTCCACTCATCTATCCCACACTTCCGGAGCTTGCCCAGGAGGATGTTGTGAGGGACGGTGTCAAAAGCCTTGGTGAAGTCGAGATAGACGACATCCACCGCTCTCCCCTCGTCTATCCAGCCGGTCATTTCATCATAGAAGGCTATCAGGTTAGTCAGGCAAGATTTTCCCTTGGTGAATCCATGCTGACTACTCTTGAGCACCTTCTTGTCCTCCATGTGCCTGGAGACAACAGCCAGTATGAGCCGTTCCATCACTTTTCCGGGGACGGAGGTGAGGCTGACTGGCCTGTAGTTGCCTGGGTCCTCCTTCTTGCCTTTTTTGAAGACTGGCGTGACATTGGCCTTCTTCCAGTCTTCCGGCACCTCCCCCGTTCTCCAGGATCTTTCAAAGATGATGGAGAGCGGCTTAGCTATGGCATCTGCCAGCTCCCGCAGCACTCTGGGGTGCATCCCATCAGGGCCCATGGATTTGTGGGTATCGAGGTTCCTTAGGTGCTCTCTGACCCAATCTTCCTCTACCCAGGGCAAGTCTTCCTCTCCACCAGCTTCTTCTCTTGCCTCTAGGGCCTGGGGCTCTAAAGGGCTGCCCTTGGTAAACACCGAAGCAAAGAAGGCATTGAGCAACTCTGCTTTTTCTGTGTTATTTGTAACCAAGGTGCCCATCCCGTCCTCCAGCGGACCCACGTTTTCCCTGATCTTCCTTTTGCTGTTAATGTATTTGAAGAATTTTTTTTTGTTATTTTTAACGTCCCTTGCCAGCTTGCCTTCCAGACGTGCCTTAGCTTTCCTTGTCACATCTCTGCACTCCCTGACTACGTTCCTGTATTTCTCCCAGGGGGCCTGTCCTTTTTTCCACATTCTGTATACCGCTGCCTTCTGCTTGAGCATTGCCACAAGCTCCCGGCTCATCCACGCAGGTTGCCTGCCCCCTCTGCCTCCCTTCCTACACACAGGGATGCACTGTTGCTGGGCGTGGAGGAAGTGCCGCTTGAAAACTAACCAGCTCTCTTGGGCCCCCCTGCCTTCTAGAGCACTAGCCCATGGGATTCTACCAAGGAGGTCTCTGAAGAGGCTAAAGTTGGCCCTCCTGAAGTCCATCGTCGCAAGGCTACTTACAGCCCTTCCTCCTCCTCGTTGAATCCTGAACTCCACCAACTCATGGTCACTGCAGCCGAGGCTACCCCCCACCTTCACATCTCCTACTAGGCCCTCCCTATTTGATAGCACGAGGTCCAGTAGCCCACCTCTCCTCGTCGGCTCCTCCACAACCTGCGTCAAAAAGTTATCGTCGACGCTCTGCAGGAACCTCCAGGACTGCTTATGCCTGGCTGTGTTGTCCTCCCAGTTGATGTCGGGGTAGTTGAAGTCCCCCATGAGAACCAGGGCCTGTGACCGTGAGGCAACATCCAGCTGCCTATAGAAGGCCTCATCAACCTCCTCGTCCTGGTCAGGTGGCCGGTAGCAGACACCCACCACAGTGTCTCCCACATTAGCCTGCCCTCTAATCCTTACCCACAAGCTCTCAACTCGCTCATCCTCGACTCCCAGGTTGAGCTCCATGCATTCCAGTTGCTCTCTCACATAAAGAGCAACTCCACCACCTCGCCTTCCCAGCCTGTCCTTCCTAAAGAGCACATAGCCTTCCATGGCAGCGCTCCAGTCGTGCGAGCTATCCCACCACGTCTCTGTGATTCCGATGAGATCATGACGCTGGGACCGCACACAGATCTCCAGTTCATCCTGCTTATTCCCCATGCTTCGCGCATTGGTATACAGGCATTTCAGGGAAGCAACAGAGGCCACAGGTTTCCCAGGAGGGGTGAAAGAGGACCCTCTGTGATCATTTCCTATCCTCACTTCCCCACTACCATACTCCCGCTGGATGCCATCTGACCTGGGCTGTGCGGTACTGCTTGCCGCGTCAGTGTGCCACTCCCCTTCCCCCTTCTTGCCTAGTTTAAAGCCCTCCTAACCAGGTTGGCCAGCCTTTTTGCAAAGAGACGTGTGCCCCTCTTGCTAAGATGAGTACCATCGTTCCCCACTAGCTGTTGGTCATCAAACAGAGACCCATGGTCGTAGAAGCCGAAACCCTGTTGCCAGGTCCAGCGGCGCAGCCAGTTGTTAAGCTGCCATATTCGCCTTCTCCTCCTTGAGTCCATTCCCCTCGTTGGCAGAATGGAGGAGAACACCACCTGGGCACCTGTACCTTTGATGGTGACTTTCCCTTGCAGAGGAATGAAAGTAAAACATTCTGATTTGAATTTTCTTTGTTTTAAATGACAAAGTGGCAAGTAACATGACTGCAGGATTTTTCTAAAGGCTTCCTATCAGGAGACTCAGATCAGGGTTTACTGTTCTCTTTACGCAAAGGATAAAGAATTTTGTTTTGCCTTTGCAAAACCGTTTCTTTTGTAACCCAAGGGCTGATGCCTGCAGCTAGAGCTGTGCTTCAGCAGGCTCTTCTCAAACGTAAAGCACTCATAAATTACAGGCTAAAATGTGATTCCGTGTGCTTTAAGAAGCCGCTCTGGCAGAGGGGTGCCAAGTTGTGTAGAGTCACGGAGCCAGTTGGCAGTGACAGTGCCCTGACACTGCAGGCATGTAACTTGCTTCCCTTCCTCCATCTGCCACATCAACCTGGGGCCGGGCAGGCATTATGCAAAGTAATGGTTATTGCCATTTCAGAAATACGTGTCCTTCCCCTCCAGTTTGCAGCCGTTTGTGTCCCAACCTCTTGCACCAAGACTTTGACACCTCATGCACAGTTCTTGAATAGATAGGATGGAAAAGGAGCCAAAGATACAGTGGGACATGTTGTTTTGCCTGGAACACAGCAAAGCCATGAGCAGACCGTGGGCAGCTGGCCTGTTAAACACTTGTCCTTTACAGGCAGGGGCGATATCACTTACACAGCAAAAACCAAGGGAAGGATCCTGCAGAAGGAGAATCTCCCATCTCTCCAGGTATCTTCAGCTGAGTCTCTCTGCCAAGCGCATCCGCTTGCCAAGCTGGTAGACACTTCAAAGGACCAATGACGTTCAAACTTTAGAAAGACCTCACGTAAACCTTCCCTTTTTTTTTTTTTTCTTTTCTTCTTTCTTTCCCTCCCCTCTGTAAAACTGTCTGCATGGTAAGAGAAAGGCTCTCCCTCTTTCCAAGGACACAGCATCGCCCTGCTTGGGAGCAATTCCTTTTCTGACTCTGCAGCTAATGGAACAATTTCCGAGTTACTTTGATGTTTTTCTTGCTGGGTCTCCCAGGCAGTGAGGCACCTGCACAGGGGTTATTGGCAGCCAGGCACTTTATTAGGCCTTCTCTTGTATAATGGGTTTGATTTTCGTGTTCATTACGGTTGCTCAATACCTGGCAAAGTGCTGCTTTTAGGGCTCTTTCGTCGCCCAAAATGGTGCAAAGAGGTTCTGGAACAAGTGAGAATCAAGACCAATGCTTTCATTATCTACTGTCCAATATGACTCTTATTACATTTCTTTGTGAAATTGGTGATAACAGTGATATAAGAAAGAAGGACTTCTTGACACTAAAAACAACGAGCAGTGACCTGGGAGATTTCAAACCTCTTCCAATTTTTACCAGTTACGTACCACAAAATGTCCATTAGGTAGCATAGGATTCATTTTTGTCTCCAAAATATGACTTCCCTCTTTAAAAATATTTAAGGATTCATTTGCTGAGAATTAATTTTTATTTGTCCAGCACAGATGGGCCTGCCAGACTTGTCTTCATATGGAATTAATCCAAACACCTTATCTTATAATAGTCTTTTTTTTTTGCAGATGTGCTGATTTACTTCTCATCAGATGTGTTCATTCACTGGGTTTTCGCTTGATCTCTGGAGGTGGATAAAGCTAAATTACAGACAGGAACTTAAAAAGGAGTGAAAAGAGGTAAGGAGAGGTAAAGATTTTCTGTGGAATACCATTTTAATGGCTTTAAAATCACTGCTCACCTTATTTGTTAGTGATTTCTCTTGAACAAAAGTTGGAAAGTTGTATATTCCCTCTTGTAAAACATTACTCGTTATCTGTGCTAAAAACTAAGTATCTTATAGAAGTTTTAAGAAAAACATACCAAACCTGGCATTTTACATTCCTTCCATAGTTTCAGACAAAAGAAATTCCCTTTGAATGACTCACACAGAAGCCATTTCCACAACTTTCACACTTCTTGACCTCAGATTTTTGTGATAACTTTGTTATAATTTTCTTCAATCACTTTTGTCTCTGATGGGATGATTTATGCCTCTGTGAGATGATCTTTTAAGTCCCTTTTTATGCCTGAAGAAATCAAGACTGATGCCAAGTCTGAGTAGCTTTTCTTTGATTTTTTAAAACGCCTCTGCAATGGTACGTGGCACATCATTTTAAAGGGGACAAGAAGCATGAATATGTGACCACTTTTTTCTTCTAGGTTTCAATTTCCAGTGAGCCTAAGTACAGCAGAGCAGTAAATTACGCAGTGATGAAAATTATCTGTCAGTAATTGCAAAACATCCAGGTCTGAGTATGCTCCACTTTCAGCTAGTTCTACCTTCATTCAAGGACTTCTGGAGTCTGCAAAACACTGAAGAAGATGCAGAACTACTGCCATAGAGTATTTATGCACTCAGTGAGTCTCATAATTATGGATATTTTATCTAATTTTATGCTGTCCTCACTTTTAACAAGGTAGAGATTGTCACTTTTAGGTGAAGTTCGTAAGGTTTTTTTGTTCCTTTAGGCTCTCAGCAGGCTTTGAAAGACACTGCAATTCATGTACCATTCACCCCATTTCCATCTCAAAAGCTGCAGGGACTGGAATCATCATTGCTGGCAATGACATGAGAGACTTTGAAAAAGTCCCGCAGAAATTAGTAAATCCAAGAGGAATTTCTACAATACGAGTGAGTTTGCACATATTTATTTTGCAAACAACAAAAACAGAAACAAACTAAAACAATTCAAGAACTCCCTGATTCACTTAAAGTGTGCTATGGAACAACGGAGCTCCAGGCCAGCACCAACAGTCAACATGGACACTTCCAAGGTGCAGAAGAGGCACCAAGTGACAAAGAGGTAGAGAATGATCTTTCTTCTCTCCCTTCTGTTTTGCAACTTGCAGTTTGCATATAAATTATTAGATATTTACAGGTTGTGTATGGAAATGAACAGTAAGCATGCATTAAAATCCTAATATTGATACCTTTTGACATACACCAAATTTGGGACTCCTGATGGCTATTGATCCTACATGTAGAAAAATGTGGTCAGCTAAACTGTGAGAATATCTATGACTATTTATAATATTCTGTGACTAATAAAATCATCTCTGTAACTAATTTCTATGAGCACCGTTCACACAAACTGCATTTCATCCAAAGGTAAATTTGGCTGTGTGTCATAGTGCCTTTTAGGCTGCTTTGTGCGGAAATGGCATTAGCCTAATAAAGCCAATTACATTTGAAACAAAACTTTTCTACTGATGTCACCGTGACCAGTGTAAAGGGCATGCATCACACTTGATGAATTACTGCAGGCGTTGACAGCTTTTGCACAGGTGGCCCTTAACTGCCAAGAGTTACTTGACCCAAAGCTTATTATTTATCGGCCATAAGTGTCCAGCTAGACAGTCATTATATCAAGTATGAAATAATGTAATTCCCCTTTTTATGTGCAGAAAAGTTGGAAGCTGAACCACCTGTCACCATGGCTACAGCTGCCTGTTCATGGGCCGAGATGCTGACCCCAAGAAAGAGAGTCTCAGCCCCCTAACCCCGAGGCAGCAGCTGATGGAGAGGCACTGCTGAGCTGGGATATACGTGGAGCTTGTCACCTCTCTGATACCAGAGGCTGGATGGAGATCCAGAGGCAGACATAGATAGGAGTAGACAGATTTCTGCACACATAATGGCTAAAAAAGCATTTTTCTCTCTTTCTTTCTTTTTTATTTTCTTAGAGGTTTAAGCAGGCTGCAACTGAAACTCAGAGGGATAGAGTCAAAGCAGGCACTAATACCTCACCTTAACCTGTGCCTGTTGTGAAGAGTCAGGTTTCTCATCCACAGCCCTATCAACAAGATCTCGTCAGACTTGAAAATGATGCACATCCAAAAATGTGCCACATTCCAGCGTAGAGAATTTTCCGGATTATACAGGTTTCTGATTAAGTTGTATTACATTTACATTTTCTCAGCTTATTTTTTTCTAAGAAATAAAATTGTTCATACAACAGATAATATTTGCATGCATCTAAAACAAACAAAGAAAATACTTGAAGTTCTTTTTAAAACTTATTAAACTTCTGGCATTTTCTCCAGGTCAGAGATCCTCTGCAAATACCTCTCTGTCTAGTCGTGCTCTGCCTTTCAGAGGCAAGATCTAAAATCAATGTCATTCCTGGGATAATTGCTCAGCAAACAGGATGTACATAATCCATTTTCATTATTAATACTTCAGTTAGGAATCAGGTACTGTATTTTGCTCCTTATAATGAGCAGTTTTACAATGGATGTGTAGGGGCTGCAGTACATAACATCACTGACAGCTGCAGTGTTTCTGTTGTGCAGCAGAGCTGGATTAAATATAAGTACATTTCTCTGGGCAGTAGCAGGTTGTAGAGAGAGAAATTTGCCATATATACTTACTTACTAGCACAAGCCTCATTTTCCCTGTTAATTCTTACCAAGGACATATTTGTTGGCATTTTATCTATCAGTGTAGCTATGTTCTTGCTGTTACATGACATCTCAGCTGCAGAAGGTAAATGGTCTGTGAGATCTACTGTGGTGAAGGCTTTTGTGCCTCTCTGGATCCCACTAATCCAGCAATATCTTTTCTTATACTTTAATACACCTCTGGTGAAGAGTTTCGGTTATTCATTTCACCCCCTTGTTTGTCTACACTATAGCGGAGGCAAATTTTAATTTCTATAGTAGCTGTAAATTGTGTGATTCATAGAATCATGATTTTCTTTGATGCTATACCCTGCAAAGAGCAAATGGAAATGGAGACGTCATTAAAATAAATCCCTCCACCTGCTGCCTAGTTCACATTCGGGTTTTGATGCATTGGTGGAAAATATTTTCCTGTTTCAAACAAAGATTAATTCATAATTGCCACAATCCTCATGAGGATGCTTTTGCAGCTGATTAGAAACTGTCTTGAGAACTGGCTTTTAAATGAAGATTTAAAGCTGCAGACCTGCCATGAGCCATCCTGCCCACATGCTGCTGGATGCTGCTGGATCCTGTGGTAGCATTGGTGCCTGTTTAAGCCATGAGAGCGGCAGCGCATGCTGACACTTCTGCATGTGCCTTTTGAAAGGAGCAGGATGGGGTGCCACCTCGCACAAATGATTGTTATTATTTGTGTGGTTTTGAACAGCAGTCCGGGAGGATGCACACTGAGCAGGCGTGATGACTCTTCCACCCAGAGGGGTCCTCCAGGAACAGGAGCGTGTCTGACCAAGCACAGGATGCTGCAAAGGCAATGCCAAGTGCACCTCGGGAAATAATTGGGCTCTGAGGATTTTCAAACGGCCGTTTTTCACAGGTAAGGAACTTTGAACTGCCATTGGAGAAGTGAAATGAGAGGAAAAAACAGAAAATACAGTCAGCCACGTCTAGGAGTGGAGGATCTCCTCAGAATGAAGGGATTCATCTTTCCATCTTCCTCTTCAAGGGTTGCTGCCATTTCTGGAGGAGGTTTGTTGCCTCTCAGGACCCCAAGGCATGTTCTAGCAAAGATTCTAATGATCCTACGTGTGAGCATCTGAATACACGAAGGTGTGAAGGTGGGACTTGAGGCTGAGAGAAGAAGATTTTCTCCCATAGTTTGGATACAAGGTTTCATGTGATACTGACGTGTTTCCCTGGGGCATATACAGCTAATCTCCCTATCTCCATCTTCAGAAATGGACAGAAGGCTGTGCAAAAAATAGAAGCATATTTCGAACTTTATGGACCTCTGTTTCCTTAAGATCTGGCTAAGTGCCATGCTGCTCAGGATGAAAAGAGAAACTACATACCATGAGATTATTGCTCCCTAAGTGTAGGACGAATGCCAGGGAGAAGCCAAGAGGGGAAGAGGAGCAGACCCTGTTCAAAAGACATCTCTTGCAGAGCAGAGAGATGCAGTCTCTGCTACACCCGGCCTTGTGTGCCAGGCCACACATTGGCAGCATGTCTTTAACCTGGGAGGGAGATTGTGTAGCGCAAAATCAGATTTATCCAGCAAAAGGCTCTTTCCCTCATCACTGTGCAGTTTCCACCAACTTTATCTCTATATCCAGTTTTATCTCAGTACTGCTGATACCTTTACAGTCCGGTGTGAAGCTGAGGGCACCCAAATGCACTAACATGTTGTGCAGCGCTAACCATCATTTTGTAACATTTTGCAGGTGACACTCGTCACCAAAGCAGCCGTGATGACATCCCCCATCCCCGTGGCCATACAAGAGCATGCCATCAAGAAAGGTAGCTTTTGGTCTGGCACCCATCACGACTAAACAACGAGGTGCAGCCTTGCTAAGAGGTTTTAATCATAAATTGGCTGTTTCTGAAATTCCTCCATCTCGTCTTTATCATCGTTTGTTAATAAACTCTTTGCTGGTTGCTGAAAACAGATGATGTGCAGAGAACACACATGTCCAGGTGCCTTCACGAATCCTTGATGCATCCCTAGGAAAGCTGCTGCAACGCCTGCCCTCTCACTACTCAGCATCTACATTGTCTATTTACACTGCATAGGAGGGACAGGCTGTGTTTGCAGTGAGCAGCATGGCAGAGCCCCATCCTTGGCTGGGATTTGCAGTGACAGAGCGCTCCTGCTGCAGAAAAAGCTTGGATTTTACCTTTATTGTGGAGCCAGGCTGAAAAATGCCTGCCCTCACTCAGGCTAGGATTCAAAGGTGACAAATTCAAGGGTGATGGATAGATATGTCTACCCTTTGCTACATAAGCAAGGAAATTAGCAAGCTTTAAGCAGACTGGTCTGCAGAGTCTGGAACAGGCTCTGCTATTGACAGACACTAATGTTTGTGCTAGCAGGAAGGGAGAAAAAAAAGCAAATAGCAACAAAAGCTGAGGAACAAAGAACAGTAACGCCTGGGAAAGTCTCCTCTTGTAAATAAGGAAATCCCAACCACAGCGCCACATCAGCTAAAGATTTCCAAAGAGCAGAAGGACTGATTTTAAACTACTCAGTGTGCCCAGTTGGGGCCAGGTTTTCAATTTAGCTCATCTCCCACGGAGGCAGCTAAACAAGAGCCGGATTTTTAAAACCACTTAGTATCCAGCTGTTCCCATTGCAACTCTTCCGGGCAGATTTTAAGTAGAGCTCAGCACTGCCTGGCAGGCTCTGCTCATCCAAAGAGGTTCCTGGACCCCTGCTTTCCGTGACTACCTATTGGAAGCAGATGAAGACCTCATTTCTTTTTCTGTGCTCCTTTCCCGAGCCCCAACAGGGTTGGGACGGTCTTGACTACCAAATACCTTTTGAGCATTTATATAGGGTTGAGAGATGCAACGCATAGACAGTTTCACAGTTCTGTCAATTTTCTGTGCTCTCCTGAATGGCAAGAGCCAGCAGTATGCTTTGACCTGTCAATTACACTGACTCATGTCAAATTATGTCATCTTCCAAATGTCTGAGGAGACTGGGTTTGGAGATCTCAACCTATTTTCACAGGCAGATGGAGCCGAGAGTTTCTTCCTCCTTAAATCTGCAGCAAAGCTGAAAAATCAGAAGACGCCGCGCATCAGGGAAGGCAACATGACAAATAATGTAAAAGGTTACCTAGAAGTCTGCTGATTTGCATGATCATCCCATTCAAGGAAACCATAGTCTTTCTTCATCATCAGAACTTCAGCTCCCTGTGCTCCTTAATCTAGGAGAAGCCACTGGTGACTCCAAAAACACAGAGAGCTGCAGCTCTAAATTTAAAATGGTTTTTTTTTGTCAAACAAGAAACTCCCTTGAACTGTAGAAGGTTTGGATTTTCAGTTTCTTTTAAAAAAATCTAAAGTCGATGCTGTTCATTCCCCTTCTGGAGAGACACGTGTCTCCCTGCTTGAAGCTTCATCCTCTGTCACTCCCCAAGGCCCTGTTCCCTCAAGTCCCTTGCTGTGTGACCACGTGAGATATTAGCAACTTGGGAACTGCTATTCCTGCTTATGCATGCAAAGAACATAATTGCTAAGTGCATCGTCTGTTGTGAATTACACATCCACAAGCAGCACAGATTGTGGTAGTCCTCATATGGGCATGCAGAGCCTTGTTTTCTTCTTCCCCATTTTTGAGGGGAGTAGTAGGTCTTCTTCACTGTGCTAGATGTTACCAAAAGGTGGACACTCCCCAAACAGTTTAAACTCCAGTTACAGCTGGAAAGACTAGGTTGGGAGATGGGATTTCTTTAACTCTTCCAAATGCATTCCAGGAGTGCAATTGTGAGAAGCGACTTAGCTAAAATTACATCTAGAATTCTGCAGCAGATGTGAGAACCTTGTAATATCAAGTGCAGATCCAGGACCCAGCATTACAAAACCATTTTGGGGTCAGTGGTCCAGCCATGCAAGTGCTATGTTACGTAAGCATGAGGCAGTCAAGGAACACACAGTGAACTCTGCTCTGCAAGATAGAAAGCAGCTCTGTAATAATAAGCGGACAAGGGTCTTCAGAATCTCAGAAGATAATACGGACCTTCAGGGAGGCCTCTCTGCAACATGACTGACTGGTTCCTGAGCTCTGCTTTGCCTACACCACTGACAACAGCGGGATTTCAGGGGACCTTCAATAGAATAAGGACTTTTCTGCACATGAGCTTTCAGCTTGTGCTTTGTATGTTCATTCAATGTGCTTCCATCCCCTAAGTGTTCTGTTGTGGCATGAAATGTGACTCCTGACCAGAGCTGTGGCCACTAGAGGGCATTTGAAGGACACAGGATCAAGGGACAGACGCTAGGGGAAGCCAGCCTGTGTACGTGACCCACTGAATGAAACCAGAGCGTACATGCAAGCATTTTTATCCCCTTACTTTCCTCATTTGGTCTTTCTGCAGTTGCCCCCGGAGGCAGTTGGTGGTTTGTAGAGGTCGTGTTCATTCTTCCCATGTCATTCCTGGAAAGACTGCTGGAAATGAGCAGCATCTTAGGTGGAGCAGTGCAACTGAACAGACCAATGATTAACAATATTTCCTATGACTGCACATTTAAAAATACCTATGCATAGAAATATCAGACAGAGTTTAACTCTCCAGCCTTTGTTAGCTGTCTGTTATTAGGCTTATGACACACACATTTTCTTGTTGTGGTTGCCACACCAATCTTGTGTGCTGCTCCTTGAGCTGCTCTTTTGGGTTGCAGCAAGCCAAGCTTCCCAGGCAGCAGAGGTTCTGTCTGCAGGTATTCAGTCTTCAGGTCTCAACAGCCCCTCTGGAGTCAGTGCCAGGATTATTTTCTTCCTGCAAGTAGGGACAAGAAATGTTTCTCGAGCATATAGCAGCAGAGTTGTAGATAGCAGCTGAGGAACTTGTCTGCAAGACTCAGTAGGCTCAGTAGGCTCTGCTGAGTCCGTCCAATAGCTTTTTAGACATTGAGTTACCTGCCTCCATTTACTGATCAAGGCCTAGCAAACCAAAAGCTATTATATTCTTACCTTAGAAAAAAAGAGAAAACAAAACAAAATATAACATAACAAAACATGTATCAAGAAGGCATGAGTAGATATTCCACTTGAAGGAAAATATATTATATATTACTCCTCTATCAAGCAAACACTTATCCCTGGGCCTCAGAGAGCAACCCAGAATGACACTTTTCTGTTTCTGGTATTTGGGGATTTGAGAGGCGTGAATGAATGAGGGGGGAACAATGGTTTTTCTCAGTTTCTCTGTTTTTTCCTTTTCTTCTTCTTAAATTATCATGAGGACATAGTCCTCATTAATGTAATATAAGTTGCAAAGTTGCACTTCAGATCAATCAGCCATAGATTTGGGCATGAGGCACTGCTTGGAAGAAAGGATGAATTAACCAAGCAATATCCTAGAGTGAACAGCAGGCACTTGAGTCACATGGTTAAAATTCCCTAAGGCTGCTGGTTTTAGGGTAGTTTCGTCATTTTTGGCTAACAAGCTGATGCATGGGAGAGGAGACTAGTGTAATCATAAGTCTTTTTGTAAGATCTTTGATATTTTCCTTGGATGACCTTGGACACTCCTCTCTGAAAAATGATGTTGCTTGAGGCAGCGGTTCATGCTCTTTAGGTCGGGCGCCAGGAGACCTTGTTCATGGTGAGCTTCACAAATCCAGTTTTAGTAGTAGTCAAGGATGGATCCTAAGGTGAGCTAAAATCACATGTGGAAGTGTTAAGATATAATGTCATTATGGATATATCTACCTTCTTATGACAGAGATGTGACTGGGGCACAAGGTGGCCATTCCCCAGTGAAGACAGCATGAAAAGATCAGTTTACCACATCAAAGAGGAAAAACTCACTGCAGTACTGCAGGCCTGCAAAAAAACTTTAAAGGCGTTTGTGTTTGTTAAATATCTAGTCTCTTACAGTTAGATGTATTAACTGCCTAGAGATATTAAAATATTTTCTATGCATCTTTTTTTTTTTTTGACATAGGACTTGGAGGCACATCCCAACTTCATCACTTTCCTGTTCACTCCTGTCTGAATCCTGCCTCCTGCACTTGCATTTGGAGTGGGCAAGAAATTCAATCCAGGCAACCCTACGCCTCTCAGAATAAGACCTAATTACATAAAATACCATTTCTGGCTGGACGCTGAGATGAGGTCTCAATAACCCTGTGGCCATGCAGCCTTTTCACTAAACTCTCATTTTTTTAAAAAAGATTGTAATCACTATTAGGTAATCTACAGCTAGAATAGTTTCCTGAGAGCACCCTTTTCTTTCACGTCATTCAGAGAAACAAATAATATCTAATAATGTGACCCAAGCAGATTTGTGGTGTAGCAGGCTGCAGCAAGTATTTGTCTTCTGTCAAACACCTTCTGTTACACTCTGCAAACACAAGCTGCTGGAGTGACCTCAGCACTTCTTTTGCTTTTATTCAAAGTTGTTGCAGTGTGTATGATTAAGTTTTTTCCATCGTCTCAGCAATAAATACCTACACAGTGGACACCAGTAAATCTGCCGCTCAAGCAGCAAGAACAGCATCACGCTGAGGCAATAAATGACTCCTTCACATTGTACTTTTTGTACAAGGAGGCGTTTTTCCAGTGCTTCACCCCAGAATACCATCTGCTGGAGTTACTTTATAATGGTGATATCCGGCACAGGTAGGCAACAGATCTGTACATGACACAGTGTCATGTACAGTGAAGCAGGAAGATAAAGACGAAAAGACATGATTAATCTTAAATTTTGAATCACTTCGTGATTCTATTGCTTTCCTGCAAAGTTTATGTTTTAATGCAAGTGGCTTTTCAGATATTCTTCATAGACTTATTCAGAAGTACCTGGATATTTAAGCAGCATTTTATTCCTTTCTGCTTTCTAAATGAGAAACCAAAGTATTTTGCTGCACTTTGTGCTGCTAAGCCATCATTAAGCAATGCCAGCTGAAGTAAACTGTTTGCTAACAACCTAGAAACTATGTCCAGGTAAGGTATATTAAAGTTATTAATAAAAGAATTTGCTGAAATATGTCATTTGCAAACTGAAGAAAAGGCTGCTTTCACAGGATAAATCGCTCATTACAAATTCTTTGGCTCTGAAGTGTGCTATGAAGATGAACATAATCCTTAAATGCCTTTCTCTGTTTGCCCAAATAGTAATATTATTCTGATTTACAAAGGTGGCAGAAAGATGGGGTTAGGAACAGTCTTGTTCTGCCCTTATTTTGCCAGTAGCCTCCCAGGTAGATGTGACCTATCAGTGATCTTGTTTGTTTGTCTGTTTTTGTCCTATAAAAAATAGATTTTCAATACTTGTTTACTACTCAGGAATAAGCATAAAACACCTGCAGAGAGTTAAAAAGAAAAACAAAAATGCAAAAAGCAAAAGCTGCAATCTGAATGGCCCAGAGGTTTATGCCCTTGAGAGTTTGATTCCAGCCTTTACCTCAGGGCATAACTCAGCCTGAGGGAAGCAGCATCCACAGGTTTTCCTCCTTCAGAGAAAGCCAGTTTCCTCTGTGTAACAAGGCTGCATAAATAATATTCTTACTTGCTGTCATAGGAGAAGGAGGAGGAAACAACAGGGGGTAGGAGGGTCCCGAGAGGCAAGAGGGGATGGACAAGAGATGGGAGCCTCAGAATAACAAAACGAGAGAAACAAGAGTTTGGTCATTTCTGCAGAAAATACAACACAAACAGCTGTGCTTTTTTAATCCCAGCATTGTGCAAACAAACCTAATTCTCAACAGATTATTTCCTCCTGCTGCTTTTCTCTGCAGCTGACACTCTGTCAATATCTCTTACCCTAATTCAGAGTCTGCATCATTTTAATGATGCTTCGGCACACAGGGTGTCAAGGGGAGAGTGTTGGGAGCTTCACTTTTTGATAACTGCACTGAGGCTGCACCAGTGGGAATAACAGATCTTCAAAAAGCAATGACCTGGCTGCCCCTAATTAAGATTTTTAGTACATTTTGTCAAGAAACATTACAAAACCACAAGATAACCCCATCACACAGGGCACAAAGACGGAGGGATGCTGGGAAGCGCAGATGATTCCCTTTGGCTGCCTCCAAAGCTTCTTGCAATAACAGTGCTGTGCTGGAATGAGGAAGGATGCAGGAGCCTCGGGATCTGGCCATAACATAGGATTTGGGAAGCTATTTCTGCCAGCCTGATTTATGAATTATTTGCAGAAGGATTCTCTAGGACATCTATTTCACGTCCTCAAGTATCCAGCACTGGGAATACCACTCAATTGTGCTTCCATTGTAGAAGTGGAGCGAAAAAAAAAAAAATGTGTGCAAATTTCTGCATTTCTGCAGCTGCAGAAGGCTAGGGAGTCCAAAAACCCTATCAATGAATCAGTCTTAGATGATTGTATTCAGGATGTTACGTGTCTGTTCCTTCTATCCTTGTGCCATGAAACAGGGAAGTAGAGAGGCTCCTCCAGGCGGAAACACTTGCAAGAAGATAATTTTTAACCTGAGGGCTGAAGCAATAGAAAATTACAGTGTTTTACATAACTGCAACTCTTTAGTACATCATTCATTAGCAGAAATACGACCGTGCTTGGCTCCTGCGGCTAAAGAGCCAACCCAGAGCCAAGCAGGGATCGTTGGCCAGGCCTCACATGGAGAAAAGGCTGGTTTTCTCTGAGATGTAGTTCACCAGCGGAGGGCTGGAGCAGCCAGACCTCAGGCACAGAGCTTGTTCAGCACTGAGCATTCTTTTCTGAAATAGCATAAGCTATTCCCACTTCTATGACCCTTTTTACTTAGCCTTTCCCAGGCCCAAAGAGCAAAAACAGCCTAAGTAGAGACATCAGGATCTGACTCACGGATTTTACTTTCTCTCCCAGCAACCCAGCAACAGAAGACAGCAGGTTTTTTTCTTCTCAAAGAATTTGCAAAAGGGTTGCAAAGCACAAAATCCATAAAAGGTGACTTTTCTGCACCCCTCACTTCCTGGATACAGCAGATCTGTCACCTTTCCCCGATCAATTGATCAGCTTCATGAAAAAAAAAAAAGAACTCTCAGTCTCTCTGCTAAAGTTCGCTAGGTATTCACCATATAAGCCTAACTGCAGGGTCTTGGGTTTTCACTGCATCCTTCTTAAGGGGGTGTGGGTGTGTGCCTGGCACATACATCTTCCTGTGCTTAATTTTTCAATCCAAATTTTTTCTATGGACCATAGCTGGCATTTACCTCCACTGCTGTAGCATTTTCAGCCTCAGTTGCTTGCTTGCTCAGGGCACAGCACTGAATTTTCACTGTAAGACACGGGACGCGGCAGCCTACAGAATTACAGAGCAGAATAGCTTAAGACATAAACTGTCCCACCAAGCAACATTCACTCATGAGAAGGACGTATCACACTCACCTGGAATCCCTGTAGCCAGCATCAGCCCCACTTACTGCAGGATTGCAGTCCGTCCTGCCCATCGTGAAGGTAAGGTCCTTGCTTGGGGGTGTGCTCCATGCAGAGCATGCAGCTCTTCTCACCTTGGTTAACCCTGGCAATGCCCACTGCAATGTGTTCTTCTATAAACTCATCCTATAAAGTCATCTCCTATATAAACTCATATCCTATAAACCCACCCTAGAGGCAGACCTTTGACTCCAGTTCCTAAAACAACGTGGATTGGAGAGATCTATACTGATTTTTTTTAAAAAACCTCTCTTGATCTGTTTTTGGCAAACAGCTGCAAAACTTCCATATTAGGCAACATCTTAGTGAGCAGAGAACAGATGCAGGACATAAACACACTTTTTCTCAGACACACTAGGATAGTGTAGTAGTCCCATGCCTCCCTGAGCATCTGCATTTTATGTTATACTGTGACATAATCCACCTAAAATTTCTAATTCTCAACTGTCATTTAAGTACTTGTGGTAAGGTTTTGACCAGACATTGAAAATCTGGTTGTTAAAGATACTCCCAAACCTGTTCAAGGCAAAACAAACAGAAGTACTTCTAGGGCAGAGAGAATCGTGGTAGCCTGCAGGTGCCACAAGCATGCATAATTCTCACCTCAAGAAAACATAAAGATGATCATGACAGATTTATTTTCTTAAAAAGAGAAGGAGGCTTGGTCAGAGCATGCTGGTTTAAGGGAAAAGGACTGAAACAGATGCTGCAAAACGCTTCTATTTGGTGTCTTACAGCTCAGGTCTTCTGTCATCCTCCTTTTCGCAGATTAAGGTCAAGACTCCTGTTTCAGTTGCCACTGAAGTTTTCATCCAGTGTGGATGAAAGAGGCTGTGGTTGACAATGACTTTTTCATTGCTCATTGGTTGGGGAATACTCTGGGAAAGGACATCAAAAGTTTAAGTGAGGGAAATGGTCTTTGCCAGAGTGGCTTCAGCTGCTGGAAGCCCTGCACCTTCCCCATGATGGAACAGAGCAATAGCAGGACTGCTCTCCTCTCTGACTTCTTCCCTTGGTGCCACTATGTTGGGGTCACCACTCTGCAGCTCTTGTCAAGCCTTCTCAGGCATGTTCACTTGTCACACTGATATCTTTCCACCTGAGGGTCCCTTTGCAGGGGAAGCTTTGTGAGAGTGATTATTTGAGAACTTGTCCTAAAAGAGCTATTTATGGCTCTAGTTGGGAGGAAGGCACCAGCTGCTCATTCCTCCCCCATCCCACCAGTGATGGAGGCTTCACATGCAATGCTCCAGCACTCAATTCCCAAAGCACCATCTTGCATCTCACAAGGTGAGCATCTAAATCAAACCTGTGCTCTGAACCACCCTCAGGAAAAAAAGCTTTCCCATTGTAACCTAGTCTCCTGACTTAGATGTGTGTGAGATCATACAGCATGAATACCATACACAGATGAAGCATACTCCACCTATGAACCTGTGCTTTGGCCAGCTTTGAGAACTTCGGGAAGCTGTGGAAGCAGCAGCTCATAGGAATGACATTCCCAGGTCCAGGTTTTAGAATTGAGGGACACTCAGTTTCTTTCTGAATTGGAATAATCTTCAAAGCACCAAATACATTTATTTGCAAATGAAAACACAGGATGGCTACTGGTATGCAGTCATGTAAAGGGTATACATAGGGGGAAAAGTAGAATAGGGGAAGAAAGAAGATTTGTTGTGCTTAACTGAAAGAAATAACCCATCTCTCAAGTAGGTCACCTGGGCGATGGCCTGATGCTCTAATCATGTGGCGTTGCTGAGATC
Source organism: Tinamus guttatus (assembly GCF_059628265.1). Lineage (NCBI taxonomy): Eukaryota > Metazoa > Chordata > Aves > Tinamiformes > Tinamidae > Tinamus > Tinamus guttatus. Next base: position 153,167 of record NW_028288584.1, read on the forward strand.
TTGTCTATCTATGCTATATTCTTCAATGTAACAATTTAAGTGAAAATCCCATCATGATTTCATTCATAGGTCTCCTTAAACTTTGACGTTTACTTTCTTTCCCTGGTCTAGGAGATTAGCAGCATGCTGACAGACGTCAGCAACTTACCATCGTATTGGGTCTTTTGAGTCTTTCCTAACGATCGTGCCTCTAATAAAAATTATCACAATACCAAACCAAAGCCTTAACAGGGCCCCTCTTTGTGCAAGCCACTGCAGCAGTAAAAGTGAGGGCATGTGGGCCCCGTCCTGAGGAGCAAAGAGGCTGGGACTTTATCTTAGCAGGGACCGAATGTCAGCTCCTGCCTCTGCAGATCCGCAGCTCTCCTACCACCATGAGTGGCCTCCAACACACTCTGGGGTGGCTCCATACACAGAATAGTCCTGGGCTCCATCCCTTATTTTATGATATTTCCACGAAATGTGACATAGGCAGTGATGTTTGTTTTAAAATCCTGATGAATACGTGTGCTTGTTATCTATCTTCCTTTTCAACCTGAGGAAATATGCATGAGGAAATATTCTCTTATCTGTTCTTTTTGATGCTTGAAGGAAAGCTTGTATGAAAGCACATAATCAGGGACTTTGAGATTTTGAGGAACTTAAAATACCCCAAAGAGCACAATAAAAAACACAATGAAAACCTCAAATTAATTTTTCTGCACCCTCAGTAAACAGTTGAAGTTTTACACTGCTATTTTTACAGCCACAATGTTTTTTAGATGGAGGGCCTGAAAAATCAGGTAAAACCAGCTAAAAGAAGTAATAACCTTTTTTTTGTGCTTCACATTTGAATTAATCACTGACACTTTTTCATTCTCTGAGAAGTGTTCAACATGGAAGCATGCCCTCTGGGGATGCAAATGACCCATTTTCGACAACCATAAACAAATGAATTGCACAGATGTAATTAAGAGCAGAAGAGACAAACCTCTGCGCAGAACAGTGATTTACACTTGAGTTCACTTCCCTGAAAACAGTGTGTTATCTGATTGTCAAGCTGGTCCTTCAGTGCAAAACACATGGTGCTGGATTACCAGGTCTACAGAACAGAGAAGATGAGGTAATAACTTCGGAGTCAACCTTTTTCAAGGTGGAACTGGCTTTACCTTTAATTCTTCCAGTGGTGAGCGGACATGCAGCAGTCCTGTGCAGGAACTGGGGCAACTTCTGCACAGAGACATGCATGCAGAAGAGCAGATCATACTTCTTGAGTATAAAGTGGTATCTAGCTTCATGGCAGCTTGACTTTTCCAAATGTTGCACAAACTAATAAAAGATATTCTTTACTTTGATGCATCTGCTCTTGCAATACAGAAGTAATACCAAAAGACAATCTGAGATGTTAGAAAGTTGCATGTAGGATGTGGAGGTCATTCCAAACTTCTGATCATACCCAACCTTGTTACAGCTAATGTCAAGAACTCAGTCATTACTATGGTTCCCAAGTTTGAATCAAATCAGAGCTATGATCAAACAAGATTTCTTGCAGCTCAGGAAGTTTGCTAAATCCCTTCAGAGAAGCAGACTCGTTAAGTCTCTTACTTCTCCACCTACTGAGCTCAGCTTCTCTTTCAGTCAAGATCTGTCTTGGAATGGACATATTTTTGTATAATAGTTATTTTTATGTATTTCTCACCTAGTGGGAAAGTCAGGCAACTCCAAAAGGTATTTTAGGAAGTTAACGTGATTTCAACAGGTTTCAAGAAACAGAAAAAAAATCATGAAAGAATTTAAAAGGAAATGTGAAGAATTTTTGGCCTTTCTTACCATTAATAAACATTCAGAATGTCTTAACAACCAGCAGATGTCTCTGCAACCACCTCATTAGCTTCACATATGAGTCACAAAAAAAAAAAAAAGCAGTAGGGAAGATTTTAATACGCAGGCATTTCTCTCAGTAATGTGCTTCTATAAATGTCAGACTTGTATAGAAAAGTCCAAAGGAGCTTTGAAGGACTGACAACATTACAACAGCAGATATTTTTACCATATTTTAGGATGTTTGCGTGTATAAAAACTTTTCATTTTCCCTTTTCCTTAATTTCCATGAATCTTATTTTGCTCCCTCTCTCTGTTTTCACTAAGTCAGTAGCAAAATTTGTATATATGTTTTATAACTATTCTATGAAAATTCTGCAGGTGATACCTGTGACATGTGATATATGGCGCTGCCACAGGAAAACTAGCTACTGTTGTTATAGCCCTTCATCTTAATTATGAAAATTTTTAATTTAAATGTAGAGCTGAGCATACAAAATGCAGTATTAGACCATCTGTTAGTTTTCCATCTGGGCTCATTTGCAAAATACATTTTGTTTTCCTCTCTGCACACTATTTATAATCTTTCTTGGAAAACAAATATGACTAATCTGTGGCTCGCTGAAGATAGCTATCTGCATGCAGCTTTTAATAGAAGTGGCTATACGATTCAGAGTAGTAACAAAATGCATTTATTTTGTTTTGCATGCAGGTGTAAAAGCTCACATGGTTCTATTCACACACACGAAAAAGTATTCCATGCTGTTTTTAACTCACAAAACTAAAAATCCTCAAGATGTCCAAGGTCAAGGGAAGAGTATGAATGTCCAGACAAACAGCATTTTGCAGCCCATGTCTAGCAATCCTTGCAGTGATTTGAAGTGGCTTTGTTATTCTGGCTTGCTCAGTCTGAGACATCTCCAGAGACCTCATTTCACAAAGTGAGTGCCTAGGTCATGATTAAGTCTCTTGGGCTGGATATCCCAAAATTTATACAATCACCAGTCGTTTGATCCAAATCTATATCACCCAGACTGGCAGAGGTAGCAGAGGTGTAACCCCTTCTCAAAGCAGCCCTTGTGATCCATTATGAACAGCACCAGTCAAAGCTGAGGGCATCTCAGCACCCCATGATCCACCTGGCACCATAACAGTGCTCTAAGTAGGGGAACATGCATTGCTAAGGGCCAGAAAATGGAAGAAAAACATGTATTTTCAGGCTTGGTGGCCTGAGGCTGAAGAGTGAATCTAAAATGCTGAAAGTCTTACAAAAGCATGGATCATGAGCTGTGATTTTGAAATCCTCTCATAACCCTGTGCTGGCAGGTAGGCATGCTCCCAGGCCTTGGTTTTCCAGCTGGATTTATGTGTTGCACATTCAGGGCATGGCCATGGCCTGCTGTGAGGTTGAAGCAGCTTCCAGCCCTTTTCCAGTGCCTCTTTCCCTGCCTCATACCTCCCATTTACTCTTTTGCACCTTCATGCAAGGTGTCAAGAAATACCTTCTCAGTTTCTCCTTGCTAGCACAGTCTTTGGCCAAACTCTAGAAGTTTTCAAAACTTGGAAAATGTGGGTTTCACAATCTGAAGGGCAGCAGCATCAGTAATATTTCGCTCTTCCCCTTTTCTTCTCCCCACCATTGGACTGAAAAATGCCTTCAAACTTTTTGTTTGGTTTTACATGTTCACCGAATGGAGAGGCCGATTTCTCTTGTCTAGCCGAAGTGCAGTGTTATGAACACCTCCTCTGCAGCAGCATGCTGTTGTCTATTCTTTGTGAACAAAGCTAGAGCTTTAGTGTCCTAAGAACACAGAAAAAAGGTTTAGGGTAGCTGGATAGGCCCCTCACACTCTACCTCCAGAGTTTCATCAGATCTCATTGCTCTTGCCTGGGCAAAAGTACCATCCCCAGCTGTTAACTGTGAATTGGACTTGGACATATAGATCCTTCCATATGCAAGATAGTATAGCCTCCGCAAGGCCTGGAAGCTGCATACAGCAAGGCAGTTTTTATTTTATGCTAATATTAATAAAATAACACCCCAACACACCAGCTGTTCTCTTAATTCCTCCCTATGAAAGACATACAAGATGCCTTATCTCAGAGTAGCTATGTTCACAATGAAACAGAAAATCGGAACAGATGCAGGAGATAGAAAAGAGAGATAACACACTGTGTTTAAATGCCTATAATGCAAATATTTCTAGATTTTTACTAGCAATTTGATTAGCTTTCCTTCCCCCTGCATGCTACCTCCATTTCAGATCTTTCAATACCATATGGCAACTGTAGAGCACGTTTTGAAAACACTCCCTCAAAATGTGTTCAGATTTAGGGCAGGGTAGTGTCTCTGAGCCTGTGAACCTCAGGATGCAAAGGCATCTTGCTTCACCAACGAGAATGAGCAGGACTCAGAGATGGACCCCGCGTTTTAGGATACTGTGTCTTCCATCGAAGGGCTAAAAGGACACTTTTCCCAATGGGAAAGCTTTGGTTCCTGTTAGCCAGGTATATCTTCTGGGTTTGTAATTGGCAATTGGAGCTTCTGGATACTCCAGACCTTTGTAAAGCATGTTGCTCTTACTCAGAAAACTGTGGCATCAGACACCTGCAAATGAATTATTGGTCAAATAGTTTGTTCAAAGGTCTGCCCGAAGGCTAAAATCCTCTATTATGGTTAATATCATGAAAATGGTTAAAAAAACAGGTTTTTTGCAGAATTGATTCTGGAAATTTATTCATGCCAAAGGTTCTTAACATTAAAGGTATTTAAAACACTTCTAAAACTGCACTGCTTTGATTGTTTGTTTGTTTGTTTTAAAGACAGCAGATTTGTTGAGTTCTTTTTCCTTTTATCTAACAAACTTAAAAGAAAACCTCCCCAGGCAACAAAGAGGCAATCACTCTTCCATTAACAAAAACTTCTGATTTATTTTTTATTGTGGCAGGTTTCATTTTAATTCATTTTTCCATATGTCTATTTCACACAATTTACTACTCCATTTTTTATTATTATTATTATTTTCAGTCATTTGCTTGCTTATAAATAAATATTTGTTAAGGTGAAGTGAATCAGCAGCCCATTATTAAATTTTACACAGCCCAAAATACCGGTCTCTCAGTTTCTGGGGTGTGTGCGTATTCAACAATTCCTGACTAGAGAATTAAAGACTTTTTTTTAAAGGCCACATATGTTTCATGTGATTTTCCTTGAAAATGAAGGCCAGAGATATCTGACAGAAATTTAAAAAAAAACACCACTGAGTTGTGTGTCCCTGCAATTAACCACAGAGATGACGACCTGAAAGCTTTAGCTTCAGACTGTGAAGGAGAGCTGAGAGGTCGCTCTGCCTACACCCTTGGTTATTAAATGTATCCCTCACTACTCATTATCCCTGGATACCACTTCTTCATGAGCATCAGAAACGGTGAAAATCTCCACATAGCACAGCTTGGAGTCGCATTGCAGTTTTCCCTCTTAAAGATCATGAAAATTATCAGGAATGACTTGACTTTGCCTGGAGAAGGGCGTAGTAAAACTAAGCTGGATCATCTTCAGACTGATGAGACGTTTGGCCTGTGATTCGCACTTGATTCACACTCATATCCAGAGTACTCCTTCAACAGACGTGGCAAACTAGGTATGTATACACATATATGAACACATGCATATACATGCATGTGGATAAACAGACAACAAAAACATGAATATGTGTGTGTGTGTGTGTGCATTAGTGCAAAGAAAAGGTGACATTTCTGTTTGTGTAAATATTGCACCAGCCTCCGATCAGGTGCAAATTTTCTACAGCTATATTTCCAGTGAGTCCTGTTGCAAGTTGCATAATAATTAAAGCTGATATTCAGTCATACTTCTGTTTCATTTGCTCTTTGTTTGGCTCCTGCCATACATGTGAGTCCTTTGCTCTTAAAGACGCATAATTTCACTTTTTAGTTAACAGCTTTCCTCAAGGCAGAGCAAGAATAGTGCTATCTTTCAGCATGCCCATCTTTACCTTTCGTTTTTCTGCCTCAGGTTCTCAAATTGCATGAATCTCACTGCCATCTGGAGATGCAGTATTTTTATTTCTGTCTGTCATTCTACCTTTGAATTTCATTAGAGAGCTTCATCACAGGTTTTAACTTATAAGGGGGAAGGCATCTTAGTGTTTCTCCTCTGTAGCAATTAGGTGGAGAAACAAAATCCATCCCTGGTGTGTTAGGAGATTGTCTCAGATTGAACCAAGAAAATTAGTCCAAATTAAGGCTCCTGCTTGGTGAATGTGCACTGCTTTTAATGTCAGTGGATGGTGAGACCATGCACTTGTGTCTAATGGGGAGTTTTTTGACTCCGTAGTTGGTACTTCTGTGAAGTTACGTATTCTTGTTCAAAGAATTGTTCAAAGAATTCATGCACTTACACTTGGATAAGGGTGCAGTACTAAACCGCAGAATAGAGGTTATCATGATAAAAACATTCTGCTTTTGACCTGGTGCAAAGGATTATGACCAAGGTTAAATAAATTGTGCTCCTCACTATTTTCTTAGCAGTTGCTTGAATTCAAAGCAAGAAAAAGCAGTAAGAACTTTTTGCTCTTGAAATAATATCAAGACCAAGATTTTGGGTTAAATTTACGTGAACCATTTTATGGCTAGCTTGCACTTGTAGAGGAGAGAATAGCATACTGGCAGGTCTCTGAAACACATCATGCCTTCCCCTACCACAACCACTTGCTATTTAATGTCCCAACCATTAGCTCAGGGATTTTAACATCTGTGGTGTTCCACATGTAGTGCACAAACTTCCATCAAATTGTGGATGTTGAGGTACCAGCTACACAAGGGACATTTTTTTCAGCCCATTCCCACTGGTTCAGTTTCACCAGCATTCAACCTTAATATTCATCCCGCTCCCCTGCCTCCTCACATGACCTACTTGCGGTCAGTTATCAGGCAGAAAAATCCATGTCAATGGGGATTCAATGAGACTAACTGTTAGCTTCCAATTACTAGTTGTTCAAGGTTTATCGAGCGTTGTGTCTTTAATTAGGGAACTAAGATGTAAACTGCAGTGTCCTTTACAAAGTCAGTCCTGTGGGAATCATTTCAAGAGCCAGTTGCTGTTGCTGTATTGTAATTGGGAACCCAAACGGATCCACATATGAATTGTAAATGAAGGTGCACAGTAGTAGCAGGAGTTTATACGTGGAACGTTAGAGTTCTTAATGACCCCATTAAAAGGAATAAGGTCATTTGTTATTTAAAGGATCATGAGATACTGCATTTTGTAAGGATACAAAGCATGAACAAGGTTAAGGAATACAAAGGCAGGACAGGAAGTTTTTTCCTGTTGTCCCTCTGAAAACACTGCCAACAGAGTTAATGTTTTGAAAAAAAAAAAAATCTTACATTTTTTGTTGACATGGTGTCTTGGAATCCTAGCTGGTGACTTACCTATAAAGAACACCCAAAGTTAGAAAGCATCTAAGTGTTTTACATCCCTGAATTTCACACAGGGCAGAGCTGGTTAAGTGAGCCAGTGGGATCCATGCTTAGAGTGAGGGACCTGAAGCACATGAGATGTTCTACGTGAAGAACCAATGGGACAAACTCAGTTTTCAACAGTAGATTTTCTTAATACTGGGAGTTCAATTCTGTAAGCCATGATGTGACAGTGAGTAGAACAGGATTTACTGGTCAGTGAAGAAGACAGGTAAATACAGCTTACAAGTTCCCTTGCAGACTGCATCTCACAAGAGTGTTTTCAATGGCCCGGTTTGAAAATAAAGGTGTAAGGCCTACACCTGAGTTTCCCCACATCTCAGCTGACCACCTATATCGTTGCTATTGAGCACCTACATTGCTGTTCTGGAAACCTGACGCTCAGAACCAATATTTAATCCTGAGGGAAAGAAGGAACATCAGTTAGTTTCCTGGGGTCCCAACACCACTTTCCACACGCTATTAGTCACATTTAAGGCATAGCTCTGGGTTAGCCTTACAACTGAAGCCTTGAAGCCTCCTTCAAACCAGAACCATGTGGCAGGGGCACTCTCCCAAGAGAGCATGTTTTTACCTCAGAAGCTGAAATGAATATCACTTTGCAAGAGCTCAGCCCGGGCAAGATGTTTCTTCAGGAAAAAATTTATAAGCATAAGTACCTAGGCACAGGTAAGGAACAAACAGGTCTGATTTCTTTGCATGTATCTTATCAGCAAGAAATAAGGATGGTATCTGCTCTTCACAGAAGTGAAGGTGTTTTAGCAGAGAATACAAACAACTGAATATCTTGTGATTAGGGCAACATAATACATATATAAAAACAAAAGAACATCTTGATCTGTGCAATCAATTAGCCAGCCAAGAACATCAAGGACTAACCAGAGCTCTGCGTCCCAGGCAAAACAGTCCACAGATGTATTTATAAATTTGTTTAGGTTCTGGAGGCATTTTCTACCAATGCTGGGTCTTTTAAAATACCAGAAAATTGCCAGAAAAGAGTGCCTGACGGTTAAAATTTTTCACGGGCTTCTTGGCAATAGCAGGGTGAGTTCCTCCACAAGGAAAAGTAGAGCATATAAACATGTGAAATCCACTTTCAGGAGAAACAGGAGCCTGAGTCTCCAAAGTTCCCTTGTCAATTACTCAGGTTATTACTCACGTCCAGGCTGCCTGTCCCCATGAGAGCAGGGCCAGCCAGCAGCGACCACTGCTGCACATGGATCTCTCCATGGAAGATGGAGAGATCTCCGTGGAGCCTGGGTCTCCAGCTGCCAATCTTCCAAGGAAATCAGGATGCAGGTACCACATGTAGAGATAGCATTTTGCCTGTATTCAAGATTTACTGTACTCTTCGGCTAGAAAAATTCAATGAAATACCTTTATACCTTTTTTTTTTTCTTTTCAGAAGTCATGTGATAATTTTCAGGAAAGTTTTCCCTTCCACAGAATTGTGTTTAACAACATTGGCATTACCAAATAGTAAAGCAACTTCTGAGCTCACACAGCAAGGTGAGAAAAAACTGTGCAAGCAAAATCTGAAAGCTACAGGACTTTCAAGTTAAACATACACTATACCTTGCCATTGGAGCAGTGTCTGATGAACTGTTACTTTTTTCTGACTTACTTTAAAAAGAGATTCCATAAAACAAGGAAGGAAGAATGATTTTTTAGTAGCTTCTTTCCTATGTCTCAGCATCAGTCTCTCCACATAACCAGTTCTTCTAGAACTTCTTTCTCCCCTGTGCCCAGTATGGACCTTAGATTCCCTCTGCACCCCTGGGAGCCCTCCTTTGCTCCCTGTATTAGTTAAGATAACATGATTCTGGGCTTTATATGGCATGATGACAACAGGCAGGCCAAAGGGATATCTAATGATCTTCACTTTTTATCTGCTCTAAGTGGTGAAACTGAGTTGAATGCATCTCTTCCAGACAACTTTCAATTTCCAAGAAGAATTCTCTGCTATTTATGAAAAATCTATCCCTATGAAAATTAGCTGAATGCATTCTCAAGGTACATCAGAGCAGTGTGGCTGAAAAATGTGGTAATTTAAGCACTTTCCTTCAGAGGCCTTGCTAATCACATTCATTTCACTTCTTACTGAGTAAAATATCTCAGGCAGCTTATTAGTCTATTTCAAAGCACTGTATTATGAAAGTGGACAGTCTTTAATATCTTTGTGCAGTAACCAACGTAAGGAGTATATTTATTGATTTAGATAATGCTTTTTATCAGTCAGGAACCAATTACTGTGTTAATTCAAGTGTGCCAGTGAGCAATACTACAACTGCAGTAGAAAGGTGATAGTCACTAGCAGTGTTTTGGTGACCAAGGCAGATGAGATCAGCACGATGGTGTTAACTGTTATGCCACTCAGCTCCATATGCATTTTCATATATAGACAGTACCTAAGGTTGGTTGCTAATTTCATTAAGTAGCTCACAAACTTATCTGGTACAGGAGGGGCAACTTGCTTTTAGTTTTGATTGTTTATGCCAAAGAGTTTGCTGTTTTTGCTAACTGACAAGACACTCTCCCAATCTGCTCTTCTTCCACGGAAGAAAGCTTGGAAGTAAAGTAATTAATTCCTAATAATCCTTTACAGGCCCTACCTAGCAAAGAAGTATCTGGAATAACTCAATTATCAAGGAAGATATTGCTTGCAAAAGAATGTGCTGTCTGTATCATTAGATTTTGTTTTTCTTTTTGGAGTAATTAATTTCTTTATGTCATTTCCCACTTCCTGCTTGCCCACACAGTTGCAGCTCTGTGAAGGACAAGTTGTATAACCCAGACATCTCTCTCTTTATATAAATACAGCTGCCTCCCAGCCACTCTGCTGCTCTGTGTTTGCTCCCTTAGCTGTAGTAATAAAACTCCTGACCTGACCTAAACCTAAATTGCATTTTGGTTATTCCATGAAAAATGTTGACCAAGATTATGGTGATTATGACCAAGATTATGCCCAAGATCATGGTGATCATCTGCAGTGATCATCTTTAAAGTAAAATAGCACCACCATGCTGAAGGCATCTATCAGCACCTTCCAGTGCTGTTCTTGTGCATTTGTGCTTCGTACAAATGGTTCAGGGAATACTCAGACTGACCCCATTCCCACCACAGTCAGCTTGCTTCATATTTACCCCCAGAAACATGCTTTGAATTTGGCTCTTTAGAAGCTTCCAGAGGCCACCAACAGCCTCCAAGAATGCAGTCAGCGCTGCTAGGCAGCTTTCTGTTGGGATGTGAGGATCATTAACTGGGAAACCAGTCATCCTGGTAGGAAAACTGAAGGACAAAAACAGCAGTCCTGGAAAGACTGGCTGATGTATTCTTGGGCACAACACTAGAGTCAAGTAGAATAATCCAGATCAAGGAAGTAACAAATTAGAGCAAAATGTGCATCTACTTATGATCATATTCATGTTTTCAGTGCATGCTTAAGCACTGTGTAAACTTTGCTAAGATAAAAAAACAAATTATAAAAAATATGTATCATCTGGATTGCTTTTTCAGTCTCATTTATTCATTTGAAAATTCTCCTGTTAATCCTTAAAACTTACTCTGGAAATAGACTGAAACACTATTTATCAATATCTGCCTCTGCTTTTTCAGAGTTACAACTGAAAAAGTCCACCTGAAATGTATATTGTTTTTATGTTTTAGTTTTCCCCTCAAAATCAGCATTTTTTTCATTTTGTTCTAACAAGTAGTAGCAGAAGAATCGAGAAATCACCTCTCCTAAAACACACATGCATTTTAAGCAAGGACAAGAACAACCACATAAGATTCTTCAGGCAAGAAAGCATTTTTACCCAGTTTGTACTTCCTACCTTCCTTCACAACAGATTGGTAAGCAAGAAGATACAATCACCCGTTACAATGCAGTGTTTGATGAGATGTTTAAGAATGTTAAGTGTATCAGCACTGTCTTTATTGCCTATCTTATTTATAGCAGAAATTATTTTTGGAAGTGATGTAATGCTGAATGTAACACACACCATGCACACCACTCCATCCTTTTTATTCATGAGATAATAAGATATCTGCTGGTGTTTCTGTGACCATCTTTCCAGTAATAAAAAGACTTTAAAAATGATGTCACACAGTATCAATCATTGGGATTTTTACTTTAATAATCTTTAAGTTAACAGATTAATTGTCATGAATTGCATTGATATTTTATTATAACAGCATTGATTAGGAAGAACACATTTGCCATAAATAGAGGGTGTCATAGATGCTTCTGTAGGATTTTCATTGTAATTCAGTCTTCATTACCTGGATCATTATCATAAAATGCGTTTTCATACACTGTAGTTTCACTACCAGAACTACTATAGTACTTTTCAGAAAAGCAATATTCATAAGATACGTTAGAAATGGCATGACTTGATATTAGCGACCCATCTATTTACGTTTATGTCATCTAACAAATATGCAGGATACTGCACGTAAAACACCAAATCTCACTGTTAAAAAAAAAGGCAGTTTTACCTTATCTCTGAGTGTTTGGTGAAACACAAAGTTAAAACACACAATCTTATGATTATTTATTTTCTTCCCCTATACTTCCTTTCACTGTACTTTAATCTTTGGACTTTGGCTTTCATTATGGTATTATAGACGGTACAAAAGTAGTGAATTAATGCAATGTGAAAAAAGGATACGCAACTGTCTGTTGCTTTGAGAGGTTATCTGTGTGATCCCTTCTCATTACCTATGCTCAAGGATTGAGGTGTGAATCATAGTAAGTCACAGCGTAATGTGCTTTTCTCTTGGTTTTTTTATTCATCACCACGGATGGTACTCTGTATCTCTCATCTGTATTTCTCATGCACATTTGCAATAGTCAGATTCACTAGTCAAACACCATCTGCTTAGGTCGGACTAAGAGAAAACTATCTTTAATCTGTTTGAAACTTTGAGAAATATACAGAAAATAGCCTTAGTGACAGCCTTTCTGTGCTGCTGCGGAGCACATACTAAATAATCAGTTGTGTTGCATTTGTAAGCTTCTCAAATCACCCAATACTTTCACTATCTGTAGTCCCTTTGTGAACACAATAAAAATAAGATTTTTGTTAGACACCTTAAAAAAGTTGCAGAAGACATTGAAAAGGGTCAAAATTTCCTACCAAATTTGCTGTTAGGCTATTGGCTCTTGTATGCACTCTTACAATTTTTCAGTAGCCTCAGCAAAATACCTGTCTCTTTTCCTTCTAAAACACTGTCGAACACCATTCCTAAGTGGCAGGATCAGTGCAAAAATAAATTATAGTCTTTTTCCCCAAACTGCACCGCCACATGTTCTTGGGAAGGGAACTCTGTATGCTTAAACCCCTGTCCCTGAAATGGCAGCAATCCAGCAAGAAGAGATTTTCTTTGATCTTCTTGCTTAATTATATCTGTGTGAGAACTATCATGCACTCTAATTAGGCACCTGTTCTCTCTCCACTCACAAGGAAGCAAGCTTCAATTAGGGTAAAAAAAAATCAAATGTTTAAAGCACTATCCTTTTCACTTTTTTTTTCTTTTTTTGTCCTAGATAATTAGGGGAAAATTGACTTGCATTCAGACATTCATCCAGGAATGTAATCAGTTTTTGTATAATAAAATAATGAGGCTAAGTTGTGTTCGCAATCAAATTGTATAAGTGCAGAGCAGTACTGAATCCAACAGTGGATCTGACATTCAGCATTTTCAGTGCAGAAACTTCTGTTTTGTCCTTTTACTCTCACAGATCCAGAGGAGCAATGCCATTCCTTCCTTTTTCCAAGATATCTCAGTGCGAATTTGAAAGAGAAAAGTTACACTTTTCAGCCCCTGAAAAGGGGCTGGTATTTGTAAGCAATGTTTAATGCTGCAAGTGGTTTGTGCATCAAACTGCTAGGTCAAAAGCTACAGATACTGTGCCCAAGGCAGCATTTTTCTCCATTTTACCTACAGTTTACCCCAGCTGAGGAACTCATGGATGCAGATAGTTACTGTGGTGAATAATTTTATGTAGGATTATCCTATAGATAGGATTAGGCTACTTTTTACAAGCATGGCTAAATATTTTCAGCTATGTAAGTGACATATTAAGAATGCACGGAAGAGAACCCCTGAAACATGCACAAGTTCCTCAAGGTTAGTCTTTCATCAATCTGTTCAGACCCGTCTATTCAAGGACAACTTCAGTAATGCTTCCTTTCAATGCAACACTTGTGCTTGCCCCACAAGGCCACTCTGGAAAATATTACCCCATATTTCGCACAGCTATTTCTTGTCACTGCAAAGTATCAGTAATCTCTACCCAAAGCTGAAACACTGCCTCTTCGTTATAGCCTATATCTTTGACATCAATTTCTTTTTTTAATGGGTAGGAATTTATTTTCAGCTCCAGTTTTCATTTTCAGGTTTAACAAAGAAGCACCTTAACCTGTTCCTCATGAAGCAGCACCCTTAAAAATCATTGAAAATCAGTTCTGAAGGACAGAACTCTGCATCAGAAACAGGGAAAACTCAGATTTCTTCCAACTTGCCCTGTTAGGGCCGAGCACCAGTACAGAAAGTCTGCGTTTTCCACCATTCACATCCAAAGAGCTGCAGCTCAGCAAGCCTAACAATATCCAAACAGTTCCCTAAAAATAGGTGTTCATTTGCTGAAACAACTGAGCATTTTAAGACAGTGTCACAAGAACCAAAGAAGAGGAATTATCCCCCAAGGCCAGGTGAACTGCAGAGTGCCCCTAGGAGGAGTCTGCTGCTTAGTTTCCTCCTCTTTTGGCACACTCTGTCTTCTCCCAGCTGTGACAGAGCCAGTCCTGCTGTTTAAATAGATATGGTCAGAATGTAATACTATCTTTCTGACACCTGCTTGAATTTTCATAGAGATTAGCATAGGAAGGAAATGTTATTCCAGATCAGAACACACATGGTCCTATGTTGGATTGCATCCTCCTTGTGGGTAGGGAAGTTTTCAGATGTTTTTCTTCTGCTTTCTTTTGCACAATGCAGTTACCCTACCTTTCCCATTCATTACTTTCATGGTCCCTTTGGGTCCATAAAGGAAAGACTATGCAAAGGACCTCAAATATAATATTTCCCTGGCAGAAGACAGAAAATATTATTATTGAAGCTGTTACAATGGCCTTTTAAATGAGATCCTTGGTGTTTCATTGACTATGGGCATGTTCAAGAACACCATCAAAGACTTTCTCTGCTCTGAGGATCTTGGGATGTAAACTGAACTGAGAGGATAGGAGGACTCAGCCCTTGGGACCAGACAGTTGAGGAGTAGGTTTCTCCCATGTAGGAAGATGGTGCTGCTTAGACCATGTAAAGACATCTCTCCACCATCTGGGAGAGTTTCATTACTGAGGTATGAGGTCCACATATACTCGAAACTAAGCACCAGGCTCATTATTCATGAGTACCTTGCTTTTCTCCACCTGCCAACACATCCTTGATGAAAAGCTGTTATCTTCCTTCCAAAAAAACTCTTCCTTTTCATACTCAGGATAGAGATTAAGGCAGGATGAATCACTATATGTAGAGTAGGCCACGGCCTGAACCTCTGCCTACACTGGAAATTCCATGGAGGTTCAGATGTCCTTCCTTCCAAATGATGTGAAAGGTTCCCTTCTTTTTTTCCCCCCAGCATTGCATGTCTGTGCACTTTCGGTATTATGACTGACTGACTGAATATTTTTATATGTTAAAATATAAATTCTATTTAAAAATGTAGAATATGTATCTTTAGTGTATTTGCATAAGCAAGGCAATTTGGCTTGTCACTAAATGGTGATTTGATACCTATCTGACAGAATTTAAAAAAACATTAACTAAAAGAGAAAAAGAAAAGGAAAAATCCATTACAACTCTAAATATTGATCAGAATAAAAGTTTCTTAATTGCTTTGGCCACGGATAATGTGGTAAAAGTCCTCAATAAAACACACACACGCACACACACACAGGAATGTAATAACAGGACTCATCTAAATTATATCCCAGTCTATGTGGCCATCTGGCAAGTCACTTAAATTATGACATTGTCTCACATAATGTACATTATGTTTTGAATTAGTAAAGGCTGCAGAAATTCAATCTTGAGGCAGAGATTCTCTCTGCTTCATCAATTAGACCTGTACGTACAGAAGGTAATAAATTGTAGAGAGAATTCATTCTTTCATTATACAGAGGAATCATTTAGAGTGTTAGTAAAGGTCATGGAGGTCATCTGATGATACATATGAAGTTAAAAACAGCTCTAGAAAAGTAAACAAAGACTTTTTTTTTGTCTCAGAAGGCAGATGGCACAGTACTCTGTCAGACAATGTATTAATGACAAAATAGGAGGGCCCTAATACATTTCCAAAACAGAAAAAAAAATCAGATTACTTTAAAAAAAACCACACACAAAACCTGTAATATTTTGAAGCAGCTACAGTCTGAAATCAAATCAGTTGGAGCTGAACAAACACAAGTATGAGGCATTTTTATTTGACTTGGAAATTTGCCGGATTCAAAATCAGAGTTACATTCACTAATGAATTAGAAGTGAACCATGAATGATGATTTTGCTGAGTTACACTGGTGATGATACAAAGTGCTCAGATTTTAAGAGTCTTAAAGTTCCAGACTAATGCTGAAAAATAATATAAATTGAATCCAAATTAAATAATTTATCTTTGCTGACAGCTCCTTGAAGTAGCATACAATCTTATGAAAGAAAATCAGGTGTGTAGGGTAACTATATTCTGACTGTTTGAGACATTCAGGCTTCTTAATCAAGTCTATACATAAATACAAAGCTAGGAAGTTTTCACAGCTAAAGTTTATAATATCAGTTGGCATAGCCTGTAAGCTTTCACTCGACTCTATACAAACGTAGTGATGTAAACCACTTTGCACTACTGCATAGCCCATATTGTTTGTACCTCTGTTTTTTAGTTAGATCCACTACCATTCAACAGTGAATCTTAGGAAGCTTCTTTCACATGTGGTTTTAGCTGGAGTGAGCACCCTAAAAACCACTCTAGAATTGCTGGGAAGTTATCTACTTTTGGAGTAGATTTTTCCATGAGCAATATTTACTTATTTTGTAGGTAACTCATGGGCTACAGACCTCTATAAAATGAGCCCAATCAACATAACGACCTCCTGCTATGTTGCAGTCTTATCTTTTGACACAAGGCAGAGCATTATGTCACCATCATGTACTTAAGCTACTGCTTTAAGGCACCCAGTACTAAGTTGGTCTAGGTTTTATTTTTGACCTTAGAAAATATCTCTTGGGGTTATATATAATAAAATATATTGGGCTTATATATAATATAATATATTATATTACATATACCTCTATCAGCGGCTGGCTTGGCACACCATCACCTCCTGGGGAAGCCTCCACTATAGAAGAATCATTGAATCATAGAATCATAATGACTGGAAAAGACTCTCAAGATCTTTGAGCCAAGCCGTAGTCCATCACCACCCTGCCTGCTAAATCATGTTCCTAAGTGCCTGATCTGCATGTTTCTTGCTCATACATGCTGCACTGTGCTGATAGAGAGGTATTTGTGAAGACCTAGAGCAACCACCTAGCTTTAGGCTGCTGTGGCCCCTGAGTATGACATGTAGTCACAGAATCACAGAATCACAGAATGGTTAAGGTTGGAAGAGACCAACTAGAGACCAGCTAGAAATCATCTAGTCCAACCCCCTGCTCCAGCAGGGACACCCAGAGCACGTGGCACAGGGTGGCATCCAGGTGGGTTTGGAAGGTCTC
Source organism: Tinamus guttatus (assembly GCF_059628265.1). Taxonomy (NCBI): domain Eukaryota; kingdom Metazoa; phylum Chordata; class Aves; order Tinamiformes; family Tinamidae; genus Tinamus; species Tinamus guttatus. Next base: position 170,240 of record NW_028288584.1, read on the forward strand.
CAGAGAAGGAGACTCCACAGCCTCTCTGGGCAGCCTGTTCCATGGCTCTGTCACTCTCACAGGAAAGAAGTTCTTCCTCATATGGAGATTAAAATTCCTATGTTTCAGCTAACACCCGTTACCCCTTGTCCTGTCACTGGCCACCACAGAGAAGACCCTGGCCCCATCCTCCCTACAATCACCCCTCAGGTACTTGAACATGTTGATCAAATCTCCTCTCAGTCTTGTCTTCTCCAGGCTAAACAGGCCCAGCTCACTTAGTCTTTCCTCATAAGATAGATGCTCCAGTCCCTTAATCATCTTTGTGGCTCTCCGCTGGACCCTGTCTAGAAGGTCAATGCCCTTTTTGTGCTGGAGAGCCCAGAACTCCACTCAATACTCCAGGTGTGGCCTTGTCAAAGCTGAGTAGAGGGGCAGGATCCCCTCCCTTGACCTATTGGCAACGTTCCTCCTGATGCAGGCCAGGAAACCATTGGCTTTCTTGGCCTCAGGGGCACATTGCTGACTCATAGTTAACTTGTTGTCAATTAGGACTCCCAAATCCCTCTGCGGAGCTGCTTTCCAGCAGGTCAACCCCTAATCTGTCCTGGTGCCTGGGGTTATTCCTCCTGAGGGACAGGACCCTGCACTTGTCCTTGTTGAACCTCATGAGGTTCCTCTCTGCCCAACTGATGCCTCCATCCTGTCTAGGTCCCTCTGAAGGGCAGCACAGTCCTCGGGAGTGCTGGCCACTCCTCCCAGGTTGATGTCATCTGCAAAGTTGTTGAGGGTTTCTGGGAGTCACTGCTCACAATTTATTCCTCCTGCTGTCTTGAAAAAACAGTCGTTGAATATCTGATATTTGAATTAAGAGTCAGTGAGGAAGAATGAATAGGAATTAGCAATAAGTTGATAATGTCAATCACACAATTTACCTTTGGTAATAGCACCAACACATAATATCACATTCCTTGATAAGGAAAAACAAATGCGACCACAGCCCAGGGTGAGAGCTGGTCAGCCTTGCTCATGGAGGACATTGAGCAACAGCTCCACAGCTCCTGAGATACAGTTCTCTGACTCATCCCCGAAGGTCCAGCTGAGCTCCAAGGCTAGGTATAGCCTGATGTTACTCTGAAATTTTCACTAATATTAATCTATCTTAGTATTTATGAAGTACTTTTGTCCATGGTGTTTTATGCACAATAACTGGCTAATTCTTATGTCTCTCTGAGGAGGGAGAAACATATTTATGCCCTCCATAGATGGGGAAATTGAGGAAGAGAAGCTAAATGCCTCAGTTGTGGCTTTCAGAGATTCAGGCCCAATGGGGAATGTAGGACTTGTGAGACTTTGCTGCTTGTACCACATTCTCTGACTTCCTCCTCTGCATGTCCTTGCTGAGCTAGAGGCGCGACACAATGTTCTAAAGTACGCCAGGAGTTGTGGTCCTGCTACTGTCAAAGTAATTTATAACAGCTTGGAAAGCTTGTTCTTAGAGTGTTGATATGGTATATGTACATGGTAAGAGCTTATTAAAGATTAAGCCACTAATAAAATGTAAAGTTTTTCATTTAGAATGAAAAATCCTACGATTTAAAGGCAGTGGCCAAATATTGGATCTTCTTATACATTGTTAATAAATCAGGACAAACAAGTCACAGATTATCTACCATGAAAGCTAAAGCTCTTATCCAGATCCCCAGGCAAAGGCTTTATGTTTACGGTGCTTCACAGACTCTAAAGCCTGTGCAAGAACGTGGGCTGCTTCATGAACCACCTGCCAGTTCTTTTCATCAGGAAAAGCCCATCTTTCAGCAACCATTTCCAGGACCATTCCCACCTCCTGGACATCTCCAAGTACGTGCACCCTTTGGGCATCTGGGACGCATGGGTGACAGCGTCCATAGTCCCTGACCAAGGTTTATAGCAGAGTCATCCTCACCAGCGAATGCGTGCGGAAGAAACAGCTCAGGTAATTTCTTCTCCTTTTTTCATTAGGATCTCTTAATTAAGATTTCTATTGCATGCCTGAATTAGAGCATTGCTGGTTTCAGGCTTAAGCAGTGTTTTCAACTTACTGAGTACAACTTTACTAATAATATATTCAATAAATCATTAATGAGAAAATAGTAGTATATTTTAGTAACAGGGAAATCAGTTCACTTTCAGCATTATAAAAAGTCTAATTATGATCACCGGATGTAAATGAGAGGCAAAAGCAGAAAGTGTTTCATCTCTTTCAGAAAAACAATCCTCTGCCCCCTTTTTGAGTTTCAGATACCTACAGGAGCATGGTCATATACCAGCAGTGCTCGATATTTATTCACTTAAATGCTGCACTACTATTTTTCATCATTTTTAATCAAAATGCAACTATCCACATGACCTGACATGATGCAACAGTTTAGCAGTCATTATACAAGCTGGTGCTCCCCCTGGAATTCACATTTCACGCCTTCAAACCACAAGCTTGGCTAGACAAAGTTTCTCGTCTAAGATTTATTTCACCCAGTTATGAAATACCAAGATGCCCTCTGGCCAGCTCATAAGTGAGAGGATAAACTTCTCTCCTTTCAACCAAGAGTGGCATAACCAAAGCACCTGTAATGTAAGCAACCACTCAACAGAAAGAGTCAGGACTCTCCTGATCTACAGCCTTGAGAAGAGTGCACCAGGTCCACTGAGGTTTTTCACACCCATTACGTTGGTTATGTGCAAAGTTTACAAGTTTGTGTGGGAGAGGAAGCAAAGAAAACTGATCTAAAGAACCAGGAAGGGATTTGTCTCCTGTTATTTCATGGCAAAAATGCATTGCAAGCCTTGCACAACCCAGGAGCGAGTGCTGTGGGATAGGTGAGTCATTCCTATCCCTCAGCACCCTGAAAAAGATCAGAACTCTCTTTGACAAGGGAATAGCAACTGGTACACAGTCATAGCCACAGAAAAGCCTTTTTGCCACTGACCTTCATGTTCTGTTTTCCCATCACTCTCTGGGCTGCTCTGCTTTCAAAGGCCAACCTCATTTAAGGAAACAGACATTAGATTTTTAGCAGATCTAGCCTGCATTTACACCAGTGTAAGTCTCTGTCCCCTCTAGTGGTTGGATCTTGTAAAGAGGAGTTTGGGTCCTAGGATATGCAGCCCATCAAACAAACACACTGCAGGGCAGAGGATGTAAGCTCAAGCCCGGGCTTACTAAATATAAAGAGAAATAATAAAATACAAAGACCAGAGCAAATTTTTGCAGCCCCTAGAAGGTGAAATGAGAACCTAATACTGGGTGTGAAGAGTGGAAAATGTGTGAGCAGGGTAAACAAGCAGAGCAGCACAGCCTAAGTAGATGTTTTCTGCAGTATTTCTTTGACTGTAGGGAATTAACTATTTAGGAATTAAATATTCGGTTGCATCCTATTAGACAGCGATGAGGGAAGGAGGCAACGTGTGAGAGTGTCAGTGTGTGACAGAGTCTCTTTTGATAAGCTTTTTGACCTCAAAACTGCTAAGTCTGTAAGTTTGATTATTTGCTACAGCACAGTAGTAAAAATCCCCTTTTTTGCTAAAACGGAGGACTCATTGACTTACTGCCTCTTCATCTAGCTACTCTGTGTTGTGATAGCCCAGCTTTTCCACTGGTCTGTATATGTATATGTATATGATTTCACAGAATCACACAGAATCCCAGAATGGTTGAGGTTGGCAGGGACCTCTAGAGATCATCTAGTCCAACCCCCTGCTCCAGCAGGGACACCCAGAGCACGTGGCACAGGGTGGCATCCAGGCGGGTTTGGAAGATCTCCAGAGAAGGAGACTCCACAGCCTCTCTGGGCAGCCTGTGCCAGGGCTCTGTCACCCTCACAGGAAAAAAGTTCTTACTCACATGGAGATGGAGCTGCCTGTGTTTTAATTCCTACCCATTATACATATATATATATGTGTGTGCTTGCATATGCAGTCTGCTTTGCTTGGAAAATTTGAATTATTCATGCAAAATAAACTGATAAGACCATTTAATCATAATGATCTCAGAAGGAAGGCCTGCAAGTCCTGCCAGTGAACATAGGAGCTGAATTTAGATGATGTGGGAAGTAGAGAGGCTAAAAATGGTTTTCCTTCCGCATGTGACATAGGTGAGACAGATCCTGGTCACTTGTGCTGGTCTGAAGGTCAAACTCACACATGCATTAATGCACAGAGACATAAAAATTTCTGAGGGTGCAGAAAAGAGCCACAAAAAGATTTGACAGGGTGGAGGAAATGTCTTAGAGTTAAAATTTAAAGACCCCTTCTTAGTTATTTAAAGTCTTTAATCATTTTCAGTTAGGGTGAAAAAAAAAAAAAAAAAAAAAAAAAAAGAAGAGGTGACTTAACGTGTACAAACACCACCATGGACATAAAACACTTGGTATTTAGGAGCCCTGTAATTTAGCAGATCAAGGCAAAAGAAGAACCCATGGCTGAAACATGAGGACAGAGATGCTAAAATGAGCAGGAAGACACAGAGTTTTTTACAATTTTTAATTCCCGGGGCAAACTATTGAAGCAAGTAGTGGGTTCTGCACCACCAAAATAGGGTGCTTTTCTAAGAGATATACTACCCAAGCAGGGTAGACTAGAGGTGGTAACGTGGTCAGGGGAAATTATTTTAGAAACATCTATGAGCTGAGACTTTGTGAAGTTGGAGAAAAGTTTTCAGTCCCTAAATCTTCTGCAGTAGAGCATGGATTATCGTTCATATTCTGGGTTTTTTTTTTTTTTTTTGATGTTTCCGTAGCCAGCATGTTTATGGTTTGGTCAGGTAGGGGTGTTGAGTTTTTTTGTTTTTTGTGTTTTTTTGTTTTCCCCAGCATTTCTTCACAATGGCATGTTGGATATTTTTAGCATTCATTCCTGCAGTAATACAGCTTCCACATTAACAACTAGCCATAATTTATCAAATCAAAACCTTGCTTGGTATCTTTACAGTCGGCCTTATCCAAACATCATATTGACTATCACTGGTCATATTTGACATTGTCATTCCCACTAGCTTTCTTTCAAAGCAGGCAGTAGGTTCTTTCACATTTTCATTATTTTCCTCCAGTTATTGCCAATGCTGGTTGTGCAAGGCTTGACCCTGCTTGCTTCTTACATCATCTCCTGTCAGATTCAACTCTGCTTTAGATATTGAGTTTTCTCCTGCCAGCCCAAATCAAACTTTGGTGAGGGTGGCAAAATTCACTGCTAAACATCTCAAGTTAAGTCTGCTTTCCAGATACACGTTTCAAATACTTTTACTTCAAATACAAGAGTACCTACTCATGGGGGACAACGGCAACTGCAGGAGGGTGTGGGAATATCCTAGTGATGTCCTCAAGACCAGTTGCACCCATCGTAGCTGGGTGCCCTCAGGGTGGTGACGACCAGAGCTGTGACCGGCTGGGGATCCTTCTTCTCTGCCGGAGATCAGCTGGCATCTGCAAAGAGGAAGAAAGACTGAAAAAAAAGCTGGGCAGTGGCTGTAGGAAAAACGGCAGAGGAAAATAATGCCTGAGTTGGGAAGGCAAACCAGATTCTCTAAGAAACCAAGCTATTTTTGTGTAAAGAAAACTTTCTCAAAAACAGGGAAAGATAGGAATATCTCAGCACAGGCTCTCCCCACTCTCAAAAAACTCTGTTGTGAAAAGAGTGTGGATTGGGACAGGCTCTTTAGAGGCATTTGCCAAACAGGGCAGATTAAGGTGGGTCCTGCTTTTACTTCAACTTTTATTATGTTTACACAATGCTAAGTCCCAAGAGCTTGTAAATCACATTGAATAGCACGAACTTTTCAAACATCGTGCTTGTGTTGATACACAAAATACAGTAATTTCTTGAAATAAAAGGTCAGTTGAAAATCATTGTCTTTTCCAAGCCTTCTGTATTTGAGTTATGGGATTATTCTCTTTACTGTAGGAATAATAAGGATTATATTTCACTGAAGGCTGCAGTTTATTATCCATCTCTTTCTTTTATACCCCAAGAGAGGTTATCTCAGGTTTTGCAGATTTCTAAATCAGAAGGGAAGAACTGCAGTGTCAACCCCAAATGCTATGTGTATGTAATATGCATTAAGTGAAATGGGCCAAAAGCAGCCCAGTCAGATATCTGAGAGTGGTAATTTTGTGAATTGCGTTGGGATATTGTTGATTCCCACTTGGAGTGGATTCCAAGCCCCATAAATACACAAGGAAAGCAGATCTGAGTATTTGTGCTGGCCTCTGGAGCTTAGATTTGTGAAGTATGAGCTTTCTCCATTTACACTGTCACTTCTGCTCTGCATCAGATATCTCTGAGGTTCTACTTCTGAAGCAAGGCTAGAACGCTTTGCACACTACATGTGGTGTGAATTTCTGATGAATACTGTCAAGGCCAAGCCTTCATGAGTGTCTTTCTCTTTACCACAGGTAGACTTCAACCGCAGTTCGAGGTTAGAAAGAGGAAGAGATGTCAAGTTGATGTTTTGTGTCACAGAACAAGGCATGTGTTTAACATCTAGAGCGGAGTGGATGTTCAAATGACATGTCCCAGTATAGGATGGAGGCACAGATGGAGATGGCAACTGCTAGCTCTGTGCTGCAGGCAGGTAAAGGTGACAGAGAACTTGCCAGTTTATAGGTAGAAGTGCCCAAATATTTCCCTGTCACCAGATCCAATGGCCAAGAACAATCAATTGAGAAGAAGGAAATTAAATCTTGGCTTCACCCAGTGTCCCCTTGAACTGCAGAAGAAGCCACCTGTGACCTCTCTATCGCATTTTTTTTTCTTCCCCAGTTTGAAGGGCTATGATATATGATATACCTGCTCCTTCCCAGCACAGCTTTCAGTCTGAAGAATCTCGAGTGATCTTGAAGTTTGATGGGGAGAGCTGCTTTCAGGATTACTCAAAAGAAAATTGGCACTGGTAGGGAAGCAAAGTAATCTGAAGACTTGCTCTATTGGAAACACCTTTTGTGTCTAATGAAAGTTAATAAAATTGTTTTATTAATAGACCTCACACAGTGGCCTGTGATTATTCAACATTCAGTAGGGTGTATTAAGTAGTGAGAATATGGTTAGATCTGGATTAACATAATACTCTTAGTGGGTTTCTAGGCATGTCTACAATAGTGATTTCCTGTTTATCCTCAGGGCCCTGAACTGCTGCTAATGAATAGTTTCTTAGGCAGCTCAGAAGGATATGCTGTGCATGCTGAAAGCATATCTACAAAAAAGGATATCCTTACCAAGGGTTCTGGCTGGCTATTGAGACTTCCTGGGCCTGTTTCTCTATTCCTATGAGTTTTTTTTTGCTTCTCTGACTCACTCAGGAGAGATATGAATCACAAAGTTCCAACATTTGAACAGAGAACCTTGCAGCAATAGCATTTTCCAAGAGATGGCTGATATTTCCTGTTTTCAAATGGGCTAGCAGCAAGAATTGCTAAGATATGTGGAAAAAAAAAAAGGAATGGGCTGAAAGAAAAAGTCCATTTTCTTGGAAAGATCTTACTCTTGAGAGGATTAAGCTTCTCGGAAAGCAGTAGTCGCTATTTCAATTAACATTTTCTAGATATGGTGATGAAACCAAAATATAGTAAAAACCTACTGAGAGGAAATAAAGTGAGTTTTCTCTTCAGGTTTGTTCCTGGCTCATTCCTTCTTTCTCTGACCCTTCTTCTGCCCTCTTGACTCTGTAAATCTGATTCTTCTTTGGTGTTATTTCTAACCACCTGCTCTTTGCCGCCTAAAGTCTCAATTTTGCATCATTCTGAATGAAGTGTGTACAATACCTTGACGTCCCTCAGCTCATAGGTAAATATCCCTAAGTGTCAAGGAGTTAAAACCTGGCTGTCTGACGCTTGGCTGAAAATGCCATGAATGTCCAGCTATTTTAAGCAGCCAAGAAATACAGTTGTTTTCCCTCTCTCCCAAAGATCCCATCTAAGCTGTTCCGTGCCTGAGTTTCTCTAGCCTGACCTAGATTATGAGAAAGGAGAAATCCCACAGACATTTTTAAAGCCAAGTCTCCAGCATGATTAGACAGGTTTGGTTTTCTTTGAAATGAGAGGGTGGAGACTGGGGAAAGGGAATTGAAACTGTTCTGGAGCAAAAGCAGCTTCGGCTGCCTCAATGGGGTGCAGAGATACGTGATATACTGTGATTATTGGAGTTTAGAGGCTTCCTCCTCAGACCATGACATATTTCATTCTTTGTAGGAAACAGTATTGCATTACAGGTGTTATAACTTTTCTTTGGAATCAGACTGGCCAGGGAACTGTAAATCTAAATCATGGCTGCCCTCAGGAAACCTGCCAGCCTGTAAATATGGTGAAATGAGCGAGATGAAAGCATCTGAGTGAGAAAATGAATTTTAGGCATTCCACTGAAGTCTATTTAGTTTTTACAGTCTGGCCAAGCATCTAGAAGTAACAGCTGGGAAGGACATACTATCTCCCAGTGACTAATTCTGGGAAGCCTACATTAAGCTTGGAATCTTTGCATAGAGGTTCAATGGGGAGGAAAAACCTTCTTCCCTCAGTATCCCTCATATTTTCTTCCTTTCTGTAAAGGCACAGTGAGCTACCTTAAATAGCAAACTTTCCCACTTCTGAAAGCCTGTTTGATTGTACTGATTAAGTTTGCAATGAGAAATTTGTATTAAGATGCAGCTGCCTTTTAGAAGAACATGTAGGTTGACCAAAGGAGTAAGTCTTCAAGACAAACATGCTGCTTGTTTTGCAGCATTTTTCCTCCCTCTGACATATTTCTCTGCTCTTCACAGCACTTTCCTCTTTACAGAGGCCTCAGAGACCTTTTCAGAGAATTTTGCTCACAGCTTCAGCCTAGTGAGGGCAGGTAAGCACAAGCCAGTAATGTGGGAATGACTGAAAATATTTTTGTTTTTTTTTTTTTGTTTTTCCTCACACTGAACCTAAGCAAAGTACCTTTCAAAATACGAAACACTGTCATTCACCAAGATGTTTACCTCCACCTCTGCTCCATTATTTTTCGTTTTTCACACACTTCTGCATGTCACCTCTGCATAATAGATAAAGATGAAACCCTTTAAGAACATTTCCTGTCCAGGTTGTACCAGACTTACGAGTCTCTCGTGTTGGCTCATTCTTATAAAATTTCCAGAGCACTTAATAGCTTTCAGAAAGAGGAAGAGCACCAGAAGAAACATCCAGTGCTAATTTAGCCAATCATTCCTGCCAAGCTAGTGACCTGAAAATTCACCTAGACTCCTCTAACCTCTCTTGGACAACTTTCATAGCTCAGTTACCAACTTCTTTCCCCTCTACTATGTTCACGAGACCATTCTGTGTAATTTCCAGGTACTATTTCTCTCTATCTCCATTAAAAAACTTCCTGTGGAGGAAGTCATGGAGTTCACATGGAGCTACCAAGCAAGTACAAAAGGACAGAAAGGTCGATGACTTCATTGCCAAAATCATCTTCTTCTCTTCCCAGGTACCACTTCTTTGCTAACTGTTTGTTAAGACGCCTGCTGATTTTTCACACAGTTGCCATCAGTTAAAAGAAGCTTCTGCTAGTGGATTAGAGACTGACAAATCCTCCAGATTGTTTTCCTTTCCACCACTGGGAGAACAAGCTGCTCATTTTGACATGGAACTGCTCTGGCACTATCGAATCTTACCTGCTCTCAGGCATGCAGCATCAGAAAGCTGTTTCTGGATGGGAAAATAACTACTGTTTAAATGACCGATACAGGGAACGAGGGCCAGCTCGTCTCATCTAGGATGATGGAGATAGAATGAGGCAAGAGATGTGTCCTCTTCAAGAAGAGAAAAGGAAAACCTGCTATTGGCATGAGTGTGAAGAAGAAAAAGGAACTCATCTTCGATTGCCCTGGAAAACAGACTTCTCCAAAACAGGCCCATGTTTTGATTTTTGGGCAGGTGCTATTTGGTGCGGGTAAACCAGATGGCTATGCAACAGTCTGCTTTCAGAAAGATGCTCTGAATAAAGACTATTCCTGATCCCACTACAGTCCCATTACGTCTGTTGCAATAACACAGCAATATGCAGCAAGCTACCTACTCCTTAGCTCAGCAGATGCTGTACAAAGAAATTCCCTAAAAGTGAAGTTAAAGCAAATCACTCTATCCCTTACTAGCTCTAAACAGGCCGTCATGGGAGACTCTGGGCTGAAGGGCTCCCCAGAGTAAATACCTGATTTGTTGAAATCCTGAGCACAAAATAGACACTAAGTAAAAGTATAGCATTTTCCAGAGAAAAGAGACGAGCAAAGCATAGAGGCTTGGCTGAGGACAGGTTGACTCCCGGGGACTGATGCTTATGAGAAGAGATGGAAAGAAGTGAGGTGAAGGTGGCAGGATCTGCAGGAAGGACCACAAATCACACCTTCTCAGCCCCTTGGGTTGGATGCTGCAACATGGCCACAGAGCCCCAAACTTCAAGCAGTCCATACTGGAAAACCTCCCCATCTCACATTTGCTCTTGTCTTGACACTGGTGCCGGAATGAGCCTCCTTCGGCACATCTGGGAATTTGATGATCTTGGGCTTCCCAGCTGCCTGGGAATAACTTCTTCTGGTGAATAACTTCTTCTGTGGAGATAAGAGCCTCCTCTGCCTTTCCTGCCAGCTCAGCAGCTATCAACATGGAAAATGTTCATTTTTCTTTTTGGGTATGGAAGAATTCTTCCTTTCTTTTTTTAAGGGGGATAATGGAATTCTGACAGCTATTTTGTCTTCTTTGAAAAAAAAAAATCTCAGCCCTTGCTATTTTTGCTATTGTTGTTTTCCCTTTGCAGGCCTGTTTTCAGGTGTGTAAATAAAAATATTTACTTCCCTACAAATATTACTCAGTACTTGATATACATTAACATTAAGGTTTTGACCTTGCAATAACATTAATTTTAATTAATTATTAATTATAATAAAATAATTAATATAAATATAATATATTTATATGTAAATATATTTGTATGTAAATATAAATAAATATATATGATAACTATATATATAGCATTACAAATATATGATATAAATATAACTAAATATGATAAATGAATAAATAGTAGATATAATATATATAAAATAAATAAATATGTTAATATATATTATAAATATATATATAAATAAATTTTTATATATTAATATATAAATAATATTTTATATATACACACAATATTTTAAAATACATTAAAAGTGTGCTGTGGAAATAAACAACATCGTGCCCTGCTTTATGTATGTTCATTAGAAATTTGCAGAGTTTGCTGTAATTAAGTGTGTTACAGAGCCACAGGTGAAATATGCTCACTCAACCTGTAGGCACTATCATGACAGATTGAGCTAGCACATTGAGCCTCCAAAAACAGCTTCACTTTTGCGATCATATGGTGAACAATTACAAATAGGCTTTCAAAAGCTTTTGGTAAAAAGTCAAGACGTTAAAGCATGGATGCTTCTGTAGAAGCCTCCAAGAATGTTCCCAATACTAACGAATCTAAAGTAGCCGTTGAACTCTCCAAAGAAATTTTAAAACTCTTCCGAATCCAAACAGATCGGTTGCAGGTGAAATCTCCAGCAGGGCTCTGAATTTGGTGGTTTCCAGTCAATTCACATGATGGTGACAGAGACTACAGGAACCAGCTTGCACAAACTAGACCTAGGCCTTGGCAAGGGTTTCAGCATGCACCCCCATATAGCGGGACTATTTCCCTCCCTGAATCTATTGCTATCTATAGCTCCCTAGGCAGCTCAAAAGCACAAATCAAGTAGTCTCCTGCATATGTCTTGCACTAGGAGAGATGTGAATGACCCAGCCCAGTTTCCCACTGTTTTTGAAATGTCATACACATTTTATGGCTTTGTTACGCCCTATCAGATGTTCACCAAATTTAACTACAGATAAAACCAATCAAGGCAAGTTAACAGCATGATCTGTTAGTTCCTATAGCGAACATCAGCATTTATAGACAAAGGCAAGGGGAAATTTGCTCAGTTTAAGCTGGGTAATTACCTTCTCACATAACAAGTTGCTTGCGTCTTCAGCTGTTGGAAGCACAAATTAAGACCAAAGTAATGAAGTCACCATCCAAAGATTAAGCTCAATATTTGTGCGTGTACTCTGGGGGGGGGAGGGGGGGGGGGGCAGGAAAAAAACTTTGAATTTAAAGAAAGCAAAAAATATGCTTCAAATCAGCTCACTGCACGGTTCTAGCAAGTTGTTGGTAATTCTGTGCTCCCTGTTAATTCAGAATTGTGTGTCACCAGGGCCTCTTTCAGAGATAAAAGGTTTCTTTCCCTGCCCTTTGTCGCATGTCTCTGATTTCCAGATAATTGAAACAAGAGAAGCTGAGTGTACTTGGGAGTGATACTTTCTAAGCTGCTCTTGGCTAGAATCCCTGATGTAAGTCTGGCCTGTCTCCTGAATTTTTTAAAGCATGTAACAAGCTGTTGGACTGATAAACAAGCTGACTGGAGTCTGCAAACATACAAAGAAAAAAAGAAAATAAGCCTATTCCAAATGCTCCACTTGTATGGAAGGAATTTTTTTATTTTTATTTGAGTAGTTCAATACTATTGTAAATACTTTCTCTAGTTCAAAATACTTCCTTTGATCAACACTCCTAAAAATAGACAGAAAAGTGACAGGGTTACTTTAGATAAGCTCCTGTGTAAGGAAAATTGCTGATCTCTTCAATATTCCGAAGAAAGCCCTGAGATGTGTAACGTATGCATTCACATTTAATTAGTCACCTGGCTGTTCTGATGAAATTAGTTACTCAGCTCAGGAAAATAAGGTTAATGTCTAAGCTCTGCCACAGTCTTTGCACTCTTGAGCAAGACACCTATTTTTTATACTTTTTGTTTGTTTTTCCAATGTGTTTAGTCAAAAAAAAAAAAAGGCGTTTTCCAGCATTTTCTAAAAGGATGATTATTGTTATAATTTCTTCTTTACTAGTTGTATAGGCATCAAAAGGTATCAGTCAGGACCAGGCCCAAGCCTGTGCTCTGATACTCAGATACGCACTCAGTTCCTGCATATGGCAGTCCACACTTGCATAACCAACCACAAAGCAAAGCACACCAAACAATGCCAAAACACATAGCAGTGTTTGAAGGGGGAGAATGGTGCCGCGTAGCCACAGTGCCTCTTATTATAGGTGCTGAACAAGCAATCAGAACCGTTCAAGTAGCGAGTTTTAGTGGGAGATTTCTGGTCTATATCATATGGACCATGTGCAAGTACCAAAACAATAACAGCAAAAAAACAAGCAAACGCACAAACAATATATATATATATATATATATGTATGCCTGTATCGATTCTTCCAGGTTGCATCACGCTAAAAACAGGGAGGTGAAAACAACGGCAGGCAACAAATTCAAATCTTATGAAGTCTCATAAAACACCAAATTCAGATGCAAGGTGCAAGCTGCATTTATTATCTTGCTCAAAGCGGCTGATCTGCTGTTTTCCGTCTGAGGCCACATGCAAAGGTTTGTTTCGTGTGAAGCCGCTGGAAAAGGGGGCTGAGGGAGCAGGGTGTTTGCACACAGATCTTGCAACCAGTCTTCAGACCCGGAGCCCTGTGCAGCCCTCAGGGATCTGGGTGCCAGGGGATCCGGGCCGGTGCCGATCCATCCCAGAGCCACAAGATGGCAATGCACACTGCGCAAAATGCACAGAAAGCGCATTTTTCTGCGTCCTCTGCAAATAGGTGCTGCTTTTTGAATTGCCCCCGTACGTGCTGCACAGCCTGGTGCCACAATGCTGGAGCAGAGAGCATCGCATGAAGGAGGGTGCCTCAAAGTCCACATGTTCTGCCGCGGCTCTTGAGTGAAGTGGGGTTGTCTGAATGTCTGTTTAAGCGATACAAGGTCTTAGTCCCCTCTGCCATCTGTAAGAATGTAGGTAAAAAATAATATAAATTAATTTAACCTCACAATGGAAAAATAAACATCCTGAATTTTACACATTTGCACTGATTTCTGTGAGAATCTGATGTTTTCCTTCAGTTTGGGTGCCCCAGCAAACAGATTTGGCCTCCCTTCCTGATGCTTTACTCACACAACCATCCTATTCCTGTAAGACATCACTGTACATTACAAGCACATTACACAGACTCTGCACCATAATGATTTGGGTTCATCTTTACTGGGAAATGGCTAATAAAATAATCTTTTATCTGACTCCATTAACGCCCTTCCTTGATGCGATATCCTTTTTATGGCCTAACAGAGTCTGTTTTAGATTAGACTTGGTTCTTCAAAGCCAAACTCTGAGATTTTTGAGCAGAAAAAAAAATCAAAGGCCATCTCCGAGTCAGCTACCCAAGGGATGACTGTAGCACCCACCTGCAGGGTCAGGGTTGTTCCTTGTTATAGTTCTCCCGGGGTTCCTTGCTGGCACTGTGCTCCAGTGTGAAACGGAGACGTGCCCTCGGCTACCGGGGAGCCTTGGTTATGTTTTCAGAGAGCCTCAAAAGCTTTAAAACAACTTTCTTGGGGAGTACCTCGTTACAGTTTACACATAGTGTTGTCTTTTCTCACTTTTGTGGTGATAAAGTAGAATAAATGCATGTGGAAATTTGCCTGGTAGCTGGTGCTGTGCTGCCTGCATGCACCTCCTAGACTGAGAGCTGAGCTCGTGTAGTCCAGACAGGTAATATAAGTGGTCAGGTATATATTACCTGTTTAAACACAGCTGGATCAGCTAAAATTTACTGGCTTCACAACAGCTGCATAGGTCCTGTATTGAATAAAAGACCGCTGATGATTTAGATAAAGCAAGAAAAATAATATTTATTTTCCAAACAGTGTCCTGTGGTAGATCCGCCTCTCAGAAAGCTGTCATTTTGGAAGGTGTATCCTGTTAAAAGAAGTGCAACACTGATTTATTAGCAGTGTTTATCTATGCAAAAACAACCCTTACTTGGGAGGATGTGACGTTAGCTAGTGGGTTTTGATGGTGTTGACCACATTTGAATTCCACTTCCTCTCTCTCATTTGCATGCTCACAACATCGCTGTGGTGTAAAGCATGAGTTACCTTGAGCGAATATTAAAAATATCCTCATAGATGTTCAGCCGAGCTGGATTTCATCTCCTTGACACTGACTTCTCATTGCTCACTTTGCCCTCCTCTGCAGCCTGGCCCATTTGCCTTCCACTATGGAATCCAGGGCACAGCGAGCTCAGGCAGCACAAGCACCAGGCAACTGCTTATAGCAAAGTGTTGAACTGGGGTTAACCTGGCACATGCAACCAAGGCGAGTGGGTCTCATCACCTTAAGAGGTCCTGTCTCTAGCTGGACCCTGCCTTGCAAGGCCATGGGCAAGGTCTTTCCAGCCAACAGTGCATGGGCAACCCACCTCTGGGGACAAGACTACAGGAGGGGGCAAAATCTGTATAGGAAGGACTGGTATGTCCATGTGACCACAAAAGTTTACTAAAATTGGATGTGTTGTCCAAAACCTACTTAAAAATCTTATTGCCTTATCTCGACGGAGGTAGTTTTGCCTTTGTTATATGTCCTCAAAGCCCACGGGGTGAAGATAGTGAGATAAACTGACTGTCATGAGCCTGAAATTTGTCTGTGGCAGGTGCCCAAGCAAATGTATAAGAATAAGGCAAGCATATACCATCATCAGACTCTCCCAGTCCCTATAGCCGTTAGGCCTACAAGGCCTTCCTGGTGCCCAGGTACATCCCGTGGTGTGGGATGGTACCATGTCCTGACCTCCTGCACCACTAGCCATCGCGTTTGGCCTTGATTGGAGGCTTATGTATTTTTACAGAAAGAATTATGGTTTGGGTTTTGCTTTGATGGCAGATCATGGGTGTTGGTGCATTTTGCAGAGTGTATTTTCAAGGCACTTCTGTTTTAAACATTTCCCTATGCAAGAGGCTCCAGGAGCACGAAACAGAATTAGTGCTGATATTAGCTGCACAGTTGCTTTCAGTAAGAATGCTTTTGGAAAGCTAATGATACCTGACCTGTAAGCAGCTGTTCCCAGTAAATGTAGATGAAAACCAGGAAACAGAATTGTTTTATACAATAGAAAAAAAATAACCTGCCTTTTTTCCTTCTCTTAATACACAAAATATCTTTTCTTTTTTTTTCCTTAATAATTCAGATATATTATTATTACACGGTTATGGTAACACGTCTCACTTTCCATTTCTTTTCTCTTTTTCTTAATGGTTCTGCTTTATTAGCCAGACACTTTTATTTCTGCAACTAAGTATTTTTGGGTATTGATGACAGTGACACAGTAAAGAGGCTAAGCTGTGCTGAAATAGATGAGATCTGTTACACTCATTCTGATTTATCTGGCTCCTTTTTTGATTTGCCAGCCTGAAATTTTTGGCACCATTTCAGACCATGTCTCTGGCTGAGTCGGTAACTTTTTTTCTTGTTGTTGTTGCAAATTCCTGCTCCATTTTTGTTACAGATGATGTGGTTAAAACTTCAAGTGCCACAATGTAAATCTATCTTTTAAATCCAACACTTTTTTTTTTTTTTTTCCTCCCCAGCCCTCCCCAGGCTTCAAGGCCATGAAAAAAATGAGAGCAAAGCAACCTGAGGAGGACAGAAGTTCATTTCAATTTCTCAACCTGAGCAAACACTTCACCACCTGCTTGCCCACAGATATTCCTTAGGATTGCCTTTGTTCCTTGCAACATCAGTGTCTCCATGCAGTCGTATTTTGCACAGAAATACAGCTTTTGAAGGACGCTCAGCTCCCAGTGAAGTAATTTTTAATTGATGTTGTTCTGCAGCCTTCTTAGACCTCATTTCTGCAAGCTGACCGGGTGGCAATGTCCCACTCCGACCACACAGCACCATTTGACAGGTCTCAGCTGCTCTCAGTGAAATTTCTCTGTTTGCATGGGGCTTTCTTCATGAGATGTTATCCCAGCACCAGTGATTATCCATTTGTTTTGCCTCTGTGTTTTGTTTCATCATGCACATAAGACAGTTCACAGAGTAAAGCAGCTCCTACAAAGCACTGCAGACCCACCAGTGCAGACCAGAAATCCAAATCTTGCTCACCAAGAAAGGGCCTTCTCCAAACACTTTGGATATATCACATAATGATGATTTCAGTTACAGAATAACTTCAACAGGAGGAAAAAATAAGATAGCTTTTTAAGCGAGTGGCCTCCCATAAAAGTATTTGGCTCATGGGCATTCCTGGCTCCTTTTTTCAGATAGGAACTTGGGCTCCTTCTCGAGTCATGAGAACCTAGACATGCTCCTTGCTGCTTGAAAGAAGATCATCCTATTTCTTGTGAGACTTTGGTGGGAAAAATGTCCACATCTGTTGGTAGCATCTGGATAGCTGACCTGTCTTTGAAGGATTGTCTATGACAGGAAAGGGATGAGAGATTAAAAAAGAAGGAAAATTAAATAGCCCTTCCCAACTCCACAATGAAGTTTTTAATCTTTGGCACCTACTATCCTTCACAAAAGATATGAGGATAGAAAGTCAATATTTATATTACCAAAAAAGAAAAATTGTAATTGCTTTTCAAAACACAAAAGACGTATGCATTGACAACAGGTAGTAAGGAGCAGAGGCATTGCATTAAATTAGATTTAATTAAATTCGTTGAATTTGTTCATTGATTGATCAAATTTAACAATTGAATTAATTAAGATTAATTTGCTCCTATAAAGTGCTAAGAAAAACTGATTGGAATATCTCAATGTCTCAGCTATTACGAAGTTCAGCAGATGCTTATTTAACACGTCAGCTTTGGCACAAAAAGTTTGCCTTTTCCCCAGATCTCACCTGCAAGCTTTAAAAGCACCAAGCTTCCTAATGAAACAGCCCCATAGTCACCACCTTGCTTGTGTCCATTACCTGGCTCTCATTTGTCCAAAGTTTTCCTAGAAACAGATGTTGGGGCAACAGGCTGAAAACTTTCATAAAGGAGATCTTCTCATAATTAATTCTATTCTTGGTATTTTAATGCCAGCAGTATTTGTTGCAAACCTCCCACACTCCTTGAGATGTAACATATCAGCTCCTAAGCAGCAAAAAATACAAAGCCTATTTAAAAGTTAAGGTTTTGCCTTCACAGAAGCCCAGAAGGGTTGAGGTTGGCAGGGACCTCTAGAGATCATCTAGTCCAACCCCTGCTCCGGCAGGGACACCCAGAGCACGTGGCACAGGGTGGCATCCAGGCGGGTTTGGAAGATCTCCAGAGAAGGAGACTCCACAACCTCTCTGGGCAGCCTGTTCCAGGGCTCTGTCACCCTCACAGGAAAGAAGTTCTTCCTCACATGGAGATGGAACTGCCTGTGTTTCAACTTACACCCATGATTTTACGTTGTAGAAATTATCCTTAAATTCCTAAATGCATAGGAGTTTATTCTATATTAATAAATGTATATTCAGGCTCTCCGCCTGCTCCCCAAAAAAGTTGAAGTTAATTACCCTCATCAAGGATAGTGAAGATAGTTCAAAAAATATGAAATATATATATAAATATGAAAAAAATCTCTTTGGAGACATTTTAGAACAAAACAACATCATTGTGAAAGCCATATAAACTTTCAGTTCAGCTTCTTATAAATGTCCGGGTATGATGGCTTTTAGAAATACTATAGGCCATAGTATACCATTGCCGTATTAGGCAATAGCGGTTTCACCGGTCATGTGAGTTGGTACTGGATATTTCATCCTGTTCTTAAAAGCAGGCAGCTCTGGGCACAAGTACAGCTAGTTTACTGGGAACAGTTTCTAAGTGTTTCATTTTAGTCACTTTTTTTTTTCTCTCTCTCTCTACTTTTGGTGATTATTGACATCTAAGGGATGAGTCTGCCTAAATGCCATTCATTCTTTTTTGAAATCCCACAGATAAGCACAAGATGCCATTTCTTATGGTATTTCCTATTACCATAATAGAAGATAGAAATTAATTTCAGTATAAACCACCTGGGGACAGAATATTTCTTTCCATACATTGCTGACAGCAACCATGGACTGTGCAGCCCCAAATCAGCAAGTGCTTGAGAACACACTTTGCTAGAGTCACTTTCACTTGGAGTTAATTGGGATTACAATTTACCTTTTATTACGGCATAATGATTGCAAAATAAAGCCTTGAAGCATCTGGGGAGAGAAAGGATTCAAATACCTTCTGATATAAGCACTTCCTCAGGAAATATATTGGATAAGTTAAGGAAAAAAAAATACTAAAACCAGGCTCTAAAACAGGCTCCAACATTGCTCTAATTCTGGGAAGAGTGGGCTTCGAGACAGAGTCATAGCTGGCTAGCATGGTCAAAAGCATAGGGAGAAGACCATGTGAGGAACCTCAGTACATCCAAGTGTAAGTAGTGAGCAAATGCTTGTTAGGAACCCCCAAATTCCAGCCACATTCTCGCATCACCTTTTTGGTCAGCTTGAAGAATTTCTCAGGCCCAGACTCAAGGAGATCATGATCTGCTTCATTATTCCTGTACCCTGCTCAGCAGTGAGAACTCAGCAGATGCACCTCGACATTGGGGATCTCACACCGCAATTCCCAAGCGCACTGGGAAGCAGGCAGCTTGCCCGGGAAGGACAGGTGGGGGCAGCAGGACTTCAGGAAAGTGCCAGGGAGAAAAGGCCAGGAGAGAAAACAAAAACAGAGGAAACGGGAGACCAGAAAGAGGGAACCCAGGGCTGAAAGCCTTCACACTTCATTAACTGGAGCTACTAAAGACCCATTCGCCCTCCTGCAGCCCTTTGGAACTGCAGCCCCAGGAGCTCCAGAGCCCAGAAAAGATGCAAAAATAGCAAAATTTGAGGCTTCAAACATTTGCCATCACTGAAAAGATAAAGCAGCTTTCTAAAATTTGCATAGTGTGCAAAGGCAAGAGGGAGAGCAGATGGTGTCTGTCTGGAGAGCAGACCTTGGTCTGACATTTCTGCGTTGTGCCATAGAGCACTGAGGTGTTATTTTTAAAAATAGATGAAGGGGCTTTGTGGAGATGGGTATTTTATTCCATCAGAGAAGCAGCTCTAAATCTGAGCTAGTCACAGTGCACAGATTTTTTCCAAGCTTCCCAGAACGCAACACAGTCATCTCAAATGAGGACTTTATTTAACAGTTTTGTTTTGATGCTTTGTCATAGATGACATGGAACAAGAGTTTTTTATGTTACTAGTCCTGTCTCTGTTTTGGTAGCACCTTCTCATAAGCAAGTGTGGAAGCTGGTAGCTTCTTGTAGCTAAAAACCGTGCGGGGAGACAAGTGAAATACTGCCAACTGAGTACAAATGACCTGTAAAAATCTGAAGACTATAAGGCATTCTTTTTTTCCGGATACTGCCTTAGAAAACAACTCCCAAAATGCTGTGCATCAGACACATTGTGAGACATATCATATCGCTATTGTAGGAGCCATTGTTAGCAAGTTAAAGTCACATATCATTTTTCAGTTTAAAATGGGGGAGTATCAAATGAACAGCCAGAAACAAAACTTGTCAGTTTTGCCCAGAAAGCCATTATTCTGCATTCACTAAATAAAACTAGGTGATTAGTTTTCAAAGGGATGGGCTCTCACTGCATAAAAAAATCCAACACTGTCTAGTTCCTTCAACCCCATAAAATTACTGTAAGGACTGAAAACAAGAGTCTGCTATAACACTTCTTTCTGTCATAAGATAATAACATGTTTTCTAACTTCAAGGACTAGGAATGTGGAAGAACTTTAGCTGTTTCTTTCTCAGGTATGTGACCCATCTTAGTGCAGCTGGCTTTGCAGAAATGTCAGTTTTATTGCCTTTGTGACATCTTGTTGCTTTTATCAAGCAAGATGTTCATGGCTCTGTAGATCTCTGCGTTCAAACAACAGTTACTATAGCCAGATGGTGGAAAGGTTTATGAGTAGTATTTTGATCAGGACTATCACGTCTGTTTTTCAGGACAGAACCTGAGCAGATGGTACTGCTTACCTTATCCCACGAACCCCCTTTTTGGGGTCTTTTTTAACATTACTCTTTTTTAACATTACTCAAAAGCACGATTTTTTAATCAGCAATGTATAAACTTATTTACTCTGAAAAGACAGCCGTTCTGTGTAGAACATATTACAGGTACAGATTACAGTAACAGCAAGTGTTATATATACTATTCAGTATTTTCTGGTAGTTTTGGAACATTAACTTCTGAAAACATCACTAATTCTGTTGTATAATTAAGGTTCTACATACTAGCAAGGAAATTGAGACTTTTTTTTGTTTCAGACATATCATTTGTTTCAGGCTTACAAAGTTTCATTCCTCCGTCACTTCAGAAAGGTTCTACACAGTTTTGGCATACAGTAAGGGAGAAGGCATAGAGTGAAGGGGTGGCTTGGAAGCAGCAAGAGTAGAGACATTCAGGAATTTGCTTAACCTTCGGCTATCAAAACGTTCTCATCTTTGTCAGCAGATTTTGCATTTGAAAACGCCAGCTGCAGATATCTTAAATGTCTCTTAATCACAGTCAGGAGCAGCGACATTTCCAGCAGCAGAGAGGGGCATGTTTTGATTCAGCAGCAAGGAAAGGCAACGCCATCAGAAATAAGAAATTTCTAGCAATAGTCAGAGATGAGTTAATAGAGTAGTGACAGAACTGTTATCACTGTCCAGTATGTCCAAAAGACATGTCAACCCAAAATAATAAGGATCCGACAAAAGAAACATGTCATTTCTGATTGGCAGAAGAAGATGTGAGAGTGGGCAAGAGCTGTTGTTCTTGCATTTGACACAGCAAATAGCTTTACGAGTGCTGCAGGGACTTCCACATTTATGTCATATTGCTGAAGCTCTGGATCTCTGTCATTCTGAGAGCAGCGTTACCTCTAGCCAAAAATATTGTGTACCATTGTGTCCACAGTCACTGAAACAGTTTTCTAAGTTCACTTTTAAAGTATGTTTTTCACCCTGTTTGTTTATGTGATGTCTGGAACAAGAGCTTTGATGGAAATATTTGTTTTATTTAGCACCTGCACTGAAACACTAGCAATGCAGCTGAAGTGTTCCACATGTTCCTCTTACCTCAGGCTGGTTAAGCAAGAGCATTCGCACATTTCCTTAATCCCAGGCACCATAAATCCTTTACAAGTCCTCTGTTTCATTGCTCTTGTCTCCTCTCCAGAGCTTAGCAAAGCCCTCGGCATGTGCAGCCCTTCCCTCTCAGAGCACACATGGCTTGCAGGGAACCTCCTCGCTGTTTCGCACCGCAGGGTGAACGATGCTGCAGACAAGACAGCACACATGGGTGCAAGGACACCCTCTGCTCATAATCAGAGCCCATAATCCGGCCCATGTTGCAGCATCTTTCCATACAGAGGTAGTTTTGCTAAAGTTTTGGACATTGGAACACAGCTGCAGCCATATAAAACATTATCTTAGTGAAAGTTTGTAAGTGTTTAATTAACTTCACGCTAATGGAGAACATTTGCTTTGAAAATCATGGAATATTTCTTTATCTGAACAACAACAGCAACAACAAAATCTGGCCATATTTCATTATTTTTTATTTGAATAGGCTTTCAATAAGAAAATGTGTTTCTATATACATGGAGAATTCCACCAGCTCAGTCACTATGGCTGAAAAATGCCTTAAACCATATCTTACGAGTGGAATATGCCACTAGAAAAACAGCACTAAAACTGGCTAGTCAACAAGGTCATCTCTTCCACAGTTTGCTTCAACATACAAATAACAAAAACCCCAAGAACTCCATCACCTCCCTAGGGTCTGTCCCTATGTACTCTCACCAGGCAGCCTGCAGATCCAAAATCAACTTTGAGAGATCTTCCCTTCATTATACACACCTGCAATAGTATTTAATCTCTAGATATCTTTTTGTATAAATATACACAGTCCCTTCTGACTCAAAGATACATAATCAGGTCCAGTAAAAAATGTCTTAGATTATTACTTTGACAGATTTATGCTTGTCAGCAAATTGCTCTGTTCTTGATGTCTAAACAAGTTCCCAATAAACCACTGAAAAACTTTGAAGCATAACTTTAATATAAATGTTATATTATTCATAGAATTACAGAATGCTTAAGGTTGGAAGGGACCTCTAGAGATCATCTAGTCCAACCCCCCTGCACACGCAGGGTCACCTAGAGCACGTGGCACAGGACTGCGTCCAAGCGGGTTTGGAAGATCTCCAGAGAAGGAGACTCCACAACCTCTCTGGGCAGCCTGTTCCAGAAATTCTGGAATTCTGGTTCCATATTATTGAATAACTTTAAAATATAAATATTTATTCATGATTTTTTTAAAAATGTGACTATTATTCTAAGACAGCTGGGCAGTAGTAAGACCAACGTAGGTTTTAATTTGAAATACTACCGTTCTAACATGAAGCAAGGAAATCCAGATACCTATCAAAACTAAAAGTATAACCAAATTTAACAATTTGCCCAACTACAATGACAAAAGTAATTAACTAATTTGTCTAAAAATGTTAATGGAAGAGCAATTACAAGTATTGAGAAAAATATCATCTGATTAAGGCAGAATAGTTTTTCATTTTTGAAAATTATCTATAGACCTGCAATAGTAACAGAATTGGTCTTTCTTTTCTGAAAGCCAGATCATAAGTTCATTTTTCTGACTCAGGTGTTCCTTTAAAGTAGACAGATGAGGGATGGAAAGACACTGTTCCACATCAGACAGAGAGATGCTGTTTCATGGGTAATACAGATTGTAATCTTTCCTGGGACTATCTTTATGTATCACAAATCTATCCAAGTTTTAGATAGCACATGTCAGATTTACAAAAAAAAAAAAAAAAAAGAGAGAGAGAGAGAGAAATGTACATATATAAAGACTGAATACTGTCTGGCATTTGCTTCATAATTAATTTTAAAGTGGGAACTTCCTGTACACTTGCTTTTACAGATAGACTAAAGGGCAGGAGAAGGCTGTGGACGATTGTACAGCATCATGGAGCATCGTTATCAAAGTGCTTTGTGCATTGATGCAGCCACCAATGACACCATGCTACAGGATTGTGCCTGCAAGAGACCGAGCAGACACTTTTCAATAAAACACATGGCATAGGTATTGAGCTGGAACTTCATTGATTAAAATTCAGGGAGGAGTATTTTCACCAAAATATGAACTCCTGTACAAACTAGAAAGGGAAACAATTTGGTGAAGGAGATAAGTACAAAAAGCATATATATTTTTCTGTTACTCGTTGTAATTATAAGTGAGAATAAAGTATTGGGAAGTAAATTTTTCATAAGAACTTATAGCTGACTTTACAGGTCAAGTAATACAGAAGCTGAGGAGGTTCATCATGTAATGAAGTTTCATGGCTTTACCTCTCTGAGACCCACTCTAATTCAGAGTCCTAAAATTTCCAAAGTATATTTTACTTTTTTTCCATTTTGTTAGTGGCTTGAATAGATATATTAATTCAAGATACTTTAGATATCAGAAAATGTAGTTATACAAGGCCTCTGGAGGCAGCTAATGACCCGTGCCTAGGGTGTTAGGTCTAAGCTCCAGACCATGAAGGAGTGCAGGGTTTGCATCCTTGTCTTGAGGCCCCTTGACATCTGTGCTCTTCTTAGATGAGATTTAAGGTCCACAAGGGCAGGGAGACATGGAGTACAGACTTGAGGAAGCATTTATTCCAGTATTTCATAGTGAGATGGAAAAAGCTATCAGGTCCATGTATCTCTGTAGAAATCATACAGCACAAGGTAACAGATGTTTTCACACAGTAATTTTTGTTCAGTTTTCACTTAAACTATCCCAAATACAAGACTGCCAGCTGTGCAAACATTTCTATAGTGTCAGTCCATGCCACCTGATGCTTTTCACTACACGTTGCCCATACTTTGAACCCGTGCACGATGCCAGAAGACTCAGGGCAGCCCAGATAACTTTTGAGTCTTCCTGTTCCACTTGAGCCCACTTCTCTTTGAGTCTGTATTTCCAGGGCTAGGAAATTCAGCAGATGTAGTCACCTAATCAAGACTCAGCTTACCCTGCTTGTTTGCTCTCTTTTCGTGCGTGGGTTTGTCTATTAGCAGTTGACTCCGGCCATCCCCATGCTGATGCCTCTGAGGAAGTTTACTTGTTCATATGTAAAGAACACAGGTCTAGTTTCCTGTCTTCCCTTTCTGTTTGACATTGACAGTGGAAACCTGACAGACAACCCAGCACAGTAATTTGCTAAAAGTAACTCTTTAGATAACGGCATAGGGGCGGAGGGCAGGACACACCTTCCATTTTTCTCTCTTTGTTGGCATATTTTTATAAAATCACCAGCAGGTGCAGTGCAGGCTGGGACATTAAATGGTATTTGTCATAATAAACACAGATGTGGAAGGGCTTTTCACCCTTATGCTGTACCTGCAGGAACTTGCATAGCATTTTGCAACATCTTCACTGATGGAACTTTTTTTTTTTTTTCTTCCTTTAAACTTCAAAACAGAGACAAATATCCATGAGTAGCTCAGACTGTTAACTATTTCAGAGCTTTGCTGCTGTTGAGGATATGGAAGAGAGGTAGATATCTGTTGAGCGGAGGCTTAGGCAAGACCTACTCATGGAAAATCTGGGGAAGTGTGTGTGACACACAAACCATGAGTGAGCAATGGCAACTTCTTGGCCCACAAATTTGTTACTCAGGATTGATGTTTTTTTAACCATGATTTTGGGAGTCAGACTACGACAGCAATGGCAAAGTTTACCATAACCTACCCTGGGCGAATCCATATAGAATGATGCATTTTCCAATTGCAGGAGCCTCCAGAATTTTTCCTCCTAATGGATGTCCAATTGGTTGGAGTACTCTGCTTTATTGACATTTATGAAGTGTGGAGAATAAACCTGAGTGTTTAAATTAACTTTCATTTTAATGAATATTTTCTGCTTCTCTCTTAGTCACATAACAATCTAATTATTTCTGTAAGTCCCTTGTTATCTTGAACTAAAACTGTTATTCATGATTCAAGGTGGCCATTCTGATCCCTGAGACAACTTGACACAGTTGGTCATTTTCTGAGAATGACAGAAACATATTCCTGAAAAGAACGCAAGGAAAAGAACTCACAGTGCAAGGGAAGATCTGGTGCTCATGAAGAGTCCTCATCTGCTCAGAAGTTTGCTGTCTTGGCTACTATTATTGTATTTTGTTGTTTTGTTCATGAAGGTATCCATCCCATAAAAAAATTAGTGTCTGCCTGATTTCTGGAAGAGCAAATTTCCAGTAGTCTGACCTACACAGTAACATTTCTGCTGTTTGTATGTCTTCACCTTGCCACTTCTCAGTTTCACATGGTGCAAACTCCTGAAACAGGGCAAGAAGAAAAGAGTACCTTTGTCTCCTGTCAGCTAGGAATTCCTAGGCCTGTCTGATATTTTGTTTCTATTTTTGAAGACTCACTCTCTTTCTGACTAAAAAATTGAAGTACTGTACTTTCTCTGGTCTCTGATTTCTTTTCTGAGGACCACAGTCAGATGCTGGGATAGATGGACATTTTGTTTTGATCAGTGCCTGCCCAGCTGCAAAGACATAGGAATTAGGACATATAGGAGTCATTATGCAGCAAATTGCCAATGAAAATTTGACACATTCTGTCCCTGCATTCTTGCTGAAGCTTTTGCCCTAGCTTTGTAATGTACAATTTGCTTCTAAGACTAGAATAAAATATTCTTGGTGTTCATGTATTTTGAGGCCTCTGTAAAATGTCTTTCACCAAAGCGACATCATTGATCAATGGATTTCAAGATTTATCCCCAAAATGAACACCAGGGACCACTGCAGTCCCTTACAGTGAGCCTTGGATCTTTATTTGTTAAAACCGGGTTGTCACCTAGAGCCACTGTTCCTTGGATCATTTGCAACAGGTCATTTGCCTTCATGCAGCCAACACAGAAGAACATTTCTGACCACTCATGCAAACTAGGCTGGTGATGTTCTGTTTCACACATTTTTGATCATTTTCAGGAAGTTCACAGCAATTTCCCAGCTCTAATTACACTGGCAAATGCTGAGGTACAGAAATTAGAGCCTACCTTTCATTTTCATGTTGGATCAGAGAGATCCTTAGAATCATAGAATGCTTAGGGTTGGAAGGGACCTCTAGAGGTCATCTAGTCCAACCCCCCTGCACACGCAGTGTCACCTAGAGCACGTGGCACAGGACTGCGTCCAAGCGGGTTTTGAAGATCTCCAGAGAAGGAGACTCCACAGCCTCTCTGGGCAGCCTGTGCCAGGGCTCTGTCACCCTCACAGGAAAGAAATTTTTCCTTAAGTTCCTTCCTGAGCAAATCTCAAACTTTTGGAGCAGGACTTGGTTGCTGCTGCAGCAGGGTTGCACTTCAATGAAATTATGGCCAGATATGGCAAAGTATGCTTGTTTTCAATCTTTGGAAACAAATCTAATACTTCTGCTTACTAACAATGTGGGATTGCTTTTGCTACACATATACCTAAAGTACTACTAGTATCCTCATTTTAAGTAAATATGTAGGAAAAGGCAGAAAGTTTCTTGTGCCTGAGCAAAAAAAACCTGTGAACAGCCCTTTAGATATTACCTGGGTCTGATTCCAGGTTTTTTTCACTGCTTTGCTCTTTCTGCTGATCCCTGAAGACAGGTGGGTGGTGTTTAAGGAAGCCCATGACTTGTCTTTGCCTCAAAGACTTGCTGGCAGCATTAGCACCTTTCAGGGTAACTACTACCATTCCCCGTCTGATTTCAACATAAGTCTTCAAAATGAAACAGAATCAGACTGGAAACATACTAGCACCTCATAACTGAAGTATAAAAAGCAAAATTCCTTTCATAACTGGAATTGTTAAATTCTACATTGTTGCATGCTAAGCAATTAAAAACACAAGGGATTGCAGAGCTCACAATGTCCTCCCTGATGTAAAAGATAAGTGGTTTTTACTAAAAAGTGGGTTGGGATGGATTTTTCTCAGATAATTTTATTCTATGTTAAGGTTCTAATGTTTATAAAAAAGAGGTCTAATAGATGCTTTTTCCTATGTATTTTGTCTCTCTATCCTGCTGCTTTTTTTTCCTGTGTACATTACCATGGATATTTAGCAAAGTTACTCTTTTTCATTTTGTTTCATTTTGCTTTGCTTTGTTTTGTTTTTCCCCCTAGGGCTGTGACCTACTTGAAGAAAATGGATATTTATTTACTCGGAGTTGTCTCTGGAGACTTTAAAAAGTCTACATCTAAAGTTGAAGTGATGTAGTAATGACTGTAAAGGAACTACATTTTACAGAGGCCTTGTTTCTAAGCCTGGCTTCATCAGAGGAGAAATTATCATGAAAGAATGCATAGAGGAATCCACAGAATCACCTTACAAGAGAATCCTTGCTTCATTTTAGAGCAGCAAAAAATTGTGAGATGCTTGCCCCTAACAGTTTCTCTCTCAAACACTTATTTTTTCTACTACTTCCCCAATCTTTGAACTTTACCACTGTAGCAATGCCTCAAGTTAGGCATTCACAGCCTGGTGCTCCTTCATCCTCATTTAGAAAAAAAATGCTGCTATTAAACATTGGCAGCTTAGGGATCTTTTAGTTATAAATATGTATCAGCAATAGCTGGAATAATGTGCAAATCTCCCTAAGTTCTAAAAAATTATTTCCATAGTTTTCTACTTACTTTGTAGCCATATGGAAACTGCAAAACTCGAATTCAGGAACCAGGAATATAGTACAAATATTGCCTCTGTTCTTTGGAGAACACTCCCAAACATCACTTTTTGGGCTGTGCTCCTTCCAAAAAGTGAACGTCTGCTTTTACATTCTCATCTTGACTCCAAGTTCAGGGGAGTCGCGATACTTTACAAACCTTTGAAATTCTGCTCTGCAGTATTGACAGTATAAAACTACTCTCCTCCAAATGACACTGCATCTACCTGCATCTTTCTTTAGGATGCCCTTCAAATGTACATTGACCAAGTGGTTTGCTTGAATGAGCATTTGCAGCCTCTTCATTTTCCACTGTTTCTCTTCTTTCCAGCTGGTGCATCTTTTCATCTTATTTACAAAAAGTCATCCAGTCGCTTTGGTTTCTAAAGATTGCTTTTGTCTTTGCATAACAAATAAATATCGTGTCCACACATAGCAGGGTGCTATTTACCAACTTCTCGCATCTTAAAAAAAGTAAGCCATGATGCTGGGAAAGATCTAGCCAGTTCTCAAAGGCAGAAGAAAGTCATTTATTTTCCTTAGTAGTTAATGTTAGTTAATTAACTTGAAATTAAATACTTACTTGATAAGTAAGTCTGCAATTGCAGGAAGAAAAAAGGCAAGTTCTTTGCCTTTGGGGCAAATTCACAGAATCAGCATGAACACATAAATTCACCATTCAAAGATAAGTATAGAGATAGCCCATTACAGGTCAATTGTTCTCTAAAATAAAAATTAAACCAAATAAACTGCACATATTTTAGCTAAAAGGTGTTTTGCCATGGCTAACAAATATTGTCATATTTTTCATAGGTGCATGGCTATATATTGCAAGAGTTACCTTTATAAGGCAAATGTATACTTACAATTAAAGACACCTTTGAAAAAAAATGTCATGTTTTTAAATGAAATCTTGCAGGAGTCTAAAAAATATATGTCGTTAAAGTCAGAGAATCATTCATATTTAAGAGAATACCTCATACTTAAATACGCTGTTGTTCAAAACTTGAAAACTCATACTGAATTACTGCTCCTTCAACTTTTTATAATAACTTCAAGCATACGTACCATGAACCACCAAAATCCATACCCAAAGAACTTCATATCCCAAGCTGACACAGGAACTGACAGGTGCAAGATTTTCAAAAACACTCCCCAAACTATGACGTTAGGGTGGATTTTCTTTCTGAATACCCTTTGAGCAGTAATATTTTGGCCAACTTTCTGAAGCTGTAAATAGCCTTAGAACTGATTAATGGCGACTTTCCTCACCTCTGAGTTTTCTCAGGTGTGCCCAGATGCTCTATCAGTGATGCAGCCCTCAGTGGATTGCCTGAAGCATGCAGATATCTAAATATCTTTCTTGCATTTCATAGATTTATCTCACCATGCAGGGACACAGCATGATCCCCAGTGTTCACAGGCTTTTCAACAGTCTTTAGTTTGTTGGTGCATGTTGACCTAAAGTCCTCCTGAGGTGCTGTTCCCATGCTGACACGTCTACAAATTGCTGTAGCTGTGCAGTTATTTTAGAGATATAACCTATTTCTATCATCTTTCTATTTGCAAAGCAACAATGGGTGTTGAAAAATTAGGATGCCATCATCAGATCTCTTTTTGTTACTTCTCGTGTTTTTGCAGTGTGCTTTTTGGAACAAAAACACATCTTTTGATCTTCTGTTAATGGGCTATGCCAAAAAATCAAATCCTAGCGTTTGACATTTTCCTGCATATACTATAGTGATACAAATATGCTAAAAATAACATCCAAGTCTGCAGTACAACACTAACACACACTCCTCCCTGTAGGAGAGTTCATTTTAAATAGGCACTTTCAAGTTTTGAATTTTTTTTGACTTTTTATTTTTCTTGGTGAAAGTTCATTAAGGGATAATTCGTGGTCTTTTGGTGAAGGGAGGAGCCCCCATGACTGCAGGGCCAGAGAAGTCCTTCCTTTCAGCAGGGAGGTGTCCAGTTATCTATTTTCTCTTGCTGGTGGGCAGGAATGTATTTGGCCTCAAGGATGCACCAGAAGAGGCCTTCTACATCGTATAGTCCAGCTTGGAGGTACTGAGTGAACATGAGATCCCCAGGTTCTTGGAGCCGGGGACATTGCTTTCGTCCCCAGGAGAGGTCAGATGAATACGCCCACTAAAAGCAGAGCCGAGGTCACTTGTTTCACATTATCCTCTATATGGTTCTTCCATATGATGTGCACAGCCTTTGCAAGCCCATCCTTGGCACCCTCTAACCGTCACCGATACGAACCCATGGTCTGGTGTGGACACAGGAGGCAGGTTGAAGCGACCGGTCTCCAGACAGCACATTGCTGCAAGCAGCCAGGTGCTGCCTAAAGCCAAGGATATATAATAGGAAAGAAAGCTTATCCTGCCAGAAGCCCTCACATTAATCATCTTCAAACACCGTAGCAATTAGGTGCATTTCTCCCAATTAGCAAGCTTATACAAGCAAGCATGTTTGACTACAGCTGGTGCTGAGCCTCATTTGTTAAGGAGCCCTGTGCAGAATGTTTAATTTTTTAAACTTTTCTCCCTTCCAAGGGTGTCTAAAGATTCCATTTGCCCCCAACACTACCTGCATTGTCCACCCTTTGGAAAGTGGCTGCCCTGCCTCTGCCACATTTCGTGGTCACCTGCAGCAGTGAGGACGGCAAACAGCGCCCTAAGCCCCAGCACCTTCCTTTCTTACCTCCACAAAGCCACTTGTCACAGCCATGAGAAAGGTTTCCATTTAAAAACAAAGAGCTGTGACCGCAGAGCTGTGACTAATATTGGAATTTAGCAAGAAGTCAGCTCTTGTTTCAAGAGGTTTGTGTTGCAAGTTTGGGAACATTTGCTACTAAAGCTCTTGATGAATGACTCCAGGAAGAAGGAGTTAGTTTTTCTTACTTCTTCTTCGCTTTCAGTGTTCGTTTTGCACAGATGATAATGAGGAGTGTCAGGCAAGCATGTAGCAAACTCTCTTCTCTCTCTTGGCAGAGCAAAGCTATCGCTATGTCACTTTGACACTGAGAACCCGCTGGACCTTGGCAATAAACAGATTTATGAAAAAAAAAACCAAAAACAGGAAAAAAAGTAAGAAATATAAATCACCTGGCTCTCTCAAGACTGACTCATTCAGATTATCTCATAGATGTCCACCTCACTTCCTCCTGCCTTCATTTTTCCTCCCTCCCCTACATAGTTTCATTCACATTGAAATATTTTTGAAATTAAAAGCTTTAAAAAGCTCTCTCTCTCTCTTTTTTGTGCTTTTGCCATCTTATATTTACCATACACTCTGCCAGCACAGACCAAACAATTCTCAGCACCCTGTTCAGACAGAAATTGTTGCCCACATTCATACTGAGCATAGGGAATGCATTTCCCCAGGTGCTTGGCATCAGCAGGTCTCCTGGGCTCTCTGTGCTGCCCCTGGCACCAAAGTCTCTGTTTGTCAAGCTGCATGGCAGGATATCCCATGAAAAGTGAAAGTCAGTCATATGTTCTGCATTTTTTGGGGGGCAAATACTTTTTTCTACCTATTTTGGAATTGAATTTGATGCTACTTTCTATCATCTGAAGCAATTTTTCCGAACTGCAACCTCTTGCTCTGTCTCTTCATTGGAGACAAATGGGTAGCCTTGCATCTTATACAGCTAAGCTGTGCACTTTTCTCCAACAGTTCATGCAATGACCATGACACTTTCAAAATGAAAAAGGGATGTCCCTCTCTTCTTTTCCTGGCCCCTCTTCTCTCTTTAAGGCATAAGGAGTTTCTTTCCTGTCGGAGGGATGAGCTCTTCCCTTTGGTCTGTGCCTCTCTGCTAACTAGATCCTGCAGGGTGGAAACATGCTTTGAGCCTTGTCTTTTTCCTGCATTTTTGCATACTGTTTCAGCTGCCATGCTTATAGATGTGCTGATTCCCTGGAAATTGTGTTGAAGGAATCAAGCTACACTGGGAGATCAGCTTTCCTCTCTTTCAAAGCCTGTGCGCTCTAATCTTGTTAATGGTGACAGATGCACCCCTTCAAGGAGGCTTGGTGTCCACACCTCAGTTACTAATCATGAAAGAGGATCTTGTACAAGAATTTACCAAATTAACACTTATTTCATCTGGCTCACAATTCCCAGGTTGGATTTTTGGAGTCGTGGTTTCAACATTAACATGAAATCAAAAATGCTCTGTCTGCAATGAGTCTCAAAATGAACTTAGCAGAAAGTGCAGCTGATTGCTTCACCACTCCTACCATTCATCTTAGTGTTTATTGTTGTAGCAGACTGCTCAAAGCACAGTAGTTACTTTGGATACACAGAAAAAGGCTAAGCCCCAGTTGCCCTAAGGTAGCCAGCATCCTGCTACCCCTTAGCTGGAAAGTGGCTGACAACAGCCCATACTCTGATGACCAAAAGAAATCAGTAGTACAAAGCTAGCCCTGTTGTGTGTAGGGTGCATATGTCCTTTTCTTTAAGCATGCTCATGGGTCCTGGTAATTTTATCCTAAATAAACATTGTAAATCCCAATTCAGCCATCGTGATCCACCATTCCGCTTGTTCCTTCCAAAGAAGGCAATTCCTCGTGTTAGAGGGCTAGCAGCAAGTACTGTGGAGATCAATCTGATGCTCTCTTACCTTTTATTCTGCACTGCAGTAGAATTAATGCTGACCATTCTCTGTCTCACTTACAGCATACTAACCTTAAATTAATAAATAACATGAATTTTTACTATTTTGATAAAGCCTCATTAAATCTAACTTGCTTCGCACCTTGGATATTTAAAACTGCTCAGCAGGCTTGACATAACACAGCTCCAAAGTCACCCCACTGCCAGTTTGCCATGTTAATCTCTTTCACATTCACTGGTCTACTGTCATTTATCAAGAGAAAGATGATGCCTAATACCGCATGGACCAGAAACTGATTATGCAAATTTTTTTAGAGTTAAGCCTGGCCCTTACTCATACATAAACAGGCAGACAAAACTTGCTCCATCACTGACAAAAAAAATGCCAGATGTCTGAAGACACAACAGAAGAGAATATTCATCTGGACCACCTCCTTCCTCAGAAGACATTGACACTAGTACACACAACACACATTGACACTGATACATGCTCACACCGAGAATAACACTTATCAAGAGATATTTAAGTTGTTCTGGCTCTGTGCCGTCATCTGTTGGCTTGGAAAGGTTTCAAATCACAGTAAAGTTAAGTATGTTGGATTGAATTTAGTGGTTGATGACAAAATGATCCGTAAGAGTCATCACTGCATGTCCTTGCCCCTTGCGCATCTTCTATTCAATGCACAAAGCTGTGCTACCATGGACTTCATTGGCCTTGCATCTAATTTACTCTTATCAAAGGAAGACTTGGAACATGTTCAGTAGGTAGAAAGTTACGTGTCTGGTCCAAGGCCTACCAATAAGAGCCTCTCCTGCCTTGAGCCAGGCTTTGAGAAAAGGCTTGTATAGTCAAAACAAACCTTAGAACTTGCTGAGAAAACAGACTGCATGTAACAATGTTGTTTAGTCAATTCTTCTTTTGGTGATTTGCCCAAGTCATAA
This sequence comes from Tinamus guttatus, assembly GCF_059628265.1. NCBI lineage: Eukaryota > Metazoa > Chordata > Aves > Tinamiformes > Tinamidae > Tinamus > Tinamus guttatus. The sequence continues at coordinate 204,463 of NW_028288584.1, forward strand.
TTTCAGGGCTTACCACAGCATGAAAAGATCATTACTCCCAACAGCTCTCTATTTTCCACATAGGAGTATTTTACAGAATGACAGAATCACAGAGTGGTTGAGGTTGGAAGGGACCTCTAGCAATCACCTGGCCCACCTGCCCTGCTCCAGCAGGGACATCTACAGCACATGGCACAGGGTGGCTTTGGAAGATCTCCAGAGAAGGAGACTCCACAACCTCTCTGGGCAGCTTCTTCCAAGGCTCTCTCACCCTCACAGGAAAGAAGTTCTTCCTCATATGGAGATGGAACTTCCTGTGTTTTAATTATACCCATTACCCCTTGTCGTGTCATAGGCCACCACCGAGAAAAGTTTGGCCTCATCCTCTTTACATCCTCTCCTCAGCTATTTACACATATTGATCAGATCCTCTCTCAATCTTCTCTTCTCTAGGCTTACCAGGCCTGACTCGCTTAGTCCTTTCCCATAAGATAGATGCTCCAGCCCCTTAATCATCTTCGTGGCTCTATGCCGGACCCTCTCTAAAAGCAAAATATCCTTCTTGTCCTGGGGAGCCCAGAATTGCCCCAATAATCCAGGTGCGGCCTCACCAGAGCTGAGCAGAGGGCAGGATCCCCTCCCTCGACCTGCTGGCAACACTCCTGATGCAGGCCAGGAGCCCATTGTCCTTCTTGGCCTTGAGGGCACATCACTGCCTCATGGTTAACTTGTTGTCAATCAGAACTTCCAAATCCCTCTTTATGGAGCTGCTTTCCTGCAGATCAACCCCTAGTCTGTCCTGGTGTCTGGGGTTATTCCTCCCCAGGTGCAGGACCCTGCACTTGTCCTTGTTGAACCTCATGAGGTTCCTCTCAATTCTTTCCTGCTCAATTCTCCCACCTGTCTAGGTCCCTCTGAATGGCAGCACAACCCTCTGGAGCATCAACCACTCCTCCCACTTTGGCATCATCTGCCAACTTGCTCAGGGTGCACTCTGTGCCCTCATCCAAGCCATCGATGAACAAGTCAAATAGTACTGGGCCCAGTATTGACCCCTGGGGAACACCACTGGCCACAGGCCTCCAAGTAGACTCTACCCCATTTATCATGCAATACTTTTGAAGTAGGACAGCAGATTTCATTCTGGGAGATCTTTTAAAACATATGGGTAAAGCGTGATTTTTATTTTGAGCCTGTGGGAGCCAGCAGAGAAACTTGCTTGCTATGCTGCATGCATTCCTAGATGAGCAGAGCCGATGCAGTGACTTCTTGCAGAAGCGCCATACATTTTGGAAAACAGCCCACAAGGGTGCCCAGCCTTGACACACAACCTTGAACACATAGCAACGTGCAAGAGGATTTGTGATTAATTGCATTTTTTTAAACTCCCCAGCAGTGCTAGAAGCTCATTCATTTCACTCTTGCACCAAAACCACACAGTGCAAACCCCTTTTCCATTACTGACTTGGTGTTGAAGGTGTTGCCACAGCTTTGGCTTACATTCATCTTCAAAGCATTTGCTGATGGGATGCCAGCAAATCATCCTGACACTGCAAAAGGGAGTTCTGCAGGCAGATGCCTGGGAAATGCACCAGCTTCGCTGCCATTCGCATTGAGGGAATTTTTCACTGGCCTCCCCACAGAAGTGCATTTCCCTGCCTAATAGCAAATCTCAGCCCATACCTTAGCTAAACCTCTGTGTCTTTGCCTGTGATGATTTATGCCTCCCTTTCCCAGGAGCATATAAGTCTCTCTCCCCACTATGTTCTTCTTGTTAATATCTATGTAAGCCTGGATGGTAATTTATTTGAGTTACAGAAATAATTCATTTAACCCTAATATGATTTTTCTATCAAGCCATGAAATCTGATTTTTTTTCCCCATCACCATGTCCAACTGATTGAATATGTTTTCTATCTGCATGATTTACACTATCCCTAATTGTAGCATGAGCAGGTTAGCTCCTCAGAAATAACTAACAGGTGTACAGTCATGTGCACTCACATTACTCCCACCCGGGTGATTTCACACTTCATATCCAAATGCAGCAGTTTATTTTTCTCTTTTTGGCAAGTAGATGAAAACTAACTCAAGCTGGAATGCGCCCTGCTGGAAATCAAACTGCAAGCATGAAACTTCTTCATGGTTTTAATGTCTGCCTCATATCATAAGGTACCACAGAAAGTTGTCAGCCAGGTGACTTAGTTATTTGTACATCCCATAAAGCATATTTTAAGTCAGTTCATGCTTTATGCAATTATTAGAAAGCATGAAGTGCAACAATCATGAAGCCTTACTGACACAACACATGCGGTATCTTAATTAAGAGCCAACAAGTTTATTAACGCTTACAACCCTCAAAGAATACTTTAAATCTGTAGGTTTCTAATTGTTAATACGCATATTAGAGGCTTCAATTTATCCTTACATTTAGCAGAGGTCTGCAATTGAACCTAATCTATGCGTCTTTTAAAATATCTCCTTCACAATATCTCTTCAATGCAGAGCCATATCTCAGGCTGCCATGCACTTGGGCACTAAATAAGAAGTTTGGTTTTAAAAGTGAGGGAAGAAGTGGGAAGACAAGGCCTGCAGTAGCTGAAACAGCAGCCATTTTACAGACAGATTTTAATTATATTTTCAATGTTTTTCACAAATTGTCACCTCTTTCCTCTTAGAAAGCCAGACAGACGATCTTTATTGCTTGACAGTAAGCCTGGAGTTCCTCAGACAGCAACTACAGTCGTCTTCTTGCTGCCTTGTATGATCTTCATGCATGCTAATAACATACAAAATGCAATGTCACTGAGATAAAGATTTCATCCTCTGATTTACCTGTACTTTGTCCTTGCATTCAATAAAATTTTAGCCCCTGGAAAAGCTCCATGCTTATAATCTTAATGATGCAATGTTCACAGAGTAGAGACGCACGCCACAGTTTCCAAGCATCAAACTGTCATTAATTTCAGTGCTATATCACTGATTTCTCCTTTGCCAGAAATTCAGCCATACAGTCTCAGGACTCTGCTATCACTGGCACAGGGTAGTACGAGAAACAGGCAGCTGGTCATGAGGAAGAAATGCCTGAAATACATTAATCAACAAAAAATGAAAAAATACTCAGTGGTCAGTGTAACTTCAGAAGCTGTTCATATTATTATTGTGGTGGTTGTTGTTGTTGCTGTTGTTATTGTTAATATGTTTCCAAATGACTTTGAGAGCAAGGAGCTGTCACAAGTGCATGAGGTAATTGAGAAATATGCGAGATTCATGCAATAAACTGGCCCACAGTGGAATCGACCAGCATTCACATACTGAATTCAGTGTGAAATGGACCATAAGAAGGGCAAAAGAGAGCAAAATGCAGGAAAAAAAAAAAGGTGGCTAAGACAGCTCGGGACATTGAGGATGAAGATGTCACTCCAAAAGCAAGAATTTGTACAGTGAGCCAGGGAGCTCACAAAGGAGGGAGAACATCATAGAGCATTTGTGAACAGGCTACCAAAAGCCCAGGTCGGACAGCCAAGAAAGCGAAGATGCAGCAAAAGCTGCCCACTTTGGACTGATGGTTTAACACGGTGGGCCATGCACTAGAAGGATGGCCAAAAGGTAAACCAGAAAAGGGAGAGATTAAAGGCATAAACTCAAAAGTCATCAGTTGCACTGACACTTGCAAAGTTCACCATGGCCAGCGCCAGGAAAAAGGTGCACAAACATCAGTGGATCACATTGCTTTGCAAGCCGTAGCCAATGCAGCAGAGTACATAGATATTGGTAGGACAGATGACCAACAAAGATAAATCAGGAATGGTTTAACTACAGCAAATGCTGCCTCGGGCAGGAGAATGGAGTAGATGACTTTTTGACCCTTTACAATGTCATCCTCTACAGTTCTGCAAGAGCACCATTTTCCTAGGGGCATTTCTTACTGCAGAGAAAAGACAGCATTACACAGAAAAAGAATGCACTGTCAGTCTGAAATAATATTAATCATTTATTAAGTTAAATTCAGATATGAGTAAGCAAGCCCATATAAACCTGAGACCCTCATATTTGCTCTGAAACAAGGCAACAGTCAGTTCCATGTAAATAGGAAATTTCTAGACCCTACAGTGATGATCTTACTCACTGAAGTAGTGTTAGTAAAGTGAAGTGAAGGAGTAGATATATACGCCACAAAAAACAAAAGAGAGGAGAGTGACATCTGTGATAGTACTGGAACAAATACCCACAACTATATTACCAAGTCATTAAGTCCTGGAGGCTCTGTGGGATGCAACAAGGATCCTAATAACTGGAAAAAGTAAGATTGGTCTTATCAAGACATAGTATTATACTGAAAAAAAAAAGTCCGAATACCATTTTTTTTTTAATGAAAATGAATGCTGTTAAACTAAAGTGGAAACCTTGTAGTACAAAGCTGGAAACCTGGAAGGGTGGTTGGTTTAAGACATGCCCCTGACTGGGAGCAGCTATCACCATATGATGGTTTCATTGCATCATATATTGGATGTCACTGTATGAGGGAGGCCATCATCAAATGCCCACTCCAATAGATGGAAAAAGAGGAAGAAAAGACTGAAAGTTGTGTAAGAAAGAGCATGAATTAGTTTCTAATTCAGAGTGTAGTCAAACTCTCTGGTGTCATGGCTTGCTTGGTTTCAGCACTCAGGCCAGCTTTGGTTGGGGCTAGCCCAAAACTGCCTCTTCCACGCAGCAGTTATCAAGGCAGACACCAACACCGGTTGCTCTTCTTGTGAGCAAACTTTGGGCTCCATTACAGATTCCCACAAGAGTTTGTGCAGGCAGGAATACTGTGCTGTGATTAAGCGAGCAGGGTCAGTATTTATTTTGCTACCTGGCGTGGAGCCTTCCTGAACAGGAGTGGTTACAGACTGCATCATTGCAGAGGCAATCAGCAGCCCTGCACGAGGCTGGCAGAGTCGGAATAGGGACCTAAAGGTTGATTTCTTCTGAAACCCTGGGCAAGCATCTTACAGAGGGAGACTGTATGCTCCCTGGATCTCCCACCCCAGCCGCTTCTTCTTCCAATTCCACCGAGCTACAAATCCTGCTTCATTAAAGGGCTGCTGAAGTAAAGTAACCACCACAAGATACTCACAATATTTTGGAGCAGATTTCACTTTTCTGCAACTCTTTCCATGGCTGGGGAACCCTTTCAGGCCAGGTGTATTTATCAAATTCACTCCCTCTAAATTTATTCTGGTATAGCCTTTCGGCTAATTCTAAATACAAAAAAGAGATCCAAAAAAAGCATGGGATATTGAGGTATATTATTTTTCTAGGCAGAAAACGGTATGAAAAAATGTCCTGGTTTCAGAAGAATTGGAGGCTTATGTGCAAGACAGTCAGTAAAATATCCTGTCGCAAGTGAGAAAGCAGATACATGGATACATCCAAGGACGTGGAAATGAGTTGAGTAGAGCTTGGCAATCAGTACAATCATTCATACTTGAATTCCTATATCCTTCTGAGTAGCTCAGGTCTTGTATTTCAAACTTTAACCCCCCTTCCTCTTCCAGTTTGTTGACTGGTCTTGCTCTGGAGAAAACAGAAGACACCCTAGTTTTCTGAGTGGGTGGAGAGTGGGATAGTAAAGACCACACTGTCCACAAGAAGTACGTAAATGTCTGGTGCCATAGAGGGCACTACATCAAGAGTGTTCAGAGTAACAACTGCACCGCTCCTGGTTTGTAAACAGGAGATCTTGTTAATGTAATTTGCAAGGAGGACTTGCAAAAGTATCGCTGTCCCACTCAGACCAGAAATGCCCAGCTTCAACTCTAGGGAAATGAGAGTTCAGGAGGTCATGGTGTATCCCCTGTTTGTACAAACTGGTGGCTGTTTAGGGCAAGAGGACAGATTTGTGACCGAGGTGGGGCCGGAGGCATCAAGCACTGTTTTCAGTCAAGATACATCTTTCCCTGCTTTGTTCTAAAAAGCAGCAAGAATGTGGTTTTGCAGACAGGAAAGCACAATGTGTACCCAAGCCTGTTCTGAGGACCCACCTTCCACCACATGCATGAACATCCAGGCGTTGAACACACAAGGCTTTAACCCAAGATTCAGAATTCACACGCTTGAAAGAATGATCATGGACAAGGACCATGTCACCTCTGCACGTAGTCTGGGAGGTGGCACAGGGCCCTATGTGCACAGCCTGGTTTCAAGGAGACCTTTCTGCTGGCCCGCTGACCTCTCCTTGGTAGGTTTGAATCTACCCATATCTATTTTATCAAGGGTTTGTGGGAGCTGAGTCTCCTACCTGGGCGTGATATTTCACATGCACAATATGGACACTGTGTGGTGTAAGTTACAGGCAGGAATTCGCAGAGGAAATCTGTGGGATACAGGAGCCTCTCAGTTTGGTGCAGCTCACAAGTCCAGCTTTCTTCTTGCGGTGTGGATGTAACTCTACTGCTTGGTCTGTCTCTTGGTGAAATGAGGGTACAGCTTACCTATAACATGTGGGAGTAATAAGCCTACACTAAGCGATGCTTACAAAGTGCTTTGCATTCCTTGAAAGGAACGTGTTGTACAAACACAAAATATTTCAGTCAAACTTTATGTAAAGGTTGCATTTATAAATGGTGTACAACGGGTAACAAATGATTAACAGATGTTATAGCCATGTTACAGAGATTAATGTATTCTAGATGGTTATAAACTATCTATTGAGTTCCTGAGCTCTTTAAGGATCTAGAGAAGCAGATTAACCATGGATTAAAATATCAATTATGTGTTAAACTCATTTATAAATATATCTTTGCAAAAAAAAAAAGTGAATATTACTTTCCATTGGGTCTCATACATGAGGAAAGGGCTTTGGTGATTCAATACTACCATTTAACTGCTACAAAAAATACACAGAGAGGAAAAGGTATTCTCAAACTAGTATTATACTTTCTTTTGAGAAGCTACATTTTATTGATACCAAAACAATTCATATAATGGAAATTACACACTTTGAAACATATCTTCCTGTACTCTGTGAGAAGGCTAGGCTCTGCTATGCCTCTCAACTAGATTCTTTGCAGTCTTTTCCCATGTAACTAATAAAATAAGTTTGCCATTTTATTCTCGTTAAAAACTGATACAGAGCAATAACAGAGCAAGTATAAAAATAAAAATACCCATAACCTGAAATTATTTAACTCCCACAGAGATCTAACATTAATAAAGCTAATAAATACTGTGGTACAAAAAGCATCCTTTGTTCCCAATTATTGCATTATTGTCAGTCTTTGTCAACAGTGCTTCTATAGTTCAACTATTGTTACTTAATGACTCTCAAATTTTTACACTTTTGAAATACACTCAGGAGAATGATTATTTCAGCATTCAGCTTTTTGTTCCCAACCTCTATTTTTTCTATCACTTTTTGGCAATTTTTTAAATTCCTTACAAGCGCTATTGGGTGTTTATTGTCATTCAGTGGCCACTGTATCAAACCATGAAAGCGACTCTTCCCTCATCCACTCTGGTGTAAATCAGAAGCATGTTCTGAGTAGCCACTGAAGTCCCCTCTTCTGCTTGGCTCTGCTCATGTGGGTGATAAGCGTTTCCTTCTATCATCGTTACCTCCATTGCCATCCCACAGGCATGTGCTCAGTTTGTGCTTTAAATCGATATATGGCCACCTTGGCCAGTCTTTGGGCTAATGACCTGTGCACACTCATACCCTCTTCTGTACATCAGTATATATAAACCACCAAGCTATGTTTTCACCCACTGAGCCCCTACATGGAGAAAGAAAATAACGTCTACTTCTGTTTCAGGAATAAATCATAGACATTTGGGATAGAAGTGAATGATTACAATGAGAGCAGTCTCTCTAAAAAGGTCCACGCTAACCAGCAGCTTTCCAGCCAAAGTTACCCAAAATGCTGTCCCATTTTCTCCCATAGCTCCATCTCATTCTCCTTCCTTCTCAGGAATTTGGAAGGTGCCCTCATATTTTCTAACAACACAAGACCACACTTTTTAGCAATCTCAACCCCTATACATATACGCATTTCTTACTCCATGCCTATTATCCACCTCCTGTTACATATGCGTCTTATTTCATGCTTTTATTAATCAAGGTCTTCCCCTTTTCCCTGTCCCATGCCTTGTGTTTCAGGGGTAACAAAAGAAACTGTATCAAATCAATAAATTCCTAGCTGAGAGGCCAGCTCCATCTAAGCCTTCAGACCCACTGGGCTTTGGCTTGCTGAGTGTAACCTGAAATCTTAAAACACTTTCTAGACGAGCATAAAGGTACAAATGAGGGCTGGTTTGTCTCTCAAGTCAACACTTAAAATGAAAAAGCTGATGATGTTTTCATTGAGGTGGAAAGAGTGACAGACGGCCTCTTGACAGAGGATTACCAGGAGAGGGAAAACAGAGCTGGATCTGAGGCTCTGTTTTCACTTTCCAACGCAGAGCGAAGGAGGGAGGCTGGGGGGCGGGGAGGAGGCTAGAAGTGGGGAACTGCATTTTTCCTTGTGTTTTCTTGTTGGGCTCGGTTACATATATATCACCATGGCTAAATTAAAAGGCCTGTACTCTGCTGATGGATGGGCAGTAGCTTTTGCGCGGAACCGCAGGAACTCTCGGGATAACATTGGCAATACCTGCTCCAAGGAGGAGCTGTCGGCAGGCACAGGCTCCTAAGCTTTCCTTCCAGGAACAGGCTGGGACCAGGGCCATGCAGGCTCTTTGCTGTACTCATCTTTCTGCAGCAAAACTCTTTTTTTTTTTTTTGAAGTCCTCTAAGGCCGAATCCTCAATCAGGCACTTTCAGCCACAGAGGAGCTGAAATGGGAAAAATAAAGCTCACATATATCAGGAAAAAAGAAGGGCACTTCTGGGGTGCAGCTGAATGCTCTGAGATAGGAACAAGATCTGCAGTGAATCACAGAATCATAATGGTTGGAAAAGACCTCCAAGATCATCAAGTCCAACTGTAAAATGAAACCACTGGTGAGAAGATCTTTCCCAGGTGACAGGAACGAGCATGAGCAATGACAGGAAACATTCACACTTACAGAGCTCTCAACTGAAAACAAGGGGACAGTTTTCAGCTTGGGATGTTATTCCTAGTAACTTACATGCTTGGCATGAGGGAAGCCTGTTCCCAAATTCCCAATTTCTGCTAGGGTCTGGCTTTCTTCTTCCATTGGAAGACGTGATACCTTGCCATGCCACCACTGCAGCCCTCATCCCTGCACCAAGCTATTCCTTTCTCCTTCCAAAGCCTTGTATTTCCTTTGACTCCCAGGCACCTGGCTGGTCTCACTGGCAGAGACCTCTAATCTTCCAGGAGGAACAACTTTACTGTTTCTGGAGATACTTCAGGTCATTCCAGTGGTGAAAAGGACCGGGGCAGGAAGAAGAAGATTCTTTCTCAGCAATCTTCTGACCTGTTGCCAACTGCCAGGCTTTGCCCAAGTATCTCCAGGGCCAGGACAATTATTAGAGCAACTGACCATCTCCCCCATCAGGATATCTATTCTCCAAGGGGAGAACAGGCGTTGCTTGCTGAAAAGCAATCTCCTTTTTAGGGTGCCTCATGGCTGGCAATTCCTCCTGAAAACAAAGCAAAACAGAACAAAACAAAATGACCCACTCATCACATCTGACAGATCTTGGCCAGGCTCATCTCTGCAGTCTCATGTCCAGAGTAAACATAGCACACACATGTTCCAGCAATGCCATTCCTCTGCCACACGCATTCATGCAAAAAAAAATTATATATATATATATTGCAGAAATAAACAAAGTTAAAGATGATTCAATAAATCACACATGCAGGGAATGTGAATACATGTGGAAATGCTTAGCATGTTATAAAATACATTTTCCTTCTAAGAAAGGATGGAATAGAGACACTTTCACAGCAAGTTTGAGCCCAGACTAGCACTCGCAAAACATCACAGGTCTGGATGGCAAATTTATTGTTTGTATCTTGCACATGCTGCTGCTCTTTCATTGTATTTCATTATATTTTTTAGAAATTAGATGCTCAGGCCAAGAGGCAATATCGAACTAGGCCTCTACCTACAGCAAACTGATGATACAGGAGACTTCTCAGGGGTGGGAGGTCTGGAAGAGATCTGACCCACTGTGCAACGTGGCAGCAGGACAGCCCATTGGAGTGAGATAGTGGCAAAGGGGGCTGCAAAAGTCAGGAATGTGCAGAGGGAAAAGTGGGGTGCAAAGGAGGAAAGGGAAATGCTGGGAGACAGGAGTCAAACCAAATGAGAAAAAAGGGCAAAAAAAAGAGACGGGAATTGATGGACAAAGCTATGGAAAGAAAGCTTTCTTGAAGACTGCAAAACTGATCAAGGCGAGGGAAGGAGGAAGGTAAAGAAGGGGGTGAAGAAGAGAGAAGATAAACTGGGTAGAAAGGATGGGCTATTACTTAATAGATTTTGGACAGAAGCTCCAAAAACATGTTGGAGGAGACATGAAAGATCAGAAGACTTTTATGCATTTTTTTTTCCTCTTTTGTTGATTGCTAGGTGAAGTAGCTGTTCGATCTGATCAGTTAATTTTCAGCACTGACTGATTAATTAACTGACTCGACTGACTGACTTAGTTTAAAATGCAGCTGGGTGACTTTTTGGAGCTTAATTACTGTCAGGGCATCCAAACTCTTATTCTGCTTTTAATGCAAAATTGCAATCAGTTGTTGTCAGGAAATGAGAGAGAAAGCAAAGGGAGGATTAAAGTTCAGTAACAAAAAGAGCATGATAAGCCAAAAAGGCAACAGCGGGCAATATAGAATGGAAAAAATAGGGACATCCACATGTATTTATGTGACTTTTTTTCCCCTAATATTTGGTATATTTTGTTTTCCTGGCAGAAAAAGAGAAGCTCACAGTTTAGTGGAAACCAGTTCGAACCGGTGAGGGGAGGAGCATCCCGGACAACTACAACCACTGGAAAAAGCCCGTGCATGTAGGTGACCCAGAGACAGCACTGTTCCAGCTGGGATTTGTGTCATCCCAGGCTGCTCCCAGTCAGATCTTCCTCTGCCTTAATCTCAGGACAGCCTCCTTCTTCGTATCTCTGTCTCACACTACGGGCATTAGGTAAGGCACTCCTTTTGGTGGCACTGATCACAAAAGAAAGCATGCAAGGTAGGTAAAAGGTTCCCTGTTTGCCTGTAGTTCTTCACAACTCTCATTACCTCCCTTGTACCTTCATCGTCAGGCCTCAAAGTCAGATTTTGATTTTAATCAAAGGACATTTGATCAAAAGATCAGGGAAGTTATTAAATTTAAATCCCAGATCCTCAGGCTGTCTTCTACCCTGTCTTGCAGAAGAGGAGCAGCGAAGTCAGAGTTGCTTTGACCACTATTGCAATTAACTTGGTGAAGGAAACCTACTAGAAGTATAATACTGGAAGGTATTTTGTACCCATATGGTAATGTCCCCCAAATGGGGTAGCACTGTCACTGCTTGCAGGTGCATGAGGAGGAAGTGCCTGTTACAAGCCTTTTGTTTGCATTTGCTACCTTTCCAGGCCTCATGCAGAATGGTGCTAGAGAGAAGGCAAATTCATGAAGGCAGATAAGTGCGTGAGAGGGAGGAGGAAAAAGGGAAATTGACATGAGATGGAAATGGAAATAATGTGAAATCAAAGTGCACAATTTCTGGAAGCTGGCAGCAGGCCACAGGGAAGTTCATTTCAGGTCTATTGCTCTTTCTTTTAACTTCTCCTGGTGTCCTCTTTCTTTAGCACAGATGCTGCAACACAGTTTTCCTTCACGTACTTCAGTATTCACAGGAGCATAAGAACTTGTGCTGGCAGAGCAGGTACTTGCATCTGCAGTAGCAATGACAGTGTAGTAAGCTTTGAAAAAACACAACTTGCCTCTTAAGGTGTTGCATCTCAAACATCATTTTTCTTTACCAACAAAGTAAAATTGGATCTCTAGGAAGCAAGTAGAAAACCAAAGTTGGGTTGGGATCAGCAGACAAAATCCAGGTTGCTTTTCAATTTGTTGTCTCCGTCATTGAATAAGAACATATAGTGCAATTATATTGACAAAGAAGCAGTAATAAGACCACCTGGGATCAAGCTGGGACTTCATGAGTAGAACATTTTTATTTTATTGGCAATCTATTCTATTTTTGAGGTTTCACTAAAGTTGCTTTTTCTGCTCCAGAAATGCATGCCTGTCTGCACTGCTGCAGATAAAGCCCCTTGCTCTTCCCCAGGCCTGTTCTCCGTCTGGAAAGCAGCAAAGAGAGAAAGTCAGAAGAAACCATTTCTTTTTTTTTTCATAACAAATCATATTTATTAGGAAAAGGGGAAAAAATCTATCAGGTCATACCCTGCTCTCTTATACAAACTTAACATAAGAATATCCATCATGTGGTAAAGAAAAGGTCCATTTAGTCCTGTTTTCTGTTTCACAGCGATCAGCACTGGAGGCCTAAGAAAGTGACAGCTTCCTACATAATCTTCCAAATTCCAGGTATCTGCAGCTTTCAGAGCTAAAGGCAGCACCTTCATGTTAGGCACTTCCTGATAACTCTTATCCCTCAAATTTGCCCAATTGCTTTTACATAGGCATGCATGTTGCGCACAAGCATACACATGTGTATCTCCCTCCAGATTAGAGGAGTTTGTCATTTTTATGGCTAATCCTGTATTTAGTAGTAAAAAGTATTACTTGAGATGTATTTTATTCTGACTCAGTTTCATGAACATTGATGAAAATATCAGTCTTCACAAGAATAGGTATGAAATGAATTTTTATAGTTTCACATTACTTAATGTGTAAGTATTGGTAAGGCATCATATTTATAAAGTAGTATTTAATTAAATCTCCTAGCAAATTTGGATTAACAGGAAAAAAAAATTAGGATTCAAAAAAGGATCCTAAATCCTTTCATGCCTTCTCAGATATTGCTCCAAGTGTAATAAATTAGGCTAAGTTTAGAAATTTAGGAGGAAAAAGGGATTTTTTAAACGGAAAAAATCATAAACCCTTAGTATCCTTTGTAAAAACAGGTACTGCGTTGCGGTTATTTATTGTAGGGAAATCATCAAGAAACAGGCACAGCAGGAGCCGCGCAGCTGGAACAAAGCTGCTCTGAGCGACTTAGTTAAAGAACACTGTCAACAATATTTATATTATGCCCCGAATGTGCTAAGTTTTTTACGTGCTATTAAGGAGATAAGATCACATACCGAGGGCGGTGTTTGGCCACGCGCTCAGAGCCAGGGAGTCTGGCCGGGCGCTGCTTCTGCTCCGCTCGGAGCTTTGGCGTTGCACAGAGTGCCCTTCTGCTCAGGGCGGCCAGGCCTAGCGCTGCTCTGTCTCTCCCCAGGGCTCTCCAAACGCGCCCTTCCCAGCCCCACCGTCCTCGGGAAACGGCAGCGAGACACGGGATTGAACGAAGGAAGAACGACCTTCTCCTAGCGCAGTGGGCTACTGAGGAGCACACGTGTCTAAGTGCAAAGGGTCTGCTCGGAGGCAGATCCCCACTCAGGGAAGTCAAAGTGGGTGGATTTAACGCCCCTTTCCAGCACATACAGGCTTTGGCTGCCCTGTTGGCACGTGTCTTAGCTCTGCTGAGGTTGCCCCGCTTTGTCTATACCGGCTCGAGGGGGAAGGCCTTGCAGATGGTTTCACAAATGCAAAGGAACACGTGAAATATTACATTGGGCCCCAGGTGCATGAGAGCAGCCTTATGCAAATTTGCATGTGTCGATACAGACACTCTCATAGGATGTGTTTATAAAATAACACATGCAGAACACATTAAAAATGAATGTGCGTGTGTTTATTACTCCTGATTACTTAGCCAACATATTTCTGTTGTAAAACGTTCCTCGTTGGAAGACGCTGACCACGAGGGTGCACACTGGTACCCATTCCCAGAGCAGGGAAAAGACTTTCCCCAGCAAACTTCTCTTGGCTGCCCCTAGGACTCTGCTACGTGCTGATGCTGGTTGCTGCCCACAGGTGGCAGTGAACCTTCGCTGTTTGCTGGAGAAAAAGCACCAAAATCTCCTCCCTGACTTGGGTTTGTTAGTGGACAGCTGCGAAACAGCCTCATTCCACCTAAAGCCGTTTGAGGTGCTTTAATTCTGCTTTTGGGGAACTGTGTTAGCTGAGGGGTGGCTGGGCTTCCATTCCTGTCTTTATACACCACAATATTATTTGTATGATTGGCCAGTCAGAATGCAGGCAATCTACTGAAAAATCCAAATTCCAGATGTCAAAGCCTTGCAAGATCATTAGAGAGTTACACTATATGCTGCAGAGATGGTGGCCATTTCGTTGTGTGTATTTGCCTATATATATTCCTGAGGGAAAAAGACAGAGCAAAGTACCAGGGGGAAAAAAAAAAAAAAAAAGTAGGTATATTAGTGAAGATCAGAAATTGTTTATGTGTTTAGGCTGTTCAGAGCACCAAACTTCGTTATCAACAATCATAACATCCCGTGGATTTTCCAAAGGATAAAGTCACAGTTGTTGACACTTAAGCTCTTCTCTCTCCCATGTCCTTTAGCACAACAAAGTTGGTTAGGTTTCCTATGAAACAGTGATACACATTTCTGACGTTCCAAAATACATGCTGAGTGCAAGCTTTTAAACCTGCACAGATAAACAGATTAGATTAAAGGACTCTCAGAACAAATGGCACTGAGCAGAAAAACAGCTATTAAGTTATATTTATACAGTCTGTATGTTGAAGATGTGTGTGTATAAAATCTGGGTAAACGTCTCTACATTTTCCTCCAAAAACAAGTAACTACATGAAGTGTGTAGGGTTCGCCCTCCCCTCTCCTCTCCTGCAATAGCAGGAAGCTTCAAAGTGAAGAGTAACGTCAGCAAACTGAAAAAGCAAACAAATGTAATTTTTCTCAAACAGATCACTGCCCAAATGTGAATTGCACTATGTGTCTTTTCTCTGCTCCCTGACAGCTGTGCACATCTGCCACGCAACTAGAAAGCCATTGCATATGGTGCCACCTGTGTCTTGATACGTATCTACCAGCCAGCTTTTGCCATCATATATGTCTTTGCATCGCTGCTGAATCTGCTGGGATTGCACGCATGTAACTGAGAGTTTAATCCCAGGGAAGCTCTGTTGTGCTGCCCAGTGACTAAGTTCAGTGGACTTCAGTGGAGCCACAGGGATGTAACTGAGACCAGAACTGACCTATTTATCCGTAAGCACCTTTGATAGCAAATCCTCTCACCAGCATGGTGCCCTGAGGGGGAAGGTTCCTCTATAGATGGTTATCCTGACAAACAGTGATTTTTGCTACTCAGCACCTCCAACTTGGCGGGTTGATTTTCAGGCAAATATCGCAATGTGATTACTGTTATTTTCTTGTAAAAAGGCAGGGTTCTTTGAATCCTCTGCCCCAACTTGCTGGATTGCTGTGATGGCTCAAGTCCAGTCGGGAACACCAGTTAGGAGGTTTCTTTGATGGGAAATGCACCCAGGAACAGGCCTGAGAGATCACCAGGACCCTGCCTTTCTGAGGTGACAACTGGACTTGGTTCTCCACAGGGCAGCAGGTTCATCATCCTCTGGACTGAGCTATTCTGTTATCAGAGGGTACGGTACTCGTAAAAGGGTCTATAAAAACAGCCTGTGCTTGACCTATAAGGATTTTGGGCATCATTTTTAACTACGAAAGAGATAAGTCGAGGGAAACAATCAAATATAAAATTGCTCTCTTTTTTTGCTTTTTTTCTTTTTGCATGCTGTTGAAATTGAAGAGATCCTTTAAGACTGTTTTACTTTGTATACTTTGCGCATTTAACAGCCTTTTGTACGGAGTCAGTTTCACATGGTCTGCACACGGCAATTTTATGCAGGAAAAAAAAAATATTCACATACGAAGCAAAGCCAGAACCGTCTGGCACATAGCTCGTGGGGACAGATGGTGCCACCTGCATCCTCAAGCAAGAGTGGTCCCAGCCAGGTCTGCAGACAATGACCTATTTAAATGAGGGGAAAAGCACACTAGCTGTCTCCTCTGTGTGAACGCAGAACATTCACAGTAATAGAGTGACAAAAAGGAACCATTAGAGCGCTGGGTTTCCACAATGAAGCATAGCTCTCAGGAAAAAAAAAAACAAAAACGTCCTCACCTGCTATTAAATCCTGGTATTTCTTTCTTGCCACTTGCTTCTCATCTGAAGACATGTTCAAACCATGGGTTCTGGGTTTGCACAGAAAATCTAAAATTCTTGTCCTCCCTCCTTCCCCATCTCTGCTTGAGATTATCAAGACTCCAGGTTTACTTTAAGATCTTTACTAGATTTGCTATTTGCAGTTGTGTACTCTTTGCGAAAAACTAAAGAAGCATGGTTTTTGTTCTTAGTATAAGTCTTTCTCCTGTATGGTACATAGAGAAGTACGTCTTTGTGCTGATTGTATTTGTACAAAATACAACTTTGTACTTTGTACCAATAAGTACATCTTTGAACTTATTTGGGCTTAAATCCAGCAGGTGCTTCAGATCCTTGCATGTGGTGATAAAGGTAACATGCCCTAAGATTTAGCAGTTCAGAGCTTAGAAACATAATTTCTAAATATATAATATAACTTGACCATTTGTGCCTAAGGATACTTGCAAAAATTTCATCAGTCACATTTTTTCATTTTTCTGCTGTTTCAGTCTTTTTTTTTTTTTGGTTTGGTCTGAATAGAGATGCACTAGGCCATTTTTTCATGGTGCTGTTTTCTCAGTCAAATTATATAAATGTCAAATAATCATGCTACCTTCAAATGCATATTACAAGATTTTTATAAATTTAGCAAGAATTCTTTCCATCTGAATTTTGGGATAAAGTTCAGGGCATTCTTTAATCTAAGAGCTTGGCTTTATCTATTTGTAGCTGTAATCATTTATTGTGAAAGAGTTTGGGATGGAAAAATAAGCTCTGCCCTCAGTACTGTCAGGCACCGTGAGAGCAAACGTGACAAGGGAATCTGCACCAGTAAGCTCAAGGACATATTTTCATTTTTCTTTTATAAGCTCTTTTCTTATTAGTCTAGAGACAATGAATTAAACACGTTTTAAAAACGTATCAACACATATGTTTTCATAAAGTGTATTTCCATTTTAGTGTGCAGATATGTAGGATGTCCTCTTTGCTAAGAAAGTCTTGATAAACTCATGCTACATGGGATTTTATTAAAAGAAATGTACAAGGACTTTACAGTTAACTCATTGAATTTTTCAAATGAATCAAATTAAACAGCAAAAGGTAGGTAAAGTTCTTCTTATGTTTGAGTTATAACAAAACCACATGAGGAGTTTTTAAGCAAGGGCAGTCTGCACACAGCTTTGGGCAGAATCACGATGCTGCACTTAAAAACAGCATTGAAGTGTCATGTGTGCAAGTATGCAATAGTGAGAAAATGAAGGCTCTAAACTGCTTCTCTTTCTGAAAATTTCACTTCGTAGACCTCTCCAGAAGGGCTCTTGAATAGCAAAATGATCACATAGTTACAAGCAAACATTTTCCTTCAAGTATTTTTGGCAAGTCATTTTCCAGCATAATATTAATGAATTTGAATTCATTAGGAATGTAGGAATTTCGCATTCCTAATGCAAAATGGTTAATTTCACCTAATGCTGTATGAGCGCCACTCTTTTTCAAGGGAGGTTATTTTTGCCAGATCCTGCTGTGTGGTATAATATCTATCTCAACAATGATATGCCAGAAAACCTGTAGGCAGTACTTTCTAACCCTTTCTAAAATTCTGAGAGATAGTTATTTCATCCCAAATTTTAAATATGAAGAAAATGGCAATGGTTAGTATGACAGGCCAGCAGACAGGCAAGGCTTTGCGGGAAAAAAAGTGGGTTTTAAGCAGAGATTTGAAGGAGAATTTGCAGTCTAAAATTATTTAGACTGACAAAATGCTACTCTCAGTCAATGGAGGCAGTATGGGGAAAAAAAAAAAAAAAAAAGCTTGTTTGAAAAATCTAACAACTGGGTGTTGGATGTTAGCAGTAGAGGTGAGAATCGACATCTAAGTCACCAATGAGAGATGAAATAGTGGTGTGGAGAGGCTGGGAAGGGCTCTGGAAGTAAAATCATACATTTTGCGCTAAACACTGTAGAGCACTGAGAGGTGGTAGAGGGAGATAAAACAGAATCGATTCAGTAAAATTTCTTGGTGAAAAAAAAGGGATTTTGTGGAAGGGTACTGATTGTAGATACAAGGTTATTCTTCTTTTTTAGAGATTTTTGTTTTATTGTTGGGGTTTTTTTTTTTTTTTTTTGGATTGTATTCAAAACCTTGTCCAGCAGGGGAATTTCATATTGCTGCTAATCAAAGGTAACAAAACGGGGACCTTGTACATATAAAGCTAGCTTCACTCACTAACTGCTGGGATTCCATATTTTAGAAACTTTGAAGTCAGCTGTGCTTGCTGCTCACCTTTGGGAGCTACGTCTGCAGATGTCTCTGAACTCACCACCTGATGCACCAGCACTACATTTTGCACACTCAGCTGTCCTCATGCAGAAATCGACATGGGGATTTAGTAACCTTCATAGTAACACATGGAAAAAGTCTGTGATGTCTTGGGAAGGAAACTCCAAAGAAGTTCAACCATCCCCAGAAAGGGGAATGGTTGGGCAGAAGCAAAGTGGCTGCTCAGGAGGACACTCATTCTGGGAGGATGCTCCAGGGAACATGAAATGGCGGGGGGTGGGGGGGGTTGTAATATTTTCCTTCATATGAATCCCTATATTCTTTATTTGCAAGCAGAATTGCATAATGAACATTTACAGCATGGATGCTTGTAAACACAACTTGTTACATACACCTCTTGTGAGCAATCCCTCATCATGTTTAATGTTGGGAGGAAGGACACCAGAAGTCTATGTGCATGAAGAAGCTACAAGGATCCTTTCCTGAAGGAATGTGCTCACTGCCCATTCTGCTGTCCACAAACATGCTTGGAAGTCCAGGAGTCATGGTTTGGATACTGAAGAGGTTGGACATTGCAGGTAAGGTCAGATTTGTCCAAGAAAACTCCTACGTTTCTCCACTCAAGAAGGACTAGGTAACATTGATGTTACCATAATAATCCTGCCTCCTCTTTGTAGAGAAGAACTCCCCCCCACACAAGCTTACTTCAAACAAAAGCACTAATTGGACTCAACCATACCAGTCCCATCAGAAGAACTGGGACAGGATAAACCTCCTAAATGTCAGGAAACAGAGAAGATGATCGGTGTAGTCCTGTTATTTATACAGCTGTTTTAGAGTTGGTCTGGTGTCAGAAAAAGGCTTCTTGCATCCATGTTTCCCAAGGAGATCTTTT
The DNA here is from genome assembly GCF_059628265.1 of Tinamus guttatus. Classification (NCBI taxonomy): domain Eukaryota; kingdom Metazoa; phylum Chordata; class Aves; order Tinamiformes; family Tinamidae; genus Tinamus; species Tinamus guttatus. Next base: position 223,775 of record NW_028288584.1, read on the forward strand.
CTTCAATTTGCTGCAAGTGTAGCTGGTTTCCTGGCATGGGAGGCAAAGGTTTCTGCCAGTGTGTGAAGATATCCTGCGCAGAAGGCATGCCCTGCTTACTATACACAGTCCCTGCTAATCTGTAACTGAACAGAACAACGAAGGGTGCATCTTGAACTGGTTTGTGGGGCATAATTTCCTCTCCAGGTCTTGCTGCTCACGTGTTTCTGTAAACATTGACTCACTGCTGTGCCATACTTGAAATGAACAACTTTGGCTGTCTCCTGTAACTTGTTCGTAAACACCAAACAGAAAACCAGTTCTAAAAGCGGTGGAGATAACATCTTAATGATGTAGGTGGTTACACACTGAGGCCGAAACGTCCCACTTTCCACCCACGTGGTCCTCAAGTTAAATTTCCGTGACCTTCAAAACTGCTGCTTTCAAAACATGGCTGGCAGTAGTCACAAGGATAAAGAAACACCTTGCACATGCATCTCCCTCCTCTCACCTGCAGTGTGCAAGGATGTGTGCACTGCGAAGCAAAATCTCACTTTACCTCAAAACCCCCAGGAAAAAGGAAAAAAAATGCTCTATCTGTTCTTTTGCACAAAAAAACAAGCAAACAACAACAAAAAAAACCCAGTGCAGTGTTTCCTAGGCCACCCATTAGGACATAAGCAAAGAGTTTGGGGAGCCCTTTTGCCAACATGACTGCGGTGAGCAAAGAGATTTATATCACTGAGGGATATAACAGCTTTTTCTTATAGGGAAAATAACTTCCCTAAGAATCTCCCCATGATGTTGAAATGATACTTGGGTTGGACCAGCAATGCAGTAAGATTAGGACATGATTTCACAAGGTGCCTAAGCAGGGGTGCTGCTGAAGAGATGTTCTGGTAGGTACCGTTGCTAGCTCTCAGCTATTAGTTCATGGCAAAAGAGACATGCAGCATGGGCAATGTGTGGCCAATGGGCAATGTTTGGATCCAAAATTTTTTAAACTTTCCTGAAGGACTGGCACTTTTTTTTCTTCTTCCTTCAAAGATATTTAAGAAGTGACAGAAGCTAAAAACTTTCCTCCTGCTTTCTCCCATCCAGGATAACCCGTCAGTGAAGGACAACTACTGCAAAGAGGAATCTGGGCCAAAATCTGCCCGTATGCATAAACAAAATGCTGCTGAAGAAGGTGCCTTTCTTTTACACCAGGAGGAGAGAGGCCTCTTTCCTACAGCTGTTCTTCAATTTCAACTAAAAATCATACATTGTAATTCTCTTCTGAAGTAAAATCGATGCTCGGTCCCAAAAGCAGTTTTGAGAAGTGTCAGGAGAGTTTTAGTGAGCTGGCAAAAGATGAACACCTTGAGATAGAAGAATGTATTATTAGAGAGGTAAAGTGCCTGCTACACATTGATCACTTGGTGTGGGTGCTTTAATCACCAGAGAAATCTTGTGCTGGTGGCAAGAAAACCTCCCTGTTTTTGGACACTAACGACCTCAGCACCATCACTTCCAGGCTCCCCTGTCTATAGTCATTATGCCATAAATTAATTCATATAAATAATTCATGCCATTAATTCACAACCAGGGTTGATATGTGTTTCTGCTCCTCTTTGGGGGGGTACTATTGATTCCCTGTCAACAGACACCCCCCAATGCAAAAGAGCCCCATTTTCTCTCCAAATCCATCTGAAGGAAAAGCCTTGTCTCCTTGCGTGCCGAATGCCTAATATGAACCACTAAGTGAGACCTATTTTTATAGGTAGTTCAAAGCCCTGGTATGTGTCACCTAACACAGCCAGCTGCACTGCTCTAATCACTCAGATTCATAGGAAATCTGGGACCTCTCCACCACACCATACCAGGACAACAAAGGCTGTTTTCATAGACTTTGGCAACTTTTATGAGGCTGAAATAATCGCCAACATTTTGGGGTGTGCCACAGCCCGTTCAGTTCTCATTATAATTCCTCTCTATCATTTAAAATGTCACTTTCAGTAAGACTCAGAATACCTCTTCCAACAAAATAAAAGGGATCCTAATATCTGTATCAGTATCTTTAGCTGTCCTTCTCTGCATTTCCATGAAGAAAGTGGAGAAGGACAACGGCTCTACTGTGCTGCTAAGGAAGAAAGAATATATAAGGAGTGATTTTTTGGGAGCTTAAACATAACTTCACATTCTGCTTTTCAGTCATACTAAGGGTAGCACTTTGTGAAAGGAGCCAAAGGATGAGAAGTGAGGCTATTGCTTTACCCCTTGCAAACTGATAGGATGCCTTTTCTTTCTGTCATTGAGCAGTGGAACCCATTTCTAGAGAGCATTAGATACAAGATAAACTCCATTGTCTTAAATACAGAATTTAAACCATATAAATACTAGTGTCAGTGGCAAAACTCTCACTGGCAGCAGTGTCACATAGAGGATTTGGCAAATAGCAGCAGTAGTCAAGCTGTTGTATTTTAAAGTCATGTACTTGATAAAACTGTGCACATAACAGGTTTCTACATCCCATGGTATATTTTAGATCATGATGTCATGTACAGAAACTGTCACAGAGCCTGATGTCACATTCCTCCTCAAAAATCAGTTTAGTCAGAAAAAAAGGCCTTTACAGGGTCAGTGTTCTGTTACTGTACAGGATCTGTTTTAACAGGGGCTTGAGAGAAAAATCTGTAAAACACAGAATGTACAATGTATTCTTGCAAAGAAAGTTGGTATGTGTGATGTCAGCTTACTGAAGAATTACTTGGCAGATGGAGGAGAAACAACAAAACCCGTAAAACCCAGCTAAAACTTTGGATGATCTTGCAACTAATTGCACTGCAGCTGTCCAGCAGTGGGCCTTACTTCTTTACACCTCCAGAAATATTTAATTTCTTAGGCATGCCTAAGAATTCTGGGTTATTCATATTTGAATATTTACAAAAGTTTATGCTTTGCAACCAAGAGCAATCCAAGACCAGAATTCCCCCATATTCTCTGATTTCTTCCCTATTCCCTTGATGACTGGACAATACAGTGCAGCTGGACAGAATTTTAAGCATGCATTTCTTATGCCATCTGTACGTTTTCTCTGTCAGCCTCTCCTGCCATCCCCCACCGTATCATGTGGAAAGCAGGATTCAGCAAAAAAGAACAGAGAAAAACTTTCCTATAAAACTTTTTATTTTTCCATGAGAGTGATGTAGCAAGACCAGTTGTCCTGCTGCTTACCTCCTCTCCAACAGAGGCAGGCAACCAGAACCAGCTCAGGGGTGTCTCCATGTGAACTCTAATGTGTGTGTTCACACATAATGAGGGCTGTAATAATAATATTGAGAAGAGATGAGCCAGACCAGGTCCCTCCTCAGTGTTTGCGGTCTGCTCTGAGATGTTTAGATGGGAGATCAGCACCAGAACTGAGTAATTTAAAGCTATAAAGCTCATGTGTTTTAGCAACCTTAATTTCTACCTTTTGCTGGTGTGTAGGTAGCCAGCTCTTGGCTACTATTTTGCTGGCTGTATTTGAAGTGCAGTGGACATGGTGTCCAAGTTGTAATGGTTATAGTAGATTTACGCTACAGTTTTCTGCCACTTGTTTTCATTACTTAGGAGCTCTGCCAGTGTGAAGTAGTAAAACAGGAGCACAAGGTTCATGATGAGCTTCGTCAGTTGGGTGTGAAGTAAAAGAATGTCCATTGACATCATGCTGGGCCCTTATGCGTCCAGCTCTGACGAGCTGCCAGATCTGTTGTCTGGGTCACAGAGACACAGTGTTTCCTAATGACAGGCGTGATTTATGTGGGTGAAGAAAATGAGGATGAGCTGCAATTTGCTCTTCAAAACAGCTTTCACACATTTTGTGGACTTTGTGTTGGAGATGCCCCATTTGTTGCTTTGCGTTTTTGGTTAGTGTTGCTCCATGCGACCGCCGCTACCTTTAGCATTTGACATGGCATGTCTGCCATCACTTGAGCCCTGCCAAGAACCCTGACCAAACTATTCATCAGTGTTACCCCTCTGCCTCCAGTGCAATGTGATTGCTTCCCAAGCTCCTGATGTCTCATGCCACTGTGCATCGAATAGTTTCTCTCATGTAAGCGAGCATTAGCAAATATGCTTCCAAGGATTACATATTTTACACTGTCTGCTTTTCTGATCAGGTAAATTCAGTTAAATACAGAGTCCTGATCAATGGTCACGTTCAAAAACAAATAAAAAAGAATGAAAAAAATACCTTGTGTTACTTTTCTTGTCACTAACCACAGAAATTAACTGTGAAGAAGCGGTAAGGGGTATAGATAACATCCAAACATATCCAAATGCAAGCCTTTTCTGGTAATCTAAGATCAAATTATACTCACTAAACTGTTTTATATGCTTTGTTATTTGATAGGGGTCAGTCAGTGGAAAAACAGAAATTGTTAGGATATTATGTGATCAACATGTCCCTAATTCTGTATACTTCACTTTCAGACCTTCTAGAATTCTGTTGCCTGCAAAAACAACCCATATATATTTTGTTAGCTTTGGCATAGATACAGAAGTTGGCCTTTCTGGAACAGACATTTAGCTTGTGACCTTTTATATCCTGCATTCAGCTCTTCTAAAATAATAAGTGGTAGGTCTAAACATTTATATTTTCAGATATTAGCTACTTACTGCATATTCTCATGTTACTTAGAAGACATTTGTAGCACATGTTCAGCAAGTGAATAAAAAGGAATATGCCAACATGTTTTCTTGATAATGTTATTTGTGTCCATTTCCGTAAACATTTATTTATGTCCCTAATCTTTATGCGTTATGGGTCCTTTCCACTCTTTCTATACCATAATGAACAAAACGTGGTACCTTTATTTGCAAAAATGTTTGAAAAACTGAAGTAACCGTATCATATCTGGACAAATTTTGCCTCTAGTTAGATGACAATTAACATATTAATAAGATTATATTAACTTTATAAGCACCCTAATCATACTTATGTCAAGTGCAATCATTTAGAGCCAGCTTTCTCTCACGACAAAAAGATCTGGCAAGAACAGCAGAAAGATCTGCACCTCTGTTATAAAAAGATAGGATCCTTCCCGCTTTTTTAACATAATAATGTCCAGTCACTTCTCTTCTGGCCAGCTTTGGCCATTAGATCAGTTTCCATAGTGTCTGAACTTGTAGAACCATCAGTTTATGGATCTGATTCACTTTTAGGAAAGCTGCCTTGGAAAAGTAGGTGAAAACTCTGAGTGATGCTATGAATCTTGCCTGAGAATTCCAACTTGTTACTTACATCACCAAAGCAAGGCACTGCTTCATTAATTTATATAGGAGGATCTGATACATTCATTTCCCCTTGAGGTCTAGTATGCCTCTGTTACGCTGGTTACACAATGTTTTTATAGAGACAGCAGTGGTAATAAGGTTTGTTTTGTCTTTTTTTTTTTTTTTTCCCCCCGAGTAACTCAAAACCAGTTTTAACAAATTGGGACTATGGCTCTTCAGTGGATGTTCAATGTAGTTCACCACCCTGTAGGAAATGTTCTTCATCTATTTAATTGTAAAAACAAATTTCAAATTAATTTCAAATTACCTTAAAACAGCCTTTCCTTTCAACTGTGAGTTTTCAGAAACCACCTGATGAGAAAATGTAATACGAATGCAATCATAGCTCCAGATGAAAGTCCTTCATCATTGCCCTAAGAGCCTGTTCAGAAACAAGACAGTGGTTATTTGCAGTCATGAATTTCTAATGCTTCCTTTCTATATCCATTTCCATCAGCAGACATTTCTGAAAAAATACCTCTCCACCAAAAAAAAAAAAAAGTGAAAAATTAAAGGCAGAAGGACCTGTCAGGAAAAGCAAGATGTTCTCCCTTTTCTGAAGGATTTTACTTCATTCTTTCCCCAGCTACGCACATGGTGTAAATTTATTATTTACAATGCTCACACAGGAAGAGTTTGACTGATGAGATAATCTTTCTCCAGAAAGACTTTATTCCAACAGGAAAAAATACATGTAACCTAACCATGCATGTTAAGTAAAGAACTGTAAAGTCAGTAAGAAATACTGCTTGAAGCAGCAAGATTTTTATTTTATTATTTTTTAGAAAAGCTACATGAAGCTGAGACAACTCATGGCATAGGCTAGAGCAGCTACAGGATATTGCCCTTCTATTAATTAGAGAGAGAGTAAGCCTGTTCCCTCCAGTTCAACCTATTTTGCCAGCAATATTTCCAGACCAAACTGTGTGGGAAGTCTGTTCCTCTCATAAGAGCCAGGGATGCATCTTCCACGTATCCTCTAAACCTAAACACCATCACCAGCATTAAAGTATGGGCCAATACAAGATAAATACAGTCAGTTTCCTATGCATGTACATGCACATTCACATACAGAGTGCCAACTTTCTGGTTCAGGGCAAAAAACTCCTCAACATTGTGGCAAAACTCCCTAGTGTTAAAAAAATAAAACAACAACAAACAAAAAATTACTCTGTTACTTCAATTTGGATTTTAATATTAAATTCATTACAATAATTTCCAGAGGCCTAAAACTCCCTCAGGATGGTGGGACTTTGCACCTTGTCCATCTGAGATTTTATTAGTGTCTTCCACCATGAATTTCAAATGAGGTCAGTTTATTTCCTCTTCTAAAATTTTAATGACAAAAAAGATTTCCAATGTGAATTATGAGTACATTTTTTATATAGTGATAACACTGAATATTTTAATAAAAAATATGAACTAGTGAAGGAGAATGTATTCATTCATCTTGTGATTACTGTAGTTATCTGTCACAAATTTCTAACGTTTCCTTTCTGTACCCGTTTCAATCAGCAGGCCTTTCTGAAAAACACCACTCCACCAAAAAAAAAAAAAAAAAGTGATCTGGCAGGAAAAAGACAGGCTGATTTTTTACACACACACATACACACACACACGGAGTGCATTGATCACCCAGAAATGGTACCAGACTTCAAAGCTGGATATATTTTGTAAGGGAAGAAATGACTGGAAAGCAAAATTCTCCCAATCTTCCCCCAGTTCTGCTGAATTTTGGTGGGACTTACAGGATCACCCTTTTCATCTCCAGTAGACCCTTATGCTTCTTCTCCACACCTTTTGCAAAGGTTGTAATCGATAACCTAGGAGCACAGTGCACTTCCCAAAATTAAACCTTCCAAGCAGCATTGGAGAAGCTGAGGTCTGAACCACGAATAATATATGTAGGACAATGTTCTGCAGCCCAAGGAAAGAGAAGTGATGACTATCTAAGTTACTTTTCATGGGATTCTTGCCTTTCTGTTTTAATTAATTTGCACACATATCTTGTTGTAGCTGACCGGGTAACTCTGATTACTCCACCATCCCAGATATCGTCATAGGCATTTATATGTTTCAGGCTTTGTCCCCACGTTTGGATGACTTCAGGCACTCTTACTCATTGTTTTTAGACGGAGTGGCTGGGACAGTAATAGCAGTGACTGTGGAGCAATAGAAAGTAAATTCATTCACTTCTTCAGCCTCAACTCTTTTTGAACCATTCCCAACACTTCCCTCTTTAATTCAAATTTGAAATGTTAGAAGAGATACTCTATAGTCTGTTCCAGCTATAAAATCATATTTTCCTTCTCATTCTGAGTGTCTGCAATTGTTCTCTCATAGTGCTTAACCTTTAAAGTCAGGAGGTCATTTGGAAGCTCTCCAGTCTGAAATGCGAACGTCCATATTTAAAATACAGAAACCTTTTAAAATGTTGAAGGTATTTTTATTTGAAAGCTCAGTTTATAATGACTGTTGTCCATCAACCCAGAACTGCTTTCTCGCCAGGGATCTTTATTGTTTCTTTCTTATTACATGGTATAACAATTCTTTGGTACTCATTTCCTGAAGAAGATTACTTTTCAGTATCAAACTTCGCCAACGGGCCTTTTTTGAGCCAAAGTCTGCAAATCTGCATTGCAATGAAGCAGGGCGGCTTTCCAGGCACTGCCGATTGCAGAGAGAAGTCTGATGTCTGTTCTACCATTTCGTTCTCTGTGCATTTACTGCTGATCATGAATGTATGCACTCTGGGCTGTACTCACCTAAGAATTAGAGTTTCTCGCAATGAAACACAAAACCAAGAGAAACTCGACTGGTTTTGAGTTTCATTACAAAATCAAAACTCAGTCCAATTTTGTCTAAAGGCTTGCTAAGGTTCTCAAAGCCTTTGAAATAAACTGGGTGCACTTATGACTCAGCCTAGGCAGATTTACGGTTTCATATTGAAACAGGCATTTGAAAAAAAAAAAAAAAAAAGAAAGGAAAAATAAAGTGCATCACAAGGAGTTAGAAATAAGGGCACATAATTTAAATGCACTGTAGTAATTTGGGAGCCCCTGTCCTGTTTTTGAAACTACCTCTGTGAATTGTGATATTTGAATGTTTGGCATTGAGCTCCAGGGCTAAAGAAGTGAGTTTTGGCTTGATTGCATGGTTTTTGTGTTGTGTGAGTTGTTCATACAAGGTATTTTGCTCCTTCTTGTCCAAAATTAATAGTTCAGTTATTTTGAAAACAAAACAAAGAAAAACACACTTCCTTGGGATAGACATTCAAATCAAAAGGAGAAAAATGGGCCCATTTATGTTAAGTAGAGCAGAGAAATAAATTAATATGTGGGTACTTTACAAAGTAAAGCTACCTGGCACCATGTTTGTCCCTTACTCTCTTACAAGCATGTAGAATGAAATATTTATAATAACATTGCATAGAAGTAATTTAAATATCTCAACCAAAACTTGATATTTTGGTTCCTTCTGAACCTTGAAAAGAGTTACAAAACATGCAGCCCAACATGAATGTTAAATTTATGAAAGAAAGACTGTGGCCAAACTTACCAAAGGAATACTTACCTCTATGTGAAAAATGGAGCAGTTCCAACAGGAGAAGATTGTTCGCCGTTTTGGATCTTTCCTCCTTTCTTTCTATGGATGACTGCAGTTGTGCCATATACAGTGCTAGCGGTATAACTTTTCAATTTACAGCTAGGTATTAAAAAGGACAGTGTAGATCAAGTAGGTAAGGGCATTGTGGATGGATATAAATTTCCCTTGTGTTGTGTATTTGTGCATCACATCTTGCCATCTCTATGACTGGTTGTGAGCCTTCCCTTTTCAAAAAGCATACACATTTTTGAAAGTTCTAATGCTTTTGAAAGTTCTAATTACTCAATTGTAATTATTTCCTTCGACAATCTTTAGTTGGTCAGTTCTTTGTTATTTCTTTGTCTGCTTCAAGACTGCAATTATTCTATTATTTTAATAGGCTTGATTTTTTTTTATCATATTATAATGAAATTGTAGATTTGGTTATAATCAAACCAGATCAGATTATTTTCATTGTGACTTAAAGAATCTCTTAACTTAGCAACCCAATTTTCTGGGCAAAAGATGAAGGGCTGAAAAATCCAGAGTCCCACTGGGAGAGCCACGAGTGGTCAGTAGGAAAGTCTTGCATGCGTTTAAGAAGACCTGAGATACCATTTCTAGGAATATGTCATCCAGCTAGCATGTAAGAGGAGTAAGTGTTTTTCCGGGTCAACTAACGGCACATCTAATATAACACTGGAGCTATCTTTAAAACCAAAAGAGGAGAGGAGAGGAGAGGAGAGGAGAGGAGAGGAGAGGAGAGGAGAGGAGAGGAGAGGAGAGGAGAGGAGAAGGGAAAAGTAAATAAATAAATGTAATTAAACTTTTTAAAAAAGGAGTAGACTGTATGTTAGTCTGTGAAGCTGTAAATTTAGCAGATCCCTGTTGCAGAAAGGTCTCCACAGTCCTCTTCCATCTCATAGATCACATTACTGTCATTATGATGGGTGGTGCACACCCTAGCCTCTTATGTAATATGAAGCAAAGCCAAGTTTTTGCATTTGCTTCCTGTGCCGAGTCAGGCCAAACTTACATGCAACGCAGGGCACATCAACACGATGGAGCAGCAGTTGGCATCAAGCTAAAATGAGCTGCCAAATGAAAGACATTATGCACACTTCTGCTGTTCAGACCAGGCACAAAAGCTGCTTGCTGCTTGCTGGGTTCTGGAAACTTTGGTCTACCAGTAGATCATGTTGTAGAGGTGAGTTCCAGCCAAATCTCTCAAGAGAGATTGGGTTTCTGAGAGAAATCATACATTCCTCTCCCTGACTTATTTGACATCAGAGGCTGCCTAACTGCTCGATTCTTCTCCAGGACTTGGCTTTCTACCTGGGATAAGTCAAGTATTTCCTAGCAAGAGAAATTATTGCCCTCTTGATTCCTATTCCTTCCAGAATGATTTCTGTCCAGCAGGAGCAGTAAGACTGCAGAAAGCAGGGGTCCATTTTGCTCAGTGTCCTCCTCTGCAGGGAAAATATGTGTTGCTGGTTTTTACTAATGTTACAGTGAGTTTATCTAATTCAGGTACTTCCAAGGCCAGTACTGTTATGTCGCAAATCTATCTGTCAAAACCCTCAGGAATGAGCATAGAGTATCAAAGAAGAGAACTTTTGTTTTCTTTTTGCAACTGCTCATGGGTCCCCATCCATTTACAAGCCTCTGATGCTGCTCAGCCCTTTTGCATGTGGTAAGCATGGTCCACCAAACTTGTCGTGTCACCTCACAGCCCCTTGTTAACATATGGTCTTCTAAATGTAGATATTCATCTGCTTGATTTTCTTTAAAGCTACTAGTAAAAGTAAGGGAAAAAAATGCAACCCCCTAAATACAAAACAGATGTACAAGTGCACCTTGGGATGGATGTATTACAGAGAAAAGCCATCACCAGGCTCCTCAAAATCACATTCTAGGGTTGTTTTATTATCACCTGGTCATGTGGCATGCACCTGTGCTCTGATGGCTCTGCAGCTGGCTTCGACACAAGCCCTCACCAGGTCCAGAAGTAGTTTGTATTTTAAATCTCTTTTGTATGTTTTTATTTTACTTTATTTTTTTTGCCCTGCCTTGAGTTTTATGGCTCTTGGTCCTTCTATGTGCTCTTACTGCAGCAGGATCAAGAACCAGGACTAATTTTACTGAAATTGTGCATATTTTAAATAAAAGGGCAAGAGGAAAGTGTATAGTTGAGCTAGGAAAGTGGAACAAGTGACAAATAAAAAAACGTCCATAAGCCAAGGAGGGTAAGAACCACTGTGAGAGAAGGATCCAAGTGCTGGGGCTTGTGTTGATGGCAGAAGACACTTGCTCCTTCAGCAGCAAAATGCACTGAGCACCCCAATTTTGGGCTGCAGAATTTCCAAATTAAAGGACGGGCATAAGCTCTGGACTTCTACCCAGCTGAAGATTAAGCCAGTTTCTAATAGTTACACTCTTATTTTATTTTATTTGGGACAAAATCTGTTTCCATTCTCAACATTGAATACCCTAACTGAGGTATTGCTGGAGAGCTCCACCTGCAAGGTCTGACTGTTGCTGTGTTTATGAGGCCGTGTCTTATAGAGACTTGTCCAGTGGTAGCCGGTTTCCTTTACTGAGAGCCTTCATGTGCTGAATTAAAGCCTGACCCAGGTTATCTTTACCAAGGTATCTTTACAACAGCAGCAAGAAGTCAAACACAGCACTTCATAAAGAGCTAGAAGGAAGCTTGTTCATATGGAAAGTAGGATGTTTAGGATGTTTATTTGATTAAAACAAAGCTGTAAGTGACTGGAAAAAAAAAAAAAGAAGGGAGGGGGTTCAGGAGCATGGATCTTTGAAAAGTGGATGATAAAAGCAGGGATTTCCTCCACAAACAGCAGATCCAAGGCAGTCAGCTATCTGAGCTGATAACCACATGCCCCATCAGGCCAAAAATTGAAGATAGCTTATGTGGAAAAAGGTGTGGATAGATGATTCCCTGCTTTTTTTTACACAACTTACGTCTAATGCCTATAGGAGAGGCTGAAGTGCTTTCGGTTTGTTTTATTTCTGATAGAAACATTAGGTAAAAGAAACAATTTTGATCTTACTTGAGGCAAGTTATTTAAGTTTGCAGCAACTGCCAAGTCAATGCTGCATGTCAATTTAGGACAGGTATTGCTTTGCCTACTGTACACGTTACATAAACATCCTACACTTCCAGTTACACATATTTCTTTCCAGGACAGTCTTAACGCCTTTTTTGCTCATTTTACTTCTTTGCATTGTCACTCTGTGCACTGTAATTCTTATATCAAGTGACCAGACTATGTTCATATATGAATGTTGTATTTAAAGCAGGAACAGATTTTTTTAAAGATCTTTTCAAAAAGCAAACACTGGGATTCTTATTGAGAAAGCATCTCATTAAATTCAGAACTTTTTCATAGACAATGCAGGAAAGACAGAAAGAAGGAGCACTTTCTATCTCCATTCACTTTCATAAAGTTTATGTCACATTTTTGGGTCTGACTCCAAAACTATTATGAACACTCTATTAGTTTCAGCAAGAGTGAAGTACAAAGTACTTCTCAGGACCTAGTCCCAAAACATTAGATGATTTACAGTCAGGTTCAGAAGTAGTCTGATATATCAAGTTCCTATTAGCAGCCCTTTGGGGTTTCTATAAAAGAACAGGACCTTATTTACTCTTTTGTTTTCAGGTTGCTATCCCAATCTTAACAGACCCAAGTTGTGCGTAGATCAATAGATGCATAAACAAGCACTCATTAAAACAGCAGTTTAAAGATTAAACTGCTCCAAAAAGGCGGAAGAAAAGCAATGTCCAGCAGCTGGTTTCACCTACAACACATATCATACACAAGACAATTAACTCCTTTAATCGTTGTTAAGGAAGATTTTGATAGATTAGGGTCCCTTCTCCAACCGTCCCTATTTTTTTTTGCTTGAGGGGACATCACGGTGGGAAAAGCATGTGTGTTGGTGCAGAAGTGGAAAAAAAAAGATGAGGAAATGCTGGTCTGGGTAGGTGAGGACTTGGTTCCAGGCTGAATGGGAGCTGGGAGTTTTGAGTTGCTGCATTGAAATTTTGAGATTGCTTCTGTGATATTATTATAGCTCCTGGTGACAGCAATTGGAGGAGAGGAGCCAAGAGAATGGGTTAAACTCACTTGCTGTGAGTCCAATGAGATGCCTGCATTTGGGGTAAAGTTTGAGGTGTGAACCTCAGAAGGATGGTTAATTTTGGGTTTTATCTGCCAGTTTTAAGGTTTAAATTATGTGATGTTTAGCTTTCTAGTTAGAATGTGCCTGCACGGGAGGGGAGTAGGAGAAGGGAAATTCACTATTTATTGTAGCAGTCTGCTGCTTCCTGTTCCCAGTCCAGGCGGAGGGGTATTGGGAGGCTGGTGTGTTTTTTGGATTATTGTTTGTGGCTAGAAGAAGTCTTATTATGTTTAGATTAAGAATGGAAGGGGATACAGTGAGTTGCAAATGTGGCAGTCCAGGGAGGAAGCAATTTTAGAGAGTCAGGAGATCCAAACCTGCCTCACCAAAGAAATATTTGCTTTCTTTTTTTAACATGTAACTAAACCTTTCCCCTGGAGGGCATTCAGTTAGTTAGAAGCCAAAATCTGACTTCATTATTTACCGGCTGACCTGAGGAAAGGAAGACAGGCAGCAAAACCGTCTTCAGCCTCTCCGGGAGAGATGGCAGCACTGCCTATGAGCAGGGACATTTCTGGAAAGGTTTTCCAATGGAGACCACCACCTATTTTCCTCTGCACCCTCCTCTTCCTCCATGTGCTGAAATACCTAATGAAACACTAATGAAAACCGTACTGGAAGAGAAGTCCAAATTTTAGTCCTCCTCATCTGCTCTGACGTGCAATTAAAGCAATGTTTTACAAAGCAATTTTCCTCTAAAGATGGTGTGTAAAAGTAATGCATGTTAATCAAGTATCGACATGGAGGAAGGACAGTGCAAGAATGGAACCTGTTTTCATGAATGTGTGGGGAGATCTGTATTAAATACTTATTTATCACCAATATAAAGTAAATATGTGCTTTTGTATAGAGCATTTGTAAGCTGTTTTACTAGACTGAAGTTATTGTAAAAAAAAACAAATATTCTTATGGTTTCATTATTTTTCATACACTTTTTGTTGGAAACTTATTCTGGAAGAGGTTTGGCATGTAATAACAGAACTTCATCTCTCTTATTTATTATAACTACAACACACATGCATTCAGAGTGTTTTCATTTACTTTCGACATCTGCCTGCTGACATATAATGTATAATATGCAGAACCAATCCGATAAAAACTCATTTGGTTGGATGTGTAAAATGTTTTTGTAAATGTTACGTTCTGAAACAGTATTGATTTTATGTGAAATGTTTCCCACTGCCATCTCAATCATAGCTGCACCAACTCAGCTTCTGCAATGCATCCTGATTTCCACTGAGCTCCAGCATCCCATATATTATTTTTTTATTATTCCTGCTCAACTCATAAACAAATTATGATACTTCAGAAGTGCTGTGGTCTGCCCCTTTCCTTCTGAAATTGTCCGTATATCATGATCAGATCTGTCATCAGTCAGCAACAAACAAATTCATTAGCACAAACATAATTCCTATCAGTTCTACGAGCAACTCATTGAAAAGAACTGTCCCTTTATTTTTTAGCTGTCTCATCCGACTAAGCTTCTAGCAGGGAAGATCAGTAAATTGCCCTCCCTAAAGAAAGAGCAGCATCACTGTGTTTGAGCTGTTGTCAGTGTTATGCATATGAATTTCTGTCAATATCATTGCATTGTCAAAGTTCTTATGTTAAGAAGAAAAAAGTTTCTTCTGTCTACTATTTCCACATAATGTGCTTAATTCTCTTCTTTTTTTTTTTCTAAGAGTATTACATCTGAATGAGACAATGTTTGTGACCTTCCTCAGTTACCATAAAGTGCTAGAACTATTTTTCATATATTTCAGTGACAGCCACACTGAACTTAAAATAGCATCTGTTTCAATAAAGTCTACGTCTCCATACCAGGGGAAAAAAAAAAAAAAAAAACTACTTCCTTTAATAAAAAAAAGAAAGAAAAATATATGCCTGTAAACCACAATGTCAAACCACAGCTGAGACTTTGAGACTTTTCCTTGCATTATTTTCTGTAAAATAGGCAGTTATCATTCATTTTCACCACACTCATTTTTCTTATATTTTAATTTTACACATACTAGCTTCTCTTTAAATACCAGAATAATATTCTTAGGGCATTTTTTAACATTGACTGCAAAAAACAAAGCATTGTACGTCACTTTAAAAATAGTTCTACCAGGCTGGGTGTGATTTCAGACAAAATCTATACTCTTAATCCAAGCACCACTATCTCTCATTGACATAATGAGATAAAATGGTTTCTTAAACATATGACAACGTGCTTGGATTGTCACTCTATGGAAACATCTTGATTGGCTTCTCTATACTTTGCTAGCATCTTGGCAGCATTGCTGAGCCAAAAACAGCTCCAAGTTGTGTCACACCTCACCATCCTGTTGGTCTCAAATTTGACTTTGTCAGAAGGTGAGCCAAGAAGAAAATCTATACTGTTGTATTGTAGACATTAAGTTACCATTCTACAAAGAACAGTGTCTTAGGTCATTTATGGTCTTCCTGCTGTCCAGTGCCAAACACCCCTATAGCAGGTTGTCCTGGGTGGCTAAATGAAATGTTGTTATTCACAGTTCCCTGTTGCAGTGCCTGGCAGAGGAAGGTACCAGATCTCCATCCTTGCCATGGGATGCCATT
Source organism: Tinamus guttatus (assembly GCF_059628265.1). Classification (NCBI taxonomy): domain Eukaryota; kingdom Metazoa; phylum Chordata; class Aves; order Tinamiformes; family Tinamidae; genus Tinamus; species Tinamus guttatus. Next base: position 239,432 of record NW_028288584.1, read on the forward strand.
CCATGCTGCTCAATACTTGTGACTCTGTCCATGAAGGACAGCAGCACAAGACTGTGTGAGATTAGGACAAGCTCCACTAATCCCAGTTGCCTCATGGTTGGAGGTGTTAGATGTAGGAGCTCGAAGAGCTGCTGGATCTGTTATTCAGTGCAAACAGTGAAACAGGACCAACAGATGTCAAGTAACTTCTCAGGAAGCACATGTTTCAAATGGCTTCAGCAAGCAACATGCTCCCGCCTCCAGTTGAAGAGGTTGACATCCTCTCCTCTTTAAGGATGACCTATTCAACTCAGGAGAGAGAAGCGGAGAGAAGTCTATATGCAGAGGAGAGAAAGGCCAGGAACCAGAGGAATGCCCTTTGATGACTCTCTGGCGAGGAACAAATGGAGAGGGGGTGCATAAGGCTGTGAGGGGTCAGAATTGTGCAGATTATGTGAGAAGAGTAAAGTCTTCAGCAGAGAGTTCATGCTCAGAAGCTTAAAGTCCCAACACCATTGACACTTGGAGGGAGCCCAGGATGTCCCTAGCCTGTCGAAAGCAGGCTCAGCCACAGGCAAACCAGCTCACTCAGGGCTCTACCCCATCAAGGGATAAACAGGTCCCAGGTCAAACGGACCCTGCTTATTAGGAGCTTCCCGTGGCTGGTCCATTAACCACAACCCTCTGAGGCCAACCAACCACCCAGCTTTATCCCCACCTATTCTCATCTGTTCTCCTGTTCAGACTGTGATGTTCCAGCTTGGGTACAAGATCATTGTGAAAGAACAGGTTGACTGCTTTATTAAACTGAAATGTTCACAAATCCAGTTATCTAATCCCAGGAATTGCCATTTTTATTTGTGTGCTTGTGTTGAATTCGGGTCTGAAACATAGTTAGAGTCTGCATACATATTTTTTTTGGTAAGTCTTCATGACTGTGGGTGAACACCCTTGCCTCCCTTATCCATAGTTGCAAGGAAAGTTTAAATTTAACCATGTCTTTATACTGATCTTTATAACATCTACTACAATTTAACCACTATTTTCATTAAAGCTTTGGTAGTGGTGCAACAGGAACACTGAGTGATAACACAAATTTTGTTGAGTTTCCAGAGGCTCTGTGCATGGGACCCAGGTCAAACCTGCCTGAGGGAAAAAAAAAGAATTTCCTCAAAATAATTTGTTTGATAAACACATTTGTTCACATTTATTTCTGTCACATGAGGTAAGAAAATGCTTTGCTTTAATTTCATGCTCTACGACAGAACATTAATTCATACTAAATTACAGCAGAATCCCTGTGTTACCTTACACCCACTACCGAGTTATCAGCCTGAGTGATGGGACTGCTGTGAACAGAGAGAAAAATAAAATGAAGTGTTAGGGCAAACACTTACAGTGTGAATTTGTCGGAAGCCCACACCATCTCCTCCAACCTTTAGTTTTACACAAGGTTTGATTTGCTATAGCCAGAAGAACTTCAGTGCTTGCTGATCCTGTTATGCCGAACAGCATGTGCTGTTTTCCATATGTCAGCACTGTATAAATTTCTAATCAGATTGCATCTGACTTTCTGATTGCTCTATTCATCAACATGTTTTAAAACTCTTTCAAGCCCTGTTTGTATGACTACATTCATAACCCAAACCATCATGGCTACAGCAAGCAGGATAATGTGGATTTACATTAATCTGAGATACTCAGCACAGCTTAAACTGGAGATTTAGGTTCAGTTTGGTTCCTGAACATTGGAGACACAGTTGGAGTTATAGCTTTCATGCCGAACACTGCAAAGCAGTGTTTTACCTATATTTTAATAGCAAACATAATGCTTTCATATTTCTTTAAATCCTTTTCATTAAGTAAAATGTTTCATGCCAAGCTTCCTCCAGGCTCACATTTCAGACATCCCGTTTCAAGCTTCTGTACCGCGATGCACTCAGCGGTTAACAAACAAAATACCTTAATGCACTTCATCTGTAGCTGCACCTCGGGAGCCAGCCTTGCACGGCTTCACAGAAATATTATGTATCTGAACGAGGCTTCAACCTACCGGTGCCAAGAAACAACATGCTTCCAGTGCGAAGAACATTATCAAGTTACACGCAACGAATCGGCTAACGAGCAACCTGCTGCAGCATTGAAACACGCGCTAACAAAGGAGGACTGACTTTGAGTGGAAATCACCAAAAAGCTGGGCAGAGAGGAAAGCTTGAGTTGTCCTTTCCCAGTGCCACCATCACGCCTCCCTCCTCTCTCCCACACATGGACGCAGACACGTACATGGATGCACGTGGACCCTCTCAGCTTCCCTCTCTTACGGCCGGAGCAAAAGCACCAGTAATGGCAGAAGCATATGAGGGAGCCAGTTGACTTCTTGACCCTCAAGTCATTTTGTAGATGTCACAAGGATGCCAAATGTGAAGCAGAAGGCTGTCAAAGATGAGCCGGGGCTAAAAGCAAGACTATAAGCCGTAATACAAAGCAGAAGGAGCCTCTGGGGAACAATCTGTCTTCCTAAGAAGTCTTGTGAACTGCTTTTTAGTATCAGGTGCATCATCTTGAGAAACCATCGTACATTCCAAGTAAAATTAGTTTAATGTTCCCACATAAAAAGGACAACAGCCAGGTGGAGGATCAGGATAGGAGCGCACAGTGTGGAACTAAAAAGTTTGGCATGCTGCTGGAAAGAATTTATGTGGAAATTTATTACAGATACATTTCATATGTAAATCACAGCCACTTATTAAAGTGGGTGTGAAAGTGGGTGATTTTATGAGTGCTAAATACCTCTACACGTTAGCCTTTTACACAGGAATGTCCATTCCCATCAGGGAATTTTTGCAGGTAGTGGGAAGCAGGTACTTGAACTCTCACATTCACAGTGTCATAACTCATTACAAACATCCTAGGACTGTTCTGGGGAATATGGCATAGTTTTCTTTCTTAGTGATGTTAGCTGGATAAGAATGAGGTCCCATCTGAGTTAACCGTTCTGTGGAGAAACTTCAAGCTACCTTGCTAAAAGCATCGCAAATGAGAAGAAACTGAGTCAGATAGAAGCAATAAAAAGTAGTATAACTTAGCACTGAATTACTAATCATAGCCAAATAAAGTGTACAACATTCCACAGTAATAAAGCTGTTTTGTAACATGGTTATAGCTCTGCATCCACTTAAACACCTATTGTTTTATTGATATATGTGCTATCTCACTTTTACTCTTCCAGCACTATCGATGGATATTAATACATTACCAAAGCATCTGACCTTGCCCTGAGTAACCCTGCGAGAAGAAGTGGGGAATGCTGAAAAACATGCTTAATAGTAGTGGTTTGAATTTTGTCTAACGATTGCATTTACAGCTTCTAGACATAATAAGCCATGTCGAGATGCAGCTTTTCTGCTCATTTGCTCATGATGAGTGGTTACCACATGTTGCTTACCCATTGCTCCATGTCCAAGCTCACGAGTGCTGTGATCGTCAAAGTTATGTTACAAGCCATGTGTTTCAGTTCTGTTACAGTGGAAATGCAGTCAGATCCTTGTTGAGTGTGGTATGTCAGTGCTACAATGCTAGCGAGAGTTTAGGAGGCATGTCCACTCCGTAGAATCAATGTGAAAAGTGCAACATGAATTAAACATAACTTTTTCTCTGACAGTTTAAGTAAATGCTCAGGGTCTTTGAGCTAACCTGTTTGACTGAAGGATAGTGCCTCCAGGTCAAGTCATTCTGCAGACAGCCTTCTTCCTTGTTCCTATCTAAAGCAAACATATAAAGCCATTATAAATGATTCTATTATTATTCTTGTATGAAAAAAGAGGATTTATTTGCTTGGCTTTTATCAACATTGCAGGATAAAGAATAGTCTAGATGAGGGGCATTCTGGGGGGTCCCAGAATGTATTTACTTGTTTCAGTTTTCTGAAAGCATAATCTATACCGTCTCATGGTTCAGACCATTGGCAATGCCCGGTGAAAGCTTAATCCAGAATTTGTAAGACTCCAGTGTACGCCACAGGCAGGAATGGAAGATAGTTCTGAGCGCATAGAATACAGATTTGTTTCTTTTATGCAATATAATCATTGCAATATAACACAAGTCCAACAAAAATGTTCATTCTATTCAGTAATAGGACAACACTTGCATGCTAAAGCATGTAACCATTAAATATTATGTTAGCAAAGCTCTTTTAAATTAGAAACATATTTCTCTATTCTTGTCTATGTGAAAGACTTAAACCAGCTAACTTACTGTGGAATAACTGTTGTGTTTTACTGTGGAGTAACTAGGCTGTTAGGTCTTCCTAGCAGGCTGTGAGGTCTTCTGGACTGTTTTCCTGATGTTGAAAATATACCTGAGTGGTATTACTTCAGAACTATGACTTATCTTTCTAGGCAGAGTAATTATTCTGGAATGAACTCATTCTGGAGAAGGAGAGAAGGGCAGAATGGCTGAGTGGGTAAAATCCTCACTCTGTCTCCAGAAATAGGGTGTTGAGCCTTGATGTCCTGTGCCAAAGGATAAAGGATAAAATGTTTTGTATACATCAGGAACACATTCATGCTTAGTTGTATTAATGGTACAGTAGCAGAAAATACTATGCTACCACATTTAAAAAGAGATTATTGCAAGAACAGGCTAGGCTGACTGTCCTTTGCTTAATCATTATTTCCTGGATTTTCTCTCATCTGAAGAGCTACCAAAAATGTATTATTAACGAAGGTAGTAAAACTCTCATGACTTTACATACATTTGCAAACTTTAGCAAATGACTTGAAAAAGATCATTTTTTAAGATTCCAGGTATTCTGGTCTCCAAAAGTAACCCTGTTTTCTTAAACTGCAGTATAAAATACAGCCTACTTTGGTTAAATTAGCAACTAACTCTCATTTTCAGCTTTAGAAACCCATTTTTGCTCACCCTTCTACCTTCATTGAAAAAAACAAACAATCCCCTTGGTCACATGAACATAGTGGTGTTTGTAAATGTGTATTTACAAAATTATACTTACTAGGCACAGGGAATACAACTGTCTTTGTATGATGTAGGATTTAAAACATTACCAAGAATTTTAAAAGAAAATTGACAGTTACTACTCTCCTAAAATGGTTTTAGCTCTTATTTTTAAATATTTTTATCCTTCTTTGTTCTTCTGCTACGTGAAAATGTAAAAGTTCACTGAAGTCTGAGGAGTCAATATATAAGTTTTTGCAATTTTTTATAGTTTATACAACTCTCTATTAAGAATTCAAAAATTAATAAGTATTTTAAATGACATCAGACTTCCATTAAGTAAGGTTTTAATTATTATTTTAAAGTTAAGAGTTAAAAAATTCCTCCACCCAGGTTTCCATCTGAAAGCCAAATTGTTTAGAAATAAAAGTGATTTAAGGATGCTGGCATTATTTGTGTATTCATAGAATCCTGATTCATCTCTTTTCAGTTTGTGCTGCATAGAGCTGCTAGAGGGAATACGTTTAAGCTATTGCTAGACAGGTAGACTTTCTTTTTCAGAATCTATTTCAAAAAAAAAATGCCTCATCTTTCAGCACATGCCCCAGTCCCATTGGCTTGAATAAAGTTTAGGCAGAAGCATAAATGTGTAAGCACGAAAGCACTTGAACTGAAGTACTATATTGTATAGGAAGTCTTTCCTAAAGTGAGGTCTTATTCTGTAAGAAAATCACTGAAGTTAGAAAAAGTCTTGTTTAGAGGTGCTAACAATTTACCAAGTGAAATCATAAAGCTCCTAACCACAATTTTGCTTTCTCCAGCTATGCAATGCAAGAAAAGATATTCATAATATTCTTGTTAAGAAAATTTCTGGCTACTCTGATGTGCATTCAAGGCACGATTTTAAACTTAAGTGTGCTCTGCTAATGTACAGCTTTTATACAACAGGGCTTTACAAAGAGCAGAAGCTGCTGCTTACCCCAAAGCAGACTCCCCGTACACAGACAGGGCTCATTACTTTCTTACAGAACTGAAGCATTGCAAGTTTTAAAAGAGGATGCAATAATATTATGGGTGATTAGGAGTTTTAATGTTAGGCAAAGCTGGAAATAAAAACCGTTGGCTTTGCCAAGGTTAATGATGTTATCTTTATTTACAGGAATAAGGCTGAGTCATTTTCTTCTCTTGAAAAGTATTGTGAGAGTCTTTGATTACAGTATTATGTGCCTCTTAGTATTACTCTAAAAGCTTTTTTAATGTAACTATAAATTTCATTGCATCTCCATTCTTCAGATGAGTAGGGTCTGCACATTGGCTCGTGTTCCTTGGAGAACCACATATCATATAGTCAGCCACGGGTCTGCCATTCACAGAGCAACTGAAAAGTTCAAAGAGTTAATACATAAAAAATAGTGGAAAACAAGCAGGACTGTGGTTAGAGAGAGAGAGACTGGGAGCAAAAAGTAGAATTACCTGGCAGCAACCAAATAATCCCACCCACCTGGAGTCCCAGGAAGAGTGGATCCTGTATATACGCTGCGCCTGAACAGCTGGCAAAATCTGGTGGTTCCCAGTTTGTTGGCCGCTCCTTTTAAAGAAGTTTCAGTTTTCTTTGCAGATAAGATCATTCAGATTCTACCCAAACCCTTAGCGGTACTGGTGGAGAGAAAAATAACGAGAAAATATGCAACTTGGTTGTACTTGGTGGAACGATTACAGCCATGACCCTGGAAAAGAATAGCCTCAAACTTAGCAGGAGTTTAGAATCTACATAGAGCTGAATCCAGACCTGAACTGTGTTGCTCGTTATCACTGCTGTCAGAGACTGAAACAAAACTCCATATAAAGACTATCTCTCTTAATTTCGTTTCTGATTTTTGCAGCTTTGGTCTATCGTTATTGAAATGTAGCTGCAAATGTTTGTGCCAAATTCCTGCTGCCTTCCTTCTCCCTCTTTTCTGTTTAATAAATGACCATAAAATTTTATCTACCATACATAAAATTCCTCTATAGGCAAGAAATGTCTTTGCTTTTCACTTTTGTAAAGCACAAAGAATGGTAAAAGCTGAGCTAAACTTTTGTATCAATTTATTAAAAAAGCTATTATATTTTAGAACAAAATAATGCTCTATTTGAATAAAGTAACTATTTTCAGAAATGATCATGCCTCCTGGGAAAATTCAACAGATGCAAGCTGTATATGAAGTTTATTTACATGTCACAGATTTTATTAATTAATTAATTTAAAAAGAGTAATAAGCAAATGCTCTAAAATATTGTTTTTCAGTGACTAGGCATTCTCCGGTTGTTAAAATTAACTTTTGCTCCAAGGAAAAGGAGTTGGTTTGAATCCCATCTCTGTTTACTGTTTCCAAGGCCCTTCTGAATTCCTCATGGTGAGTTCTTGGGTGACTCCTCTGGAAATGCAGAAGTCCATTTGAATTGTGTGGCTTATCATTGTTACAGTCTAGAAACATATCCACTGCCAGCCTGTGTGGGTGAGCTCTGTGAGTAATAACACATCCTTGAACGAGGGCAACAGGAGAGCCTGGAACTCCTACTCTGCTTCGTTTAGATGAGAGAGCCCATCTCTTCCTCTTACCAATGTATTCAGTCGATATTTTCTGTGCTTCCTGAAGAAGCACAAAAGAATTTGCAGGACTAGAGCCTTAAAAGAGTCAACATGTGTTTCCTATCTGCATTCATATATTCTCAAAACAATATAATTTTCCAGTTTCTGTGCTAACGCTTTTGATAGCTAAAACTGATAATCAACCCAGGTTCCCTTGCTGGGTTTTCTAGTCCCTTAAGCTTCAGTTTAGTAACATTTTGGCTGATCAGTTGTACATAAAACCCTTTATTTTCTGCTTAAATTCCCATTCTAATAAATAAGGCTTTCAGGATTAAGTCTACATAATTCTCTTTTGAAGCTCTGAGCCAGAAGGTCAAGAATCTAAAACAAAAATAAAATCACCCAAAACAGACTTTCCACTTTGTGGATGTTTTCAATGTTGTGATCTCTCCAGAAAACATACTGAGGTTAGAACCAAGAAGATGGGAGCAGATGTTACAATTTCTATATAAGACCTTTCTTGAGAAATAAAATAACTACTTTTAACCTAAAAACCCAGATTTTACATAAATAGCAATTTTCATTAAAGGCCTTAGCAGTGAGACATTAGTCAGCTACTCAGCAGTGTACCTCTGCCCCAACATAATTTCTCATTCTGCACGAATTATTCTAAGATTCTTAAAATCTCTTCATACAATCTAGCCTAATCAATAAATCATGAAGCAGTTTTAGCTATTCTGTATGTAAAGTCATATTTCTGTATATTTGTATCCAGCCTGTTGCCCTGTGTTTGCATATTTGTATTGTACTTTAGGCAGATTTAAGAGTTGTTATTCTAGACTCATAGTAATTGCAAGAAAATCCAGTCCCATCTGTTTCTGCCAACATATGGAAATTAAATGAGGATATCAACAGAAAAAGGCACTTGCTCAACATCAAGTGCATGCCAGCTATTGTGTTGGTTATAGAAACTTGTGGTCAAGGAGATTGAGAGAAGCCAGTAAACTGCCTATTTGGTAAGAAATCCGGGCACTGGTGTTGTTCATGCCATTCTGTCAGTAGTCAGTTGCTAGATTTCAGCTGAAAAACATCTTTTTTCACATCACTTGCAGATGATGTGTTGCTGAATGAGGTCTGGTTCACCCTGCACTGCTTAAGATTTTCATTGCACCGAACAACAGATAAACTTTTGTTGGAAAAATGAGAGTCAAATCTGGAGATTTGCAGAAGTTATGCAGAACATATCTTCAGGTTTGGAAGGTGCATAAAACTACTATTTTATCTACTAAATAGCAGCTCTCAAACAGTTTTAATTCTTAATCAAACCACAGAATCGCAGAACCACAGAATGATTGAGGTAGGAAGCAACATCTACAGATCATCTATCACCACTTACCCACAAGAACATACAATAGTTGCAATCTGTTACCTCTGCTCTGTTTTTCAGTGGGCTAGAAAAAATGTAAATTGTATTTAAAACACACATGGCAAGAGAGAAGTGAGTCATATCCTGAGTTCCACAGAAGTTCACACCCTCGTCAGTGTGAATCTACTCTGCACAGAACCGACCATGAAAAATGCCTTCACCTGATGAACAACCCAAATCTGATGATGCTCATTTTGTGACCCCTGTCAAACAACACTGAAATAGACTTTTCTCACATTTTTTGCTTTGCAGAAATGTCACTGTTTTGCATTGCATAAGTTTTCTTTAAGTCCAAGGAGTTTATAACAGAAAGAGTGTGCTCAGGAAAGAACGTGCAGCACCATGGGATAGTCATGGACATCCTCAAGCAAGCAAAGAAGCTTGGCTGATGCAGTTTGTTCTCGAAAGGGGGACACCTCTCTACCCAGACATGGCTAGCTCATGTGCACACTCCCAATCAATTTCAAACACATGAAAAATGAACTTACTAAGACCAGCTTCAGTATCTGGGAGAGTCTGGGCACATTTCAAATACATCTTCTGATTTAATTTTTTTTTTGAGTCCTTGTTCCTTCCCTGCCCTAACATCAGCACTGACAGTTATTTCCCCACTCTAATGCCCAGAAGATCAGATAGGGAATTCAGTGTCAAGTGAAATGTACCACATATGTCTCTCCGAGCTATTTAACGAGATGGTTCAGGAATCCTCATGACAGGTTAGGTCAGCAAAACAAAAGTTCTTGTCTTTGGAATAACATCTTTGCCTTCCTCCTCCTGCACAGCTACACATATCACCTCCCATCAGATAAGTAACAGAGCTGCTGAACTTGCCGTACCTAGTGCGGTGGGTTCACGTTGCAGCAGAGCTGTGGATGGAGAGCACCCTCGGACAGCCCTTTGCATTGCCCACTGCACATCTCAGTGCCCCCTTGGTCCCCTCTGCATTGGGGCGCCATTCGTGCCGTCCGCAGCACAAAGACTCGAATATCCCTCGGATATTCCCATTTTCCTCCCCCACCTCCTCCTCTGCTCTCTTAGTTGTGACAAAAAGCCTGTGGCTTTAAGAACACTTAACTGTAATACAATTTTCATAGCTCAAGTTACATGCTAAGTAAGTGTTTTATATACCCTGTTTGTGAAAGTCCAGACAAGCTCTTTGTAGGAAGGTAAATAATACTTAAAGCCCTGATCATAATCATCATCCATCTCTGCTCTGTGATTTAATTTAATACCGATTATCAAGTGTTTTATTTTTAACAATTCATGTGGTGTTTGGCTGCCAGAAATGTGTATTCATTGCTAGAGATTCAGGAATTAGGCAAACCTAACACACTGGATTGCATGTCACAGTATAAAATTGCTTTTAAGATGTTACTGCCTCCTCAAAGGAGAAAAAAATATGTTGGATGGTTTTATATTCAGGGAAAGTTCAGTATCATATTACCTGGGTTTCATCTCCGCCCAAGTTCTCACCTCGTTTTCCTTCTCAGACATGGGAGTAGTGGAAAGGAGCAACATTTGAGACTCATTTCTTTCTCAGAAACTGGTTGCCTCCTTGGTTATTTTAGGTTCAAGATTTTACCTATGTACAAGCTCCAAGCCTCTTCCTCCTTTACCCACAAGCGTTACACACTCTTCAAGACAAAAAAAAAAAGGAAACCTTCTTGGGCTCAAACAGCTAATGGATGAGAAATATAAATAAAACAGCAGATATCAGAAAAATTAGTGACAGAGAAAAGAATATACTCTGGGAGGAAAACAACATGGTAGTGATGAATTCTGAGTCTCATAGCTGGCATAAAGTTTTTTTTCTTTTACTTCTTATTCCTCTTCTTCTTTTCTTCTTCCTCTTCTTCTCCTTCCTCTTCTCCTCCCTCTTCCTGTTCTTCTTCTTCCTCTTTTTCTCCTCCTTCTTTTTCCTATTCTTGTTCTCCCTCTTCTTCCTCTTCTTGTTCTTGTTTTTCTTCTTTTTCCTCTTCTTCTTTTTTCTAGTCACATTCAAAAGAGAAAAATTTCATACTCTTCTACCTTCCCCACAAAAGCCAGACCTTCTTCTTGGCGTCCAACATCAACGTCAAGCTTCCCTTGACTGGTCCTCTCAAGAATTTCAGTTCCTTCTTTCTTCCGGTTTGAATTCAGCACTTAAAAAAATAAGATAAAATGGTGACAGATGGGTAAAAGAAATGGTCCTTCGTGAGGGATGGACACGGGCAGTTTTGCTCTCACTGCTGCTTGGCACCTCTCACGTTTCACTCTATCAGCTCCAGTGGGCAGCGCAGATTTTCCCCAGCACGGCACCTGTCTGCAGCCCCGGTGTGCCCTGCACGGGGGACAACCCGCATGCACATCCTCAGGGACAAACAACACACGACAATCCACAGCCCGGGAATAGAGCATTGACTCCACAATAGTCTCTACACCGTCAAAATTATCTATAGCACTAGGTGCATAGGGAACTCCCCAAAAGATTTTTGGATGATGAAGTTTCCCATTGTAAAAATGACCTATAGCTAAAGCATGGAAAGATACAAGAGCACAACTCTAAGAAGAACTTAGAGAGGCTGGGAAGTAAAAACAGGAATGCTTGTTTCTTTTTATCCTGGCAACCTCTGATTAATTTTATAATATTAAACTTTTTGTTGTGTTGCCTTTTTAGATTTAGCCTGCGTGACCTAGCAGCTGTTTCACTTGGCTCGGGGCATTTATGACTTTATTTTGGACAAATCTTTAACATTTTCATTTGATTTTTCCCAACTCAGCTTTGTGCCTCAAAATTTGTTTTAGATTTTACGGTCATTTTTTCCCCCTTTCTTACCCTTCTTACAGCTGTAGGCTTTGGAACGTAACAACTGTGGTGTTCCTCTTCTCAGCCAACAGCATATTTTTAAGGTAAAGACAAAAGAAAGGAGGACATTTGGGAAGGGAAAAAAAAAGTAAGAAAAGAAAGAAAGGCAGAGACGGGAGAGGTCATTTCGCTAACTATTTGGAGCTACTTAGAACAAGCTAAAACCTAACACTATATAAATACTGCAGTACACAGTAGACTAAAAGTATTCAATAAACATTTACTGTGAATGGAGGCATTAGGAAAGGCTTAGGCCCTGCCTGAATTCCCATGAAATTTATAAATATTTCTTTCATTTGTTCTCCATTTACAATTAGTTACGGTCAAGCTGATCAAAGACAGAAGAGGCCTGTTGCATGTGAACCAGCATCCCTCACAATGACATTCACAAAGCAGAATGAAATATGAAATATCAGGTTTCCACGGATGTATGAACTTGTAAAAAATCTGAAAGAATAGGAGGTTTTTCACACTGAGTAATGTGAAACATTTGGTGCAGATTGTAGGCCTCTGAAGAGGAAAACCGAGAGCCAAAATCCATCAGGCAATAAAACAGAAGCAGGCAAAAGTTAAAACAACAGCCATTCACTACAACCTATTGATTTAGATATCATTATTGTCCCTGCTATAGCAGTCCTGGGTTCTAGCAGGAGCTTCCATTTAAATCATTACCAAAAGCAAAGGCCAGCACCACCACAGACCTGCAAGTAGGCCTCAATAAAATAGTGTCAGAAGTGTATTTTGTCTGCCCCACTTCACTAAAAAAAATTTAAACAAGAAAAAAAAACAAGACATCTCTTTGCTGTAGTCCATTGCTCACAAGCACTTCCGTCTCAACAGGTGCTAAGGTTAATTGGCTAAGCAGCCCGAAGCCTCCAGTTTTCAAACGAACTCTAAGTAAATAAATAACCCCAAGTGGATCCAGCGGGATAGACTTGCACAAAGCCCTGGGAGCCGCGTGCTGCCGCACTCCGGGTTACCTTTTTTATCTCTTTTGCAGACCGGCGCCCCTCACAAGAGCGCGGGCCACCGGCCTTTGTGGCCAGCGCCGCGCGCTTTAATTGCTTCCTATGTCTTTAGCAGCTGTCGGCCCCGCAGCGGGGTCGGGGTCAGCTCGTCCCGTGCGCTCCGCATGGTCTGCACCCAGAGAGGGGCATCGCCCGGGCACCCGTGTCCACGACCAGAATCTCATCCTGTACCAGAAAACGGCTAAGGAGAAGGAGCAGTGACTAGGACAAACAAGATGTATATATATGCATGCATATACATACTTATATAGGGCCTCAGGTCTGCTGTAGAAGGGATCAGGGAATAGAAGGTCTCACAGTTTAGAGCACTGCCAGCCTTGAACACCAAGAAGTCATGCATCAAGCCCCCGAAATCTGTTAGACCGGCTTGCCAGCAGTAATAGATTCTGTGTAGGCGCTTCGTTAAACCAGTGCGTTTGGGGTTTTCCTACTTTTCTCAGTGCCTGCAACAGCTAGAATTTGCTGCCTTACAGGAAACGGAGAGTCTAGAGTCACATCTCTGAGGAGCAAGGCTTTAAGAAAAACATCCAGTATTACTTGACTTACAGTAAGACCCTTGGAGACCCCAAGACTGGGCTGCAAGGTGGAAGATTTTCATCCAGCTCTCCAGCTCCAGCAATGATGTGATATTGACAGGTAGCTGCATGGCAAACTTCAGCCCCCCCATAGTAAACCCCAAAATGTCACATATCTTCCTCAATCCTATTTTTCCTGTCTGGTTCTCAAAGTTTCCATGTAATTTCAGCCAAGTCACTTGCTAGGTCTCCGCCTCAATTTTCCAGATTCAGAAGCATTAAAAAAAAAAAAAAAACTTAGACAGAAGTATAGGGATGTATCAGCTCAGGTTGTCCTGTAGTCAGAAAGAGTGTAAGAAAGCGTATATACTATTCAGAGAGATTGTGATGGTTTAAAAAGCTACCTAGTAAAAGTATGATATGTCATTTTCTGCACTAAAAGAGGCTAGAGCTCCTAACGTGAAGTGATTCAGAGAGGAAAAAAAAGAGGGCCCCGATATTATAGCATGAACTGAGCAACATTCTTCCTTTGTGGAGGGGGATTCTTTGCAAAATGTCCCTGCCTGGTGACACCAGTGTTAAGGCAGCACAGGAGAGTGTAGGAACTGCAACATTTTTCAAAAGAAGTGTCACAAAACTGAGAGGAGTAGGGAGGGATTTCCAGCCTTGTAAGTGGATAAAACTGCAGTGTCTGTCTACCAGACAGGCAGGTGTAGGCTTGTGTTTTTAATATCTTCCTTTGCAAAAGTGAAAAACTTCCACATTGATGGCAGATAGGGGACAGTTTGGGTCACAATGGGAAACAGTCCAGGAAACTAGAAATATCCAGGTAAAAGACAGTGAAAAAAAAAAAAAAAAAAAGTTCTGGAATTTACCAAAAGTCTCCTCCAAATGGAGTTGCCTTTTACATCATTGCCTAGAAAAATGGGATTTTTTTTGATTTTTTTTTCATATGCTGTCCACAAATTTAGAAATAAAAAAAAAAACAAAAGGCAAGAGACAGTACCTCAACAACCAACTCATTTTCTCTCTCTGAATGTCTATTTATTGCAGTCCTTCACTTTATAAATCACACTAATTCTTGGTTATATCTTAACATAACATCAGGTCTCTGTAACATGAAAAAATGATAACATCCAATGCATTTCCTCTCACGCAAACCCTGTCCAGATACAAAACATCTCTGATCTATCCTCAGAACTCCATCACTTTCCAACATTTCTTTCTTTTATCTCTTTTCGAGGAAGCTCCATGTTTTGGTTCGTTCCTGACGTCTCTTTTCTCCTCAGAGATTCGGGCTGTTTCTTGCTGGTGGTCACATTCTTCCACCCCCTTTCTGGGTAGTCGCATTCTCCCATGGTCATAGTTTCTACCTGGGACCTATTTGGAAGCAAAGAGAGACCATTGGTCTGAGCTGTCTTCTGAGCATAAGCCATTCTGTGAGTCATATTGCCTAGGTGTCAACTTCTCTCTTTTCTTTCTGTTTTTGCTGCACCATCATCAATAAAGGTGTAAAAAGTACAGCTGATGCTTTTTAGAGCTGCCAGACCTCAGGTCAGATTTACCGTGTGTTTTAAGGGCCTATCATCTGGAATCTGACCATAATAGAGCTTTTCTGAGGGAGCAGATGAAGAATTTGCTTTGTTGACAAGAAGCTTATATTTGCTAAGCTTCAGGCTTCATGTTTTTTTCCTTCCAAAAAGGCAAGTACAAACATGTGCACTCAGGGAGTTCACCATCTCTCACAAAAAGAGATGTTTGTCTCCAGATTAACGCTAAACAAAATCAGAAGCTGAAGCAGGCACACATTCCTCAGCGCAGATGCACCTCTTTAGTGTTTCTTTCTCATTTATTGGCCAGAAAAATGCACTATAGAAGAGGCCTCTGGGATAAATGGACTTGCCTCCCCTCAGGGATGGATCTCAGGACTTTACTTTCATTTATTTTCTTGGAGGAAGGAAGAGAGAAGCCAAAAATCCCCAATGAAATGCTATCCATGCCATAAAACAGAATACCATTTACATTAAAAAAAAAATGAGATTATCCTTAAACAATCCTGCACTGGCTGTGGAAATATGTGGTTTAAGCTTTCATCCATTTTGCTTTGGTCCAGCTAGCTGCCCAGCTGAAAACTTCCAGAAGAGCCTAACTTTCTTCACATGACATGTTGTGGACTATACCAGGACACTGTACTACGCATTCTTCCAAAAACCAATGTTGCCGTTTTTACCGGCTAGCATGCTTAAACATTTGTTTTTGCTCAAGTTCATTGCAAGTATGTGGATGCATATACATATACACACATGCAAATATGTGCATGTGTATTAGAGTTTTTTCTGTAGCAAGGTAAAATACCAATGATATATCATGATACATTATGCAAGCCTGATTTGACAGTAGTTGTAAAGGTCAGTGTTCAAGACACAAACAGAAAGGGACCATTTTTGCCTCCATCCTCTGCACAAGTTTGCTCTTTCCAGCAAGGGACTGTTGAGGAGACCTGTTGGGCTTGACTAACGAGCACAGCTGACTCCCTTTGGTCACGGAGGAAGAACAGCAATCACGAAACGGGCATGTTTCCCATTCAAAATGTACATGCCTTGTTGTTCTGGACAGTCGTAGGCTAAAAGAGCATAACGATGGTGTCGAGGAGAAATTCCTCTCTAGTGCATCTATAGCCAACATCAAGATACATTTTAAACCAACAGATAGCTGCATAAAGAGATAGTGGTAGCTGGAAAGAAAGAGGGAGAGCAAGAGAGAGGTGAGGACCTTAAGAAAGGAGGCAATGTGGAATTCATAGTATTTAATTTGCATTAAATAAATTTTCATTTATTTTACAGAGTCCTTGCATGAGGCTGCGGGATGCTGTTATTTGTGTCTTTCTATCCTGGGATCCCTGAATGTCCCTTTCTTGTGTGATGGGGATTTGACACCATGAAGACTCCCATTTCTTACTGGGGATACCTGATAAGGTTTGCAGGCTGTCTCATCAACAGGCACTCTCACACACCCCTGATTTTAGGTTAGTTGCTTCCGATCTGTTTTTTTCCCAGACTACTCATTGTCTGGGTGATAAAAGAAAGTCCATACATATTGTTGTAGGGAGACCACCGAGTCAGTCAGCTCTTGGACCCAAGAAGAGCATGCAAAGCATACTGTCAGCACAGTAGAAACCTAATAATAACAACAGTGTTTTTATAATAATAATGGCTTTAATACATTTTGCAATTCACCGTGCAGCAACCAATTTTCCTTGTTCTGTTATTTCTGAAGACTCTTAGAAAGAATTCTCCCTTTTTTTAATCCTCACTCTGAGTACTATAGAAAAAAAAAATCTAAATCTGCTTGTCTATTGATACTGCCTGCTGGAAATGCGTACTGGGTTATATGAGAACTGCGATTAAATTTGACAGGAACACTTTTCTCTTTATGACGAGATCAGGACAGATTCCTGAACAAATCATTATGGCTCTGTTTCCAGAAAACATTACAGCTTTGTTCATGCTACTATCATAAAGGGTTTCACCAGAATTTCTATTACAATCTCTATTTTCAAGGTTTTTTAACTCAGCCAGGACAATTCTCTGTGGGCTGAAAGTTGTCATTTCATGGTGTTCACACCACGAAGAAATTTGCTTCATCATAAACTCTGAAAAATAATCGCACAGGTAATTTTGAAGATGGAAAGTTATGCACTTTAGTGGAAGGTAGTGGATTCATAAAATCACATAGTTTAATCTACTGGAACCAAAATCAAAAGAGCATTTTTTTGTTTGTTTGTTTTTAAGCACAAAGAAGGCATGAGGAAAAGAAACGATGGATATATGGAAGTTTTCCTACTTGTTATAAAGTAAGATCCTCATGCTACAACAAAGTCAATGTGGAAAAGCTTCACTGCCTGTTGGAGCTCACCATAACTCAATGTATACTTCAAGGTCTTCATAGGTGGAATCACAACTCCCATAGCTGTGTATTCCCAATGGCATATGGTGGCCCACAAATGGCAAAAGGAGAAGTTGCAAGCCCAAATTCTCATTTGGTGTGAACAGTCAGTGGTAAGAGTTCAAGTTGATGGAGCCTTAGCAAAACAAAACTACCGGTTTTGGTCCATGTCCTTGTGGAAGCAGCCCTTCACTGTCGCCTTATGGATGCAGCAGGAGCTCTGGGAGATGCTGAGGGGCTGCTGGATGGTTAGTCTGAGTTTTGTCTCCTGCAGACTTGGGATCTGTTATCAGCTTTGCAGACTGACATGGTCCCCACATCTGCTTTCCTTCCAACCATTGCTGTTCAGTGTTTATCTGTACTGTTCTTCAGGCAGGATATATCTTTTAGTACTTTGCACAGTACCTAGCATTATGGAGCATTAGTTTTATCTGGGTCCTATAGGCTTCACTGTCCTACAGATAATAAGGATAGAAATGAATAATAAAGTCTCTGTACCTCCACTCTTTCACTTCCATGAAAAAAACACATCCCTCCAGTTTGGAGCTCTGCCCATGATAAATCCACAAAGTATGAATCAGGATCCAAACTTTCCATATTGTAGCCCACGAGCTTGGCTGCAGGGTTTTGGTTATGGCCCATCTTTATTACTAAAACATTTCTCTGCCTTCCTCTGAAACATCCTCTCTACACCAAACAAGATTTCCTGGGATAGTGAGTATAATTCACATTATTGCACATACTTTTTCTACTTTAATTTTATCTCCAAAAGATATTAAATCTACATTTATTAAATAGAGTCACTTTTCCAGCCTACAGGCATCAGCCCAGTATTTTGAAAGATGTAACAATGGGGTTTATGATTGAAACCTTTTTGGAAAACATGAACAAATGATAACCAGTTGTGATAGTTTTCCACATTTTTATAATATCTAAAAATATGTTCAAATATCCAGAAATGATCTTGTGATTTGATTTATTCACAAGTCCCCTGAAGTGTTTAATAAGTACAATATGGTACAACTAAAATCATGCTTATTACTGTTATTAGGTTGGTAATTCTCCAAGATGAAATCATACTTTTCAGGTTATAAATATACATTTTTATTGTTGATTTTATGCTGCATTTTGAAATATTGCTTCTCTGCTTTCATATTTTCAGTGCTGTGTTACAGTACTATAAATCAGCCTAGCAGTAAAGGAATTCTAATTGATATCAGGTGATTTTCTTTTAAATGGAGAAAAAGTTAAAATTATATCCTTCTGAATGAAGATAAATTCTCCTAAAGCTCTTAAAAAAAAAGTAGTCAGATATGTCCAGAAGTTATCTCATTTATCTTTTAGAAAAACTAATCAGATGAAAGTATGCACAGTAAACATCAAAGTGTACATATGAGCACAAAACCACCATAAAGGATACTTCTGGATGTCTAAGCAACTACAGAGAATCCTTTCCTTCCCCCCCCCGCTTTTTTGTCTCTACCATTTCATTTTTCCATCCCAATAACTATGCGTCTTTGTGCTTCTACTCTGCTTCCTGATTATCCACATATCTTAGTGCTCTTCCAAAAAAAAATTTAGTTATGGCAGTATATTTCTAACATCTCATCACCTTTACAGAGCCAATCTGATTGTTAAACCATTAACTGCCTGTGCTGGACCTGCATGGGGATGCTGTCTATGTCCCTCTGCAGCACATCCAATACAGTAGTTAGGCTAGCAAGCCATGATCAGCTATGCACTGTGAGCCAAGTGCTGGGATTTATCCTTAGAGCTGGAGCCTCTGGGCAAGGAATACCTTAGGAGATTAATAGGTTTGGGGGTAAGAAGGCAGCAAACGCATACTGTATGCAGAACATTTTACAAGAACATTGTGGAATTCCTTTTTCCCATAGTTACGCAAATGCCTTTTCAGAAAATGCAGGTTATCCAGGGAAAAAACAAGGCAATCGAAACAATGGATACAGATTTTGCTCCTGTGTGTTGATGCAGTGGACATCACGAAGGCAGTGGATTAAAGTGCAAATACAGCCCATGTTCAAATTCATGGAGGCCTTGCTCATGGGTTGCAGTCCAGACATGCCTCCCATTTCAACAGACCCTCTAAAAAGAGAAGTGCTGCACGGATTTCTAGAGCTTCCAGGGGATACTCTTATGGGTTACTGCAGAACCTCATATTTTCTAAATCAAGCCTCGTTTTGGGCAATGCATAGTTTAGCAGCATAGTTTCATAGTTCCTTTAATCTTCCTGCCATTTTCTCTTTCAAGCTCACAACGCAGAAATTTGACAACACGTCACCCAACGACTGAAAGACGAAACAAACATGCAAAAGAAAAACCCCTCTTAATTTCCCAGACCTCCCTGTGCTGGGTTAGGCAAACTCTCTAGATGAAATGTTTTTGGGAGGGAAAGCCATAGTATTAAAGGCATTCATTATTTAAATACTGTAGACCATGTAGAGTCACTTTTTTTACTTTATTTTATTTCTTTTAAGTGACTGAACTGCTCACTTGATGTTCCTAAGCAACTAGAATTTGTCAGAGGATCTCTGTCATGAAGGCCAGGAGTTAAGATTAAAAATGAAAAGCATCCAAATAAAAATCAAGCTAAGTAGATATACAGCAGAAAGGCATCTCAGCAAAGATGAAACAAGAGAAAGAATATATATGCACACCTTGGACAGCTGCTTAGGGCCAGATGAAAACCAGATGGAGGAAATCAAGAGTAAAATGAGGCTGAACAGGGAGGCATTTAGAAAGATAAAAGGTAACATAAAAAGTCACCTTTCATTTGTGTTAAGAAAAGTCTGCACCACTGAAGTGGCAAGATGCAACCTGACTTGGAGATACAATCCTATGCCAAAGGATTGGTGAAAAAGACAAATCTGACAACCACTGAGCCTTGGCTCTCTGAAGAAGAGTGGAGACAACTGCTGGGGATTATTCTGTGATGAACAGAAATGCGTGCCTGGAATAGAAAATCAAGTGTTAGAGGTCTCACAGTTGGAAGCTCCAGCAGCTCAATAGCAATGCAGGCATTGCAGGATGTTCCTGCTACAAGAGAAAACTGGTATGTACTTGCTTTGGTCTCTTCTTTACCTGGCACACCGGGGGTCATCTGCAGGGGAACGTGTCTGCTCACAGCTCCTTTTCCAGACGGGTTTGAATCTGCCACCCCTCTCAGACAAATGCTGTGAGTATTTTACCTCCTGCACGTTGCTTTTGTCTTTCCCTCTGTCTTAAACCCCTTTTCTGTCATTCATCAAAGCAATTGCTCTGCTTTAGACCAAGGCAGCATCTAGATCAGTAACCTGACCAGCTAAGTGCAAAAAGGAAAACGTAAAACTTCCACCTGCCCATTCTATGTGTATGCAAAATCCATATTTTTCTGCAAGCATATATTGCCCAGCACACCGTCCATTTACAATGAATCTAGTTTTGGGAACATTATGAGCATTGTCAGGTAACCCCACAGATTTCATAGCTGACTCTTTTGGGTTGGGTATGGAAAGGAGAATCATACCCAGTATTTAATGCTAATTACTGGAGTAACTCCAGTATCTATGCTGTAGTTGTGCATGAATTTAAGTAAGGCAATCAGGAGAGGAATATATCACTTACATGTTGCATGCGTAGGCTGTACGGGTTTTATCTCATCTACTGTTAGCCATCTAACAGTCACATATTTGGTCCACACTAGCATAAGAAGCCTGTCTTTGGGTATGATGAAAAATCCTCTCATTCTCTTTACAGAGAAAAGGGGATTGGATAACTGTTTTAGACCAGATATATAGCTTTTATATGGCTGATATTATACAAGATGAATCTCTATTTCCATACATCAACCTTTAAAAAAGATCATCACAGAAATCACCATGATACCCACATGGTCCCATCAAGGGACCATAATGAGTAATTCCTCTGCCTTGGTTTCAGGAATCCTCTTCTGCCCCCGGGAATTTGGTCTGGAGCTGAGGCAAGCCAGCAACAACAGCAGCAGCAACTGTGTATGCAAACTTCTTAAAAACTGCAAACCTGTCCAAGGGTCTGCCCTATGAGGAAAGACTGAGGGAGCTGGGCCTGTTCAGCCTGGAGAAGAGAAGGCTGAGAGGGGATCTAATCAGTGTCTATAAGTACCTCAAGAGAGGCAGTGAGGAGGATGGTGCTGGCCTCTTTTCAGTGGTGGCCACCGACAGAACTAGAGGTAATGGCCACAAACTGAAGCATCAAAAGTTCCACAGGAACTTAAGGAAAAATTTCTTGCCCATGAGGGTGACAGAGCCCTGGCACAGGCTGCCCAGAGAGGTTGTGGAGTCTCCTTCTCTGGAGATCTTCCAAACCCGCTTGGACGCAGTCCTGTGCCACGAGCTCTAGGTGACCCTGCGTGTGCAGGGGGGTTGGACTAGATGATCTCTAGAGGTCCATTCCAACCTTAAGCATTCTGTGATTCTATGATTCTATGAAGGGGAAAACAAGGTTGGAGACAGTACAAGAACCAGAAGCATTGAGTGCAAGCCAAATTCTCTATAACCAAAGCTGTGGAGGAAAGAGGTGATGCACTGGGTTGAAGGTATAGGGGGCTGCAGCACCCAGACTTGGTGAGGGACGAGAGGAGGTCAGTTAACCTGAGCCCCCAGCCCGTGTGATTCCTGAGCAGTTCAGGTTGCTCCATGTACCTCAAGGCTGTGGCACACAGGAGAGGTGTGAAAGCAGTAGCTGGAGCAGTTCTTTCCTGTTGAAGACTTCCTTTCTCCAGCACAAAATTTTGTGATGTAGCATTTTTGAACCAGAAAATACAAGATGTGGGGATTTCATGTGGAATTACAGATGTAGAAAAAGATGCCCAGAGCAAACAGAGCAGCTTAGCTCATCTGGGATTCACGCCAGTGCCCGCCAAGGACAATGGTTTCCATAGGCAGGGTCTTGGCACTGCATGGTTCCATCCCCACCGGAGCTGGGCAGTCACAGAACATCATCTCTCCTGGCTATTTACTGACAATTGTGAGAGCATTTACTTATTTTGGATGTTTATAAACTCTTGTTGGAACACAAGGCCTATATGGATTCGTCTAAATCCTGGTCTTTTTGATCTGGAAAACCTTCAGTAATTGAAAAAAATCCATTTCATCTCTTGCTTCAGAACATCATGTATACTTTATAACCTAGGACCCATGGCTCAGATTTAATGGTAATCATATAACATCTGTTTAATTTTAAAATTTATATGGAGGCTTTTTTGGAAATCCCTCAGAGTTTTTCAACTTTCTGTCTTCTCTATGCACACAGAGGATGTAGAAAATTAATTTCCTGTGTAAAAATACAAGATGACAGAAGGTCCAAGGTTAAACCTATTTACAAAGAAAATCACTGCCAGTATTTAGAAAATTCTGCTTTTATTTGAAATATTTGGAGGTGTACCTGGCTTCCCATGTTCTCATGGTATTTTAGAGTGTAAGGCTTTCTGTCCAATAAACTGTAGTGAAAAAAACTTCCCTGTATTGATTTTCCCCTGATGAATTGTGAACTGTCTATTCATATGGTGATCCATTTATTTTAATAAAGACGACCATCCTGTAGGAGTTTCTTATTTTCCCACCCCTCTGGCCTCTTGTGAAAGGACTTAGCCTGCTGCAGAGGCCAGTGTTCAATTTAGAGAAGAAAGCAGATGCCACTGGCTGCGATCTACTTGGTTCCTCTATGGCAGTTAGTTTGCAGCAGGGTAGGAATGTTTCCCCCTTTTCCTAAGCAAAAAGAAAGGTGAAAAAATGTGAAGCCCAGCTATGGTAGAGACCAACACAAGGGTCAGGGAAGGAATCACCTTATACTCTTCTGAATATTCAATACTCTTCAATATTGTCTATTCCTACTGAATACACAAAAGTTTGGTACACTTGAAGAGAAGACAGTCTAGGGTCTGCTCAACGAGACCATGAAGTTATTGATTCAATATCGATTTGGTGCCTTATTCTTTAGTTAAAATCTGTTTAGAATGAAACAATATGCAATAGATAGTTCCACTTCAGGAAAGCCATGAAGTCAAATAACATCTTAATTCCCCATCTTGGAAAACAGGAAGAGCTAAGGAGAATTCTCTTTTACTAGAACCATGGATGGCAGTAAGGCAATCCTGATACCTTCTTGTAGGATTTAGCTCTGTCAAATCAGTGCAACACATGTGGAAGATGATTGTCCAGGTATCCCAGCCCTGTATGGTGACATCAAGCTCCCATGACCCTTGCTTGAGTCTTCCCTATCATATCAGGCAACTCTACCTGAAGGGTTTGGGGCTCCCAGACCCCACTCAGAACATTAGCTCAAGAGTCCAAGAGTTTTAGAGGCCCAACTATAAAAGGAGTACCTGGGACTTCACATGAAAAATCCTGGGAAAGCTGAGGTCTCCATTTGCAAAATAAGGAGGAAGCCAAACAGCAGCAGCAAACAACTCTCAGGTGTTTGTGAGGACATCATCTACCCCAGGCAGTTTCTGCATTTCAGGGCACCTCAGGAGACTCTGGGATCAATGTCTCTCTTCATTCACAGATACTTCTTTATTTTATTATATTTTATTTTATTTCTTTCCCAAGGGAAATTTCAAGACACTTAGTTTCCATCATAGCGCAGTGAAAGAAAAACTAAAAATAGCTTTCAAAAGGTCTGATTTTCCTACGGAACTGATTAAAAATAACTCTATTTGAAATGATTTGGCTACTCATACTGCACTTTGCAACTTGCAAGTAGTTTGAGCAATGCTTCACTGAAGAAAGGGCCAGGTTCGTATATGGCATTTGGCTATGGCTTTGCCCCTTCAGCAACACTTTCAGGACATCATGCCCTTTTTGCATGAATTTACCAGAAGTTTCTGAGTCTGTGCACCCAGGAAGGTCATCAGCTACCCAGCCAATAACTCCCTGGATTCAAATATCCCTGCAATAAAACTAGTACCATTTCATTGCACAGAGGTAAGAAGTACATGACTGTATTGAAGAAGTCCAAAAAGTGAATGTAATTCATTTCATTCAGCCATATCTGTGCTCACCAGCTGTTAAAAAAAAAAAACAGTAAAAACCTATTTTTGTCAATAAAAGGAGTTCATACAATTTAATACGAGTAGAGTCTGTTGTGTTAAAAGGTGTTAGTTTTACACTCCTTTTTTTTCTGAGTACAACCATACTTTATCATGAACTTACTCTAAATTGTTAGTTGTTTGATGTTCTTTTTCCATTACAGGGCCAGCCTTTGGGGAACACCTAAAGACCTAATAAAGGACCCCATAGCATTAGACATTCTACATAATGCAAATAAACAGTCAAGGACCTAAAGAAACACACTACCATTGCCAAGGCAACCTGGCCAGAGAGCTGCTACTCTCTTCCCCACGTATTTCCCCTTCCTTTCAAATTCTGGAGAGAATTCTCAGCATATTCTTATCAATTCAGGTTATTACTAAGCACAATAAAGTGTCCAGCCTTTGCTACCACTTGGAAAGAAATTCACAGCAATGAAATGATTCATAAAATAAAATTAACCTGGATTTGCTGAATCTTTGGGATGGGGAAGCTCATCTGCAGGAGAGGACAAAGAAAGTGTCAACACTGGAAAAGGTTTTGCTGTGGCACAAAAAAAAAAGGCGTTTAAGTGTAGCTTAAGTTGCAGACTGAGCAAGAGGTGAAGTCTAAGACTAACAGTACACTACCCAGTAACAGAAGGCCAGGATAGATTAAGAAAATACTTGTATTTATCTACTTCTGTCCTCATTCCATTAACTCTCTTTATCAGACTGAAGAATCTCACTACATTTCCCTAAAATTGCTGAATGAAATAGCTTCTTCCATAACTGAAAGACAGGCTGGAAATCACTGAGCAGAGCAGCAGACAGGCCACCTGCTACACACAGCATTATTTCTTGTTAGTTTGCTCCATGGCATGTGCAGTTTTAAAAAAATATTAGGATCTGCTAAGAAAAGAATGAAAGGAAAGCTAAAGTTTCTTTCCTTGCTGTTGTAGAACAGAAAATTAGAGGAAAATATTGAAGCTTTGTATGTGGTTTCTCATCTGGATGTTATTAGCTCATATTTTTTTAATCATGTGCAGTACCATCCAGATTGCTTGTTGCTACTGTTTTCTGATACCCATGTCTTCTTATTATGTATAAAATAGAACACAATTTATTTTTTGTCTATCCTTCACATCAAACCACTCCAAAACACTTTCCCAGATGATTTTATTATGTACTTGGTATAAAATGAAATAATAATTTGTTGTTTTATGTGTGCAAGGAAGCATTAGATCATGTACTGTATTATATTACTAAGCTGTAATAAGTAGAAAATATCACAATAACCCAGGAAGAGAGAGTATCAAGACTGCACTTGAGACCTCTAATTAAAGATGAACTGCAAAAGGTTTTAAAAGTAGAACGAATATTGAGGCTGCCATCAGACATAACTGACAAAACACTGATTTTATTTTATATTTTATATATATATATATATAAAATATACATACAATTTTTTAAATAACTAGCAAAATTCATGGAAAATTGAACCTGTGAAAAAGCATGAAATATCTGTGCTGCAGCATTCTTGTTTTCTGCATATCAGTGACACTGCAAAAAAACTAAACACTGCAACGAGCCATCCCCTCCTTCCCTCTTTTATTCCTTTTTCTCAGATCCATGCGTCTTCATGTCCTGCTTCTATGGAACAAACGCCTGGGTCATCCACTAAATGCTCACTGCTTCCCAATGTCCAGGAGCCTCCCAAGGGCCATGCCAAGCTGCACCTAATGCAAGGGGCAACTGTGCCTGGTTCTGCTCCCTCGCTGCCAAGTGACTCAGCATTTAGGCAACCATGGAAAACACAAGAATACGCCACAGAGATAAAATATTTTCTGCTTAAAACTCTATGAGGTGATAGCATGAGGGAAGGCTCCACAGGATTTTTTTTTCTTTTTCTATTTTTTTTTTATTTACTGGACCCTTTTAAAAAGGAATATCGTATTCACTGCAGAGTTTCGTATTCTGCAGCCTGCACAAATCACAAGAGGTGCAGCTTCTCCTATGCCACTTGTTGTGAGGGCTCACTGTGGGTCCTCTAATGAGCCTGCCATACTCCTCCAGCATGCACAGCACCGTCTTCTCAATCATGCCTTTCAAGAGATTAAGACTCGGTGATGCAATGCAGCCCATGACACAAAGACTCCTTTCAAACATGAAAGAGCCAATTGTTTTTACAACCTCCAAGCATGCACGGTCTTTGCTTCACATGTCCATGCAATAAGTGGCCTAAAAGTTTCATATCCTCCTTGCAATATGGAACCTGACCCTGGAAAATCCCTCATGACAATTCAACTAGTAAAACGGAAATCTTTTCCCAATACCCTAAGGACGCTGGCAAAATATTTGTGCTATTTTCATGTACACACACTCCATTACACTGTCCTCCTTGCATATTACACAAACTAACAACATTTCTGAAGCTGTGTATCCTCCCGCCTGCTCCATCCATAAATTATCTTGGCTGCCTTCAGACTCCTTAGATTAAATTCTCCGCTTTCTCTCGGCTTCCCCCAGCAGGAGCTGCATTTCAGAGCGTAGCTAAAATATTTCTCCCTGCAAGGCCTAGTTCTCACTGTCTGGACAGTAGAGTCCAGACCTGAAAACTGACCTTCATGGACACCAGGAAATGCTAAACTTGGCAGTTCCCAGTGTTTTCAACTCCAATACGCTGTGCACTGCTAAGTACCTAGGGCAGTAGGGACAGCAACGTGTTTGACCGTTACCGTGCAGTTCCACCAGTTGGATGGGAAGGATCCTTAGTTGAAAACACCTGCGGAAAAGTCACAGGCACAGAGGACAGGAAGAATTCAGGTGAAAAGCCTTAGGTAAAATAAATAAATAGACAAATAAATAAAAAGAAACATAGCATTTCCCAATTTCCTGCAAGGTTTTGACAGATTTCTTTTGAAAACAAAATCTATCTGTGATAATTTGCCCCATTCTCCATTATTTACTATGACATTGACTTACTCAAACAATTCTTCTGCAAAGTGTGATTTTTCTCAGGCAAATGTACCAGTCCAGTGTCTATAGAGTGACTAGCCCAGAAAGACATTTAATGCTGGTCCATCTCTATTACTGATCCATAAACATCACGTGTTTCAGACAACAAATTCAGGAAAATATCCAAATATATAATGTGTTCCCTGGTATTTGATCAACTGATCAACTTTTATATTCTGGTAATTAATACTAGAAATTTATAAAATCTGGTTTGTAGTAATAGCTATTTGGAAGTTTTGAGCAGAGCATAAAAAGTGTCATTTTTTAGCCTTGAATTTTAGTGCTTCAGTTCTCCATGGAGAAATAAAATAAACTAAATCTTCTTTCCACATAAATCAACATGAAATAGATGCATGACTAGTTAGAAACATTTTCACTGGACAAGATAGATACCATTCTGGGGAGCCGGGGAGGGGAGGATTGTTTATTTGTTTGACAGTGGGAACGTATTAATATTGACTGTCCTGAGTTTGATGTCATTCACTATTTTAATTAACTTCTTCATGTAGACAATATTCCCATTAAACTCATGAGCAATGAAATCTGGGCAAAACAGTTAATCAGAGGCCAAATATTCAAAATGATCTTGAGAAGATGGAGGATAAATCTGAAACAAGCAAGACATAGCTCAAGCGGCAGAGATGAGAGGTTCTTGAGGAAGAAAAATCATCTGCCTGAAAAGAGGAGGGTGAGCTGCGGGCAGTGTTGCAGTTGTGCAGAAAATGGTCTGAGGGTTGAACCAGTGCGAAAGCAGCACCTGAGTTAGAACTCAGGGAGGACAGCGCCAAAACAAAACAAAAAACTGCCAATATGGCTAAATAGGAACGTAATCTATGCCACAATAACTAATTTTTGCATTCTGCTTTGCTCTGGTAAAACTGCAGCTTAAGAAAGTTTTGGCCTCACTTGAGGAAGTAATGAGAACCACCACCAATGCGAAAACCAAGATATTTAGGGAAAGACTGAAGCACTGCACTCTTTAGCTTGGAGAAGGGAAGACTGGGGACAGAGAGCAGCAAGAGCTCTCAGATATGCTAAGGGTGCCTGCAAAAAGGAAGGATATGAACTGCTCCCTGCATCCACTGAAGGTAAGGAAGCACATAAATGAGCTTAATGACGTGCAAGAAAAAAATGATGCTAAATGATAAGAGAACCTTTGTACTGGTAATGGCAATGAAATGTTGGCCACGTTCCCCGGAGAGGAAGAGGTGGCACCTCAGGAACTAGCTTATCCCCCTGCTCCCAGGCTGTTCACACGCTGTTCCTGACCACTTTCCTGCCTGTCCTGTCCTTACATCCCTTGTCCTGTGGCTCTACACACACTTTCCCCTTGTAACAGCCAAAGGACAAGGAAAAAAACTGCCTTTCTGGGTTTTCTTTGCACTGCTCGGTTGTTTTAATATAAACCCGCAGCTCCTCTAGTTAGTGAATTCTAGCATTTCAAGATGTAATATAATGTGCCGTAAACGACATTCCATGCCATAAAATGTTGCAGAAAGATATACTTTTACTCCTAAAAGCAGTGGCTGAATTCTGCTGAAGTGAATTTAGTGGAGATTCAATCAGAACTGAGACCAAACAAAGGAAAAAGATTCCAGGTTCACTGCAGGGTTCACCAGAGTTTTTTCCTGCCCCCAACAATAAGAGGATTACCTTAAATCAAGAGCATCAGTGTCAATGAGAACCAGAAAACTTAATACATAGAAGGACAAGGAGATCAAAGCTTAGCACCTGGAGAATTCCACATGCTCTGGATTAATAAAAAAATACACTCCGTTACATAAATCTTGAGCAAGGTTATTCATGGACACACATACAAAAAAGAAATTACTCTAGGGTTCAGATAACTGTTATTTAATACCAGTTCTGTCTCTAACAGAGAATCCCCTCTCACACTGGAGGAGTGTTGACACAGAACAGTGAGACATTATTTTGTTTAAAACGCTTTTAGTCTAAATTTGACATTACAGTTTTTGGACCTGGATACTGCACATCTGCAAGCCAGCGGAAATACCAAAATCTTGCATGCTCCTTTGATTGTTACATTTAAGGTATCATATATGCTACCAGCTCAGCTGCTGCAAGGCATTAAAGTCAGTTACTCCAAGCTTGTAAAGTACTTTGGAAATACTATAGACAAGGATTAGAGAAGATGAGTATTCCACATGGTGTCAGAAGAGATGATAAACAGAGGGTAAATGCACTGTAGTTAAAGTGATATATTGACTACATGTGGGGAGCAATAGCATGAGATCCCTTCTGATGAATATTTTGTTGAGTGGTTTTGAAATTGTATGCTTATATCAAGCCATTATTTTTGTAAGAACAGCTCTGTTTACAGTACCTTAGCCTACAGACTACTGACAGGCTGGAAAGCAGCAGAGCAGAGGAATATGAACTCACAACACAGCTTCATTTGGGCTCTCTGTGTTGGTAGGTTTTGGAAAGGATGGGGATGGGAGGAGAAGATGCAGAAAGAGGATAGTGCAGGCGCAGTTATTACTTTCACAAAGAAAAGTTATAATTAGCATAAAACCATAATGTCCTTCATGCATTATATTTAATTGTGAGGGATTACAGTTCAATTTGTCAACAAGGAGGCAAATTCTCCCTCGGATACGAAAACTGCCTCCAAGCACTTGATGTGAGGACATACTCTTTTTCTTGCACCCAAGCTCATGTGTTGACAAGTCATTAATGTCTCTACCCCCTCGTGACTCCACAGGTCTGAGCCACTTTGTGTTGAACCCAGCAGCAGCAAGGAAGGGTCTGTGCAACTATCTTCTGCTGTGTTCATTTCATTCCTTCAGAGTCTACTCCAAAAAAACAAATCACATTTAAAGATGGTGTGATTCAGGCTTCTCGAATGGCACTCAGCATCTCTGCCAGGATCCACCTCCTAGAGATGAACTTACCCAACACCATCATATCTCCCTGCTGTAAACCAGAGGAAGAGAGGTCTACACAAGACCAGATGAAGGCTCCTGAAAGGCCATGCAAAACTACACCAGTGTGGTAATTTCTCAAGCTAGCTTTTAGATGGTGTGGATAAGCTTAGAACAAGGGTCTAGACCAAGGCTTCAAAGCACTGGCAAAAAGAATGCAATAGTTCAAATGTAAATCTAAGCAAACTGTTTTGGTGTAGAAACAAGCTGAGGGTGGTGTTAACACACATTTGCTTCTTTCTTACTCTGTAATACTCTTTAGTACCCAACAGTACCAACATATCTGAGAACTGAGCCATGGTTTACTACTATTAATTGAAGAAACTGGAGGAAATTATCAACAGGAGGCTGGACTAGGTGATCTCCTGTGGTCCCTTCTCACCTGATTTTTTTTGTTTCTGTGACCTTTCTGTGAGTCACTTCCATTGAAAGGGGGTGGAGAAATGGGATAGAAGGAAGGGAGCAGGTTGGCATTAGTATCTGATTCTGCTACTCAGAGGTTTGAAATGAAAATAGAGGGCAATAAGACTCTCAGAGGAGATCAGAGCTGGCAAAATAGGAAGTAAAATGGCAAGAGACAAGAACATGAAGGCCTACTCACAAAAAACAGGCGGTGATGGCAGTGGATGCAAACCCAAGCCAAGCCTTTCCAGGGCAGGCTTCATGGTATGAATCTCCTCACATAAGCAAGTTTGAAAGCTGAGCCCAAACTTGCATTTTTGGGCACCTGGGGGATTGGTGGAACTGGCTGGCACAAATCACACTTTTCCCTCAACTAACACCAGCCTCATTATAGACTTTGGGTCTGGACCTGTCTCTGGGGACACATCAGCTCTCTCACCCCTATGTCATCACCCAACACTCCTCACGGGGAAATGGGCTGAGTTTTAAAATCACTCCTTTAATTTTGGGTAGTGATTGTTTGAGCATCAGTGCAAGGCTTTTCGTATGCTTATTGACATAATTTACCATTTAGCATGAACAGTGAAGATTGCCTGTCTGCCGGTTTCTTCCCAGCTTTTTCCACAAACTTGCTTTGCTGCCCAGACTTCTCCTGCACTCTTAAAATGCATTTTATAAGGAACTGTGATCTTAGATCGATTCTGGGAGACTTAATTAGTATCAGTCACACCTCTGAATTCCTCAGCTGAAAAATACAGAAAAATATGGCTGTAAATTAAAGGTAAAATGACAAGTAGCTTCACAGTCTTGAGATAGTCCCTCTCCAGTAGTGCTGCAGAAAAAATGCAGGAATGATAATAAATACATCATAAACATTAAAGAGCCATAAAATAGCTACATATAGATCCAATAAAACCTAATATAGAAATAATTCAAGCTGGGCTGAAAAGCAAATACCTCCCACTCCTGAAAGCTTTTGCAGTACCTCAGGATCCCAGGAAAGGGGGCTGATATCACAGCTGGACTGAGTGTTTATTGAGACTGAGGCTTTCTTTGAAGGTTGTTCTGCCATGATATTTTAAAAAGCCCTTGGAACAGTCATGTATCAAACTTAATTTTATTTTTTAACTGACATAGTCCACTGGAATTCTTTAATACTACCAGCTCAGCTTTCAGACCTGAAAGAACAGTGTATCTCAGAGAATAAACAGAGATTGCACCATTTAAACCTGAAACGACACTGACAAAACACTTTTCCTTCTTTAAATTATGTTTGCTGTGATTACAACTCCTAAATCTCAGAGGCTCACTTAAGCTGTGGGTTGAATATATTTTATGGCAAAAAGAGTCCATGCCAGGAAGCTCCAAATATCAGAGGAGTCCCAATTTAGCCTTCTGGTAGCCCCATAAAAAATGTGCCTTTGAGTAAAAGTGAGCATATCAGGTTCTTAGAGCTATTTTTCCCTGTAATCACAATAAGGAGGCAGAAGCGGCATGCAGGTCAGAATGACTTTTCCATAAGCACTGGGTGGATTTATAGCCATGTGCACGGTTACTTGGTGCAGGGACCTTGCTAAGTGGCAGCAGAGGGGACATTGACTGCACTGGGCACCTTAGGGGGGCCCCGTGTCTCTGTGGAACAGAGAAGGCTGCAAATCCCCCAAACTGTTATCTGTTTATTGAAAAGGCAAGCAATGCAGTAGCCATTCTAGGTGCACATGCAAGAGGCTCAAGTGAACCTCATCAAATATCAGTTGAGGTGCTTGGGGTGAAGTGCACACAGTGCCTTAATTTATTATACTGAAGGAAGAAAGCAACTAAGGTATAGAAGAACATAATCCTTCTTTAAATATTATTACTTAGAATACTTTTATCACCAAATGTTTGACTTCAAATTGAATTATATATTTTCATCACTGCGCCGCATTCCTGGGGCTCAGCTCTAGAAAGAAGTTGTTTACACGGGCAAAAATAGTTGATTTTATGGCGTAGCAGAGAAAAAAAAAAAAAAAAAAAAAAGCAAATGGAGATTTTGTTCCTGTCTTTTCTCAGCATATGTATCCTCCATATAAAATGCAGTGCATTAAGGGACTGCCCTTAATAAGTGCTTATCAGGCACATAAAAGTGAGGAAGACCCTCCTGATGGGTAGGACCACATCACGAGTTCCCCTCAGGAAGCGCAATGAAGCAGCCACGTGTTGCTGGAGGCATCGAGCAGTTTGCACCATCACCACTGAGGGCATCACATCTCCCAGAACCTCCTTGGTCTAATTGGTCTCTCCCTGCTCTTGATCCCTTACATGCAGAAGGTAGATAGCAGGATGAAGGTAGTGCAGCTGGGACATCTGTGGTGGGATGAGGTGGGATGGAATGGAATGGGAGGGGAAGGAGTGGGATGGGCTAGGAGGGGTTGAATAGGGTAGGGTGGTGTCAGGTGGGTTGGGGTGGAATGGGATGGGATAGGGTGGGATGTGGTGAGATGGGGTGGGATTGAGTGGGAAGGGATGGGATGGGGTGGAATGGGGTGAGATGGGGTGGGATGGGGTGGGATGAGATGATGATGATGTCTCATAAACAACACAGCCAAAAAAACCTTTTTTATTCCTCTCGAAGCCTGAGCTGGCCCCTCTTCATGCGTGAGAAGGGTGTCAGAGGAGCTATCTTTACCTGAGCTGGGGAACCTAATGCTTAAGCCATTCTCAGACATGGTTCCCATGAAAATGTCATTTATTCTGCTATTTCCAGCAAGCCCAGGTGTTCATTGTGGGCTCGCTCCAGCCCACAGTTCTGCTGGTTTCCATTAGGCGACGCTAGATTGGAGCCAAGTCCTCCGCGTGTTTTAGCAATATCCATGTTTAACAGAGGGGGTTTATGGCAGGCCACGAACGCTGCAAACCTGAGTACATTAGGAGCAAAAATAGAACTGAACCAAAGCCCTGTGCATGATCCAAACCTCACAGCAGGAGCCTTTCCATGTAACAGTCTGAGGGGAAAGAAAGGAACCAGCGACACAGTTCTGCACACTTGTGAACTTCCAAAACGTTTGCTGTGGAAGCTGAATCCAACTCCTGCAGCTTGCATCCATGTTTAATGAGGCAACGGCTGGACTTAAAAGATGAAGCAAAGTAAAGTGCCCATCATTACTCACACTGATTTCCTTAGATGTCTTGCAGAACTGCAGTGCAGGAAATTCACCACAATTTGTTTATTGATTTCCCTCTGCCCAGCAAAATGTAGTTTTTGAACTATATCTGTAGAGAAGAATGATAGTCTGGAAATCTTGATTTGTCAAGAAGAAAAAAAAATGGTTTTCTATGCAAAATCTCTTTGAGATCACAATTTTAATCAAGGACTGGGAAAGAATAGAAGATGTATGGACACTCATGGTATATAAAGAAAAATTGAAACATTTGCGGGATAATGTAGAAAGAGTTTATTGCATAATTAAATCACAACCTTAGTATTGCCAAGGTATTCTAATACTACATGAATGTGTATAGGCAAATGATTTTTTAATACTGATTAGATTTCTGCAGAATTGTCATCTGATTAATAAATATAATGAAGAGCTCTCATGTTTTGTGTCTTTCTTGATTTCTGAAAGTCAGGCATGCTAGAGCTCACAAACTTGCAACAAAATTCTAAATAACCTCCAGGCTGTTTTCAATGGGGTGTGTGTGTAAAGAAATACTTAAGAAACCTCATCAGTCATCATTTCTAATGTTGTGAGTTGAATGTGCAAGTGTCTCTGTTTACTTTGCCAAAAGAAAGAAAGCAACTAAAGTATGGAAGAATGTAATCCTTCTTTAAATATTATTCCTGGGCATACTTTTATCACCAAATATTCAGCTTAAAATTGAATTATATACTTTCATGACAGGGCCACATTCCTGGGGATTGGTTCTAAAATGAAATTGTTTATATAGACAAAAAATAGTTGATTTTATAGCATGGCAGGGAAAGATTTGGGATTTTGTTTCTGCCTTTCCTCCCTATAACCTCCCTGATTCTACGTTTTTACAGCCTGTATATAAAGTGCTATGCAGCATGGTGCATATGCAGAGTAGCATATGCGTTGCTGTATCAAATACAAGCATGGAATTCATTTCCCTTTCAAGATTAAATCATGTCTTGAATAGTGTGGATTGCTCAAGTACAACAGCTGAACTTCAGGGGAAACTTACAAATCAATGCAGAGGTGTCAGAAACTGCAGCACAAACTCCCTGCTGCCCCTCTGCCCCTCTCCCCTGCATCCCTTCTGCTCTACTGGGATTACAGTTGTGAAGAGATAATGCCCCAATATAATGGCTGAGTCCAAATGAATGACACAGTATAACCTCAGACAGTGCAAAAAGAGAATATATTATCACTTAAGATTTTTTTTTGTTTGAATTAATGCTGTACCGGCTGAATCATTTGCATACTTCATATTTTTTCCCCCCAAAACTAGGGTATGTGTGTTCCCTTGTTTGCTGATGTGCAGGCAGGGCTCAAGTTGAAACAAAGTCTCTGCAAAACACCATGGGATATACACTGAGTGAATATGGTAAATGTCTCTTTTCCCGCAGATATCTCAACATTTTTACAGTCACATCTCAACAGGAATCCACTGAGTTTGTGTGTGGATCTCTCCTTATGTTGCCTGTGATCTTAGATTATTGTCTGGCCCAAATGAGGAGAGAAAAATGAATAAATGTCACCAGCAATTTGGAATACTGCACAGATGTTACAGTAAATGAGAAATAAATCCTGCAAAAGATCAACAAATTCATACGGAAGCAGGTGAAAATGTATGAGAATTCAAAGGACGGACTTTGAAATGTGCCTTCAACATCACAGCATTTCCTAAAAGATATAACCACTTCAGAACCTACAGGAAAAAACTCTAAACACAGGGGATCAGCATATATTTCTTAACTAAAACTGAGTTTTTCTCTTGGAGAAAAGCACAGATGCTGTTTTCCCTGATGAAATATTTCCTCCTGCTGCTGCAGAAACAAGGGGCGAGGTATTTCTGTTTCCCAAAGCAGTCAGTGCCCCTTCCCTGAAGAGCAGCCACCACACTGCAAGCTGTGGCTCTGCCTTCTCCAGCAGCTCCATCTCCCTCCTCAACCCCACTCCTTGCCCTTTGGGTCTTGCCTGGGCAGCCAAAAACAAGGAAATTTTGCCTTGGTTGAAGAATACATCCTTTCTGTATCTAAAATGGAAGACACAACCTGGAACAAACTGTTTGTAAGACATTTTGAATTCTCTTGTGCTTTTTCCATCATCATTTTTATAGCTGAGATCTCTGTGAGGATTCACAGTGAGTCATTTTATGAGGCAGCTCTGTACCATTTGCACTAAAGAGTTTCCTATCACTCTAGACATTACGTACATCCTTATGGCAGCCTGGACACTGTAGGGAAATTGCCAAGCCAGGTCACATGCCAGTGGGCCATCATTCATGAGAAAAAAAAAAAAAAAAGGCGGGCAAAATCTGCTTACAATTAAGTTTAACCCTTGGTTCTGGATAACATGTCCCTGTGGCAACAAATTCTTTCCTGCCAGCCCCCCACAGAGCTCAGAAGGAGTCCTAGGATGGTCTGTGCATGACCAGACAGAAGAGGTCCTGGCCTCTCCTTTTCTTCCTCATCCTTTTTCAATCTTTCTCTTTCTTTTTTCTTTCTTTTTTTTCTTTTTTTCCTCTTTTTTTTCTTTAAATTTCTTTTTTTTTTTTGAAAGGAACAGTATGTCCTTGAACCTTGTTGTGATGATACTGACTGTAGCTGCTGCTCAAAAAGTTTATAGAAATATAACTAAGCACCAAAATGAAAAAAAAAGAAAAGAAAAGAAGAGGGAAAAGATGGCATATAAAATATCTCAGTTTAAGCCTCTAAACTGTCTCAGAGAGCAAGGAAAACCTTTATTGAAAGTACTATATAAATAGAAATAAGACAAGAGTATGAATATAATACCACATAGTGCCCTGTCTATCATAGGGAAAGGCTGCCCAGGGAAGTGGTGGCGTCACCGTCCCTGGCAGTGTTCAGGAAACACTGATGAGGCTGTTAGGGACATGGTTTAGGGACAGGGTAGCAGGCATGGTGGTGATGGGTTTAGGGTTGGACTCAATGATCTTGAAGGTCTGTTCCAACCATAACAATTCCATGATTCTATGAAAAGAGGGTTCAGACACATTCAAGAGCAACCTTCCTCTCACAGCATACTCCAATTAAAATTTGGTAGCAGGTGGCAGGGGCATTTCATGCTATCATTAGGTATGTGAGGTTCAGGAGGTCTGTCTACAGTAGAAGCAGATATTTTAGTTTTAAAGTTGATATGAAGCAGATCATTGGAGCATACAAGCCCATTTGGAAAACACAGTAACTCCCTGGGAATTCCTTCTCCTTTACTTTACCCAGACCAAAGTTCAGCCTTTCCAAGCTGCTCTTGACAATTTCAGTAACATTCAAGGAGCACAGGTCCCTACCTGCTAGTGAGGTCTATGGCTACAGGGTCTCTCCTCGTACCTGTCCTGTAATCCAGTTTTTAGAGGCAAGCAGGAACCAAGGGCAAACACCTGCAAATCAACAATTCAGAGGTCTTGACTCTGATCACCCCTTTCTTGGAAAAAAGCAGCCTTCAGAAAATTATGCCTATGCTATTCGTGTTGAAATTCAAAGTAATAGAACCACTGTAGTAGAGAAGAATATGAATGAGATTTCAAATTCAGAGGCACCTACATTCACGGAAGGTTTTACTCCAGGACTTTTGTGAATCGCTCCAAAACTTAGTCAGGGGGAATGTAGGGCTCCGTGTTTCAGTTCAAATTGGTTTCCAAGCATGTGCTGTTGGGCTATGTCCTTCTTCAGAAAGGCTAATTCCTGGATGCTCTGGGCCCAGCTATGTCAGTGCACATCCTGGACATCCTGGAATCATATTAAGGATTGCTGCCACCATCCCGCAGGTGATTTGGTGGAGGGAGATGAAGAATAGCAGAGACAGAGAGAACTTCCTCATCTGCGGTGACATGGGGCACATCCAAGTTTGTGGAAGTAAGTGAGAGAGCAAGGTCATATTAATGTTAGGAGCTCTCAGTAGGAGGAATTGTAAAAGGTTATCGGAAAGTTTCATTAAACTCAGGACACTGACAAAGAGGAAAGTGCAAAAAGCAGAAATAGGTTAGAAATGCAAGAGAACAAAGAAAGAAAAGAAGAAAACTTCATATTGAACATAAGAGGGGAAAAAAAAGGAAATGAAGTGAGAAAAAAAAATCAGAAGAAAAATTCTCCAGCTGCTGCTATCGGGTAAGGCCAGTCTTCTCCAATGAGCAAGGCTGGATCAAGGCAGGCCAAAAGCCTGTAAGCACTGGAATAAGCAGAACATGCACGGGGAGAAGACAAGTGAAATGATTTGCTATTGCCTGCAGCTTGCTGGAGACATGAAATATGCAGTGCCTTACACTTGTACCATTATCCTGACCATGGCAATGGTGGTACCTGGAACCCTGCATGAGCAGAACAACTCTGCACATGGAAAACTTGGTGACAACTTGCAGGAAACTTGACAAATCCACTGTGGTCAGTTTCTTGCAAGCATGTCTCCTCAGTTATATGTACTTCTGGGTTTAAGACAGTGTTTCAGAACACTGTGTTTGGCCTCTTTTCTTTTGGACCATAAGAAGAAAGAAAACACCCAACACATAACTCCAAAATAAATAAATAAATA
Organism: Tinamus guttatus; assembly: GCF_059628265.1. NCBI lineage: Eukaryota > Metazoa > Chordata > Aves > Tinamiformes > Tinamidae > Tinamus > Tinamus guttatus. Next base: position 277,817 of record NW_028288584.1, read on the forward strand.
AATAATAAAGTGAAAAAGAGGCAAAAAGGACCTGTAACGAGTCATTCACAAAATGATTGTGTCCTTTTTTATTGGGGAAAGAAAAAAAAAAAAAGATACTTTTCCATTGCGCGCACTTCAAACTAGAAAAAGAAAGGCATAACATGACTAAACTTCGCAGAAGCCATGCTGTAATGCCTCCCAGACACAATCACTTTTCCTCCATTCTGCCATCTAACCCCTCATGGAATTTGTTTGTGGCATTTCTTCTTGCTTTCCTCCCACTTTTCATGTGCTGAAAGACCCTGCCACGTAAGCTGTAATATAAAGAACACATTTACCAATTGCACCTGTCCCAACTTATGATTGCTCATGACTCTTGACTTGTTCAAGAATTTAACAGGTCTGTCATCTTTTTCACAGCCAATGCCTTGCTCTTGAACTCTCGTTGGGTCTTGGGAGCAGAAAATGGGGCATCCCAGGGAGAAGTCTATTAGTGGCTTTGGGCACAGGAATAGCTCAGCAGCTGAATTACAATTACCACAGCCCAGGGAGGTAATAACAAACAAACAGAGGTGCCATCAAACTAAGGGAAATGCGTTCCCTACGTCTTCACCTCTTTTATATGCTCATGCAACTGGACAGAGAGGAGCAGGGAGCGTTCATATCACATGATAAATACCTACCCTTGGGGGTCCACATAAAACAAATGTGATAATTTTGGAGAACCTAATATCTTTATTATCAATACTTATTATTAAAATCCCTGCAGCAAGAAAAAGTGGCATCAGGTGATTATTGGTATGTACATGGAGAACTTCCAGCATTTAATGTAAAATATCCCCTCATGTCAGACCAATAATCATCCTTTCAAAATGGTGCCATGGAGAGCCATACATATGGAGTGCTGAGCATAAATCTTCTGATTCCCTGATGCAATGTGCAAACTGTCGCCTCTCACATGGAGGCTGCTGCTGTGGCAGCTGAAAAGCACATGTTGTGCTTCCCTTGCCTTCCCCTCTCCTCACCATTTTTCAAAATCTCTCTTGATAAATGCCTTCAGAAAAATATTTTATGAGGTGCTTACCTATAAAAATATATCTTTCAAGGCCATGTACACAATAAAGCCTTAAACACTAACCGCACACAAGAAACACTGTTCATTTAGCCCAGAATGTACATCAGAGGAAATCGAAACCAATCAGTACCCAGTGAAAGCCAAGGTGGAACCTATTAGCAGTTTGTTGTGATCTGACGTTACTCACCTGCTGCTGGGGAGAAGGGAAGCCCCTAATGGAAGATGTCCTTTTGTTTAAAAGGCTGTTTCTGCCTCAAAAAGACCTGAATATACGGGCACGAATGATGAAAGACACAGATCAGCTTCCGTATGAGGAGAAACTAAATGGACCCAGACTCCTCAGTAGAAAAAAAAAAATGCTGAAGGCAGAAGATGGTCAAGGGCTAATAATAAATATCATGAATGGTTTGAGGAAATGACTGGAGAATGCATTATTCACACATTAACACTTTTTTTTTGCACAGCACAGGAACAAACTGGCAGGTTTAAAGCAAACAAAGTGATTTTTTTCAAAGAATTACAGAATGACTGAAATGGGAAGGGTCCTCTGGAGAACATCTTCTCCATGGTGGCCAGTGACAGGACAAGCAGTAAAGGGTACAAGTGGAAACACAGGCAGTTCCACCTCCATGTGAGGAAGAACTTCTTTCCTGTGAGGGTGACAGAGCACTAGAACAGGCTGCCCAGAGAGGCTGTGCAGTCTCCTTCTCTGGAGATCTTCCAAACCCCCTGGATGCCACCCAGTGCCACGTGCTCTGGGTGTCCCTGCTGGAGCAGGGGGTTGGACTAGATGACCTAGAGGTCCCTGCCAACCTCAACCATTCTGTGATTCTGTGATCCAGTTCAACCCCCTGCACAAGCAGGGACAGCCCCTTGCACAGTATCATGTCCAGGTGGATTTTGAGCATCTCCAGAGGAGAAGACCCCACAACCTCTCTTGACAATCTGCTCCAGTGCTCTGTCACCCACACAGTCAAGAGGTTTTTCCTCAAAGTCAGGCATAACTTCCTGTGTCTCAATGAGCACGTAATTAAATGATGGAACTCGTCATCACAGGACATAGTTAAGGTCAGAAATAGAAATGAATTCATAGAGTGGAAAGAAGTTTGCTTTACCTTGCATTACAGAGTACACTTGTACACCGTTAGACCAAAATAGCCTCTTTTCTTTTGTGGGAATGCTCCTGAGCCGTCATGGTCACAAAAAATAAATCTTGTATCTCATAGCTGACACCTTTGCCAGCATCGTGCTTCGCAGTAACTTGCAGAGGCACCAATCCATGTGTGACCCACAGGGAGAGATTTCATCTCTAAATCCCTGGGACATGTTTCTAGTGTGCTTAATGTTTCCAAAATATCCTGGCTATTATACTCTCATTTCAGCAGCAGCTCATTAGGGCTATTTTAAGGTATTTTCCATTATTTTATGTGTGTTAACCACATCACACTGGAAAGCAAACAGCCTGTGATTGCCTGAGAGAAACAGTAAATAGGCTCTTATTACTCTTCAATTCAGATGAAATTTTTGAGATGTGTTATTTTCAAGATAGATCAGATTTCAAGGCACCTTCTCAATATGTACGCTTCAGGCTCTATTTTTAATAGATTATCAATATCCCCTTAAATCCTGAAGTTTTGTTTTTTTGTAATAAAATTGTTATCTCTTTCTCTTCCTATTACATCTAGACTCCTTGTGTTCCGAGTGAATCATAAACTTTAATATGTGGGACTGTTACAGCCTGTACTCAGTGAGGCAGCTCGATTTATCATTTCAGGTGAAATTATTCCAGCAACATAAAACAAGGAAACATCAGCAGATGAGGAAGCAGATGTTACATCTGTTCCTGTTTCACAGTACGGACAGTAAGAAAATATTATCTCATCAGCATAGCATATTCCTAAATCTAGCTGATTTCAACATAGCCACTGTAGCTTGCACTGAGGCCTGCGGGGCTGCAAATTGCTGGGGTATTTCAGTTGTGCTTCGTTTTAAAATGCATCTAGCGAAAAATATTTAAGAAAACAGCAGGCAGACCTACAGAAACAAGGCAGCTGAGGAAGACTTAAGGGCAGGGAAACAAGTGGGTTACTATTCATGGGCCCCTTGCTACTTTGCCCATTACAGAATCACAGAGTCGCAGAGTGGCTGAGTTTGGCAGGGACCTTTAGGGATCATCTAGTCCAACCCCCTGCTCCAGGGGCACCTAGACCACGTGGCACAGGGTGGCATCCAGACGGGTTTGGAAGATCTCCAGAGAAGGAGACTCCACAGCCTCTCTGGGCAGCCTGTTCCAGGGCTCTGTCACCCTCACAGGAAAGAAGTTCTTCCTCACATGAAGCTAGAACTGCCGGTGTTTCAACTTGTACCCATTACCCTTTGTCCTGTCACTGGCCACCACTGAGAAGAGTTTGGCCCCATCTTCTTTACATTCTTCCCTCAGCTATTTACACATATTGATCAGACCCGCTCTCAATCTTCTCTTCTCCAGACTAAACAGGCCCAGCTCGCTTAGTCTTTCTTCATACGATAGATGCTCCAGTTCCCTAATCATCTTTGTTGCTCTACGAAGTATTACTTCTCACCTGGAGCTTGCCCTCGAAGAGGTGTCCTGATCATTCACCCCTTAGTTGCTGAATGCACTCTACTTGAAAACGAAACCACTGTTTTAAGACAAATGCTTTGCTTTGTTTTTCTCCTCTGCAGTGCTGGAAGAAGGATCTTGCCGCAGCATCTTGCATAAATTAGCATGCACCATATCTAGATTTGGTGGTGTCCAGTAATCTGCCAAGTGCTGTTCTGCTCACATTGTCCACAGAAAATTCTTTACACTTTTGGATTGGGAAGTTATCTAATTCCAGGCAGGAAGGCATCAGTGGTGTCTGATATGCAACATGCTGTGGGTGATGGAGTTTTACTTCGCTATTGTTACCATATCTGCAATAAGTTCATTTTTTGCAGGACTTAGGAGGCAGAGTAACAATAATAATGTGTTAGACTTACTTTGGCGTGTTGGTAGTATGCACTTTAAGGAAGTTCATCTACTTCAATACAAAATTTCTTTAGTTTTAAAAACTATATATAGTCTTGGCTTGATATAGCAGGAGCCATTTTGCCTATCTCATTAGTGACTTACTTAGAGTCCTTGTTTAGGATTCAAGCTTTTAAGTTTCCAAGAACACAGGAACAAATTGCTTCACACTTTCGATGCAGATGGCCCAGTACCCAGATGTGTTTCTTGGAAGAAACAATTTTGTGCCTTGCCCTTGGTGAACTGCATTGGCTAGGGCAATGGCTTATCCAACCACAAAGTACCATCTCATGTGTCTCATCCCAAACCACTAAGGCAGTCTCACCAGTTTGATAACTCACTACTCATCACTGTCAAGCTGCAATACTTGGTCAGGGCAAAGTCTGTCTGTAGCTGGCAGAAGGAAAATTTGGGGAGAAACGGAAGTCAGAATAATTATTTCTGGTATTATCCGCCCTCCCAGTAATACACCGTTTAAGCTTGAGACATAGCTTGTATTTAGATTAACATCTCTTAGTGGATCTCTCCACTGTGAGTTTGTCAAAGTCATACTATCCACTTCAATGTCTGGCTTTCAAAACCTGTTCTAGCAGTGAGTTCCACAGATGATTAACTGAATTTTCTGACAAGCAAAGCCTACTGTTTACTGCCACAGTTGAATGAAGTTTAGATGTTACATTATGAGAATTAGGAAATGATTCCATTAGAAAATGGGACAGCTCAACCCATCTTAGATCCAGAAGACGAGCTATTCTTTCAGTTGTCTCCTGAACCAAAACCCTGCATGTCTCTGAATAGCAAATTTTGGAAAAGTGATGATACATCAGAGGAACTGAGTGGGTAATTCCAATATATTTTTCTGGTGCTAATTCCTTTCTCTCAGATGAATGCTAAATGTTTGGGGTGTTTTTTCCCTCTGTGCTTGTGGAGATATACATGTACCTTGTACAGCCTAGCATTAGACTAAATTATGAGCATTTTGAATATTATTTGTTTTGTGGTGACAGTAGAAACCATTGAGTCATCCAGACAATATCAGAATGGTCTACATCCTACTTCTGGTAATCCTTAGATTCAAAAGAAAGTGAAAAGCAATAGAAAAATACATTGTGCATTTTCTTACCTATCTAATAGCAATAGTGGTAGAAAGACATCTTTCTGCCCCTTTGTATTTGCCCACACACCCAGGTTTTGATTGCTGTGAATCGTTTTTTAAATACTAAGGACTTTATAGATTTGCATGTAGCTGAAAGTAAGCATTGGGTAGCTCTCTACTTTTCATCTTTGCCAGTAATGTATTGTACAAATGTTTAAACACAGCATGACAAACCTTGCTGATAAATCCCTGATAAATACAACCAGGAGACATGACAGATGTTTGCGTCATGCATTTCTGCCCAACATTCTGCATGAGGGGAGAAGATATCATATGGATTAAGTTAGTAACACTCATCCTCACATTTTTGGTGAACACTTTCCCTAAATCATATCTCTTTGGACCCTGACAGGCTTTCGCACCTAGTCTTATTTCATGCTGGAACTTTCCAGGGACACATTAGTCGTGCCTCACAAATCACCGTGTTTGCTAGTGAATGAAACACCTCAAGCCCTACTTATATCTATGAAGAAATTGGAGCATTTTACACTTCTGTTGGTGGCGAGCGAAAGGGCTTATATCCTTGAGGATTTTACCATATGTTTCATCCCTAAAGCAGGTATCTTAATAAGGTGGTCACAGAAGATTTTGATCAGTGCAAGATTCCCATGATATCTTTATCTCTTACTATTTTTCCTCTGTATTTTCCTGCAGGTATTTCTTTTTTATCTTAGGGGTACTAGTGAGAGACCAGCTAACCAAAACTATACTTCCTTTTCCTAGTTTAATATTTTAATATGTGAAAAAATATATAAGGAGCAAGTCTCCCTCACACATAATTACTGTAATTCTCCCGATACATAAAGTCACACAAATTTTACTATATCTAAAGAGGATGTCTCTCTAAAACATAAGCTTCTCTGAAGTTTTAGCTTGCAAACGACTTTGAAATAAGCTCAGAAAGCGGCAGAAAAGCAGAAACAAAGTTTCAGAGAAAATGCAATTTCTTCCAGAGAGAAGTGATAACTTACTTCACCCCAGACAAATTTCATACTTTATTAGAAATTCAGACTATTACAGTCCTTGTGACCCCAAGGTTTTTCAAAGCACATTTGAGGCTCTGGGCTGTAATTCTGCTGGCCTGAGAAATCAGTTCTTCAAAGTATTATCTGCAGGTTGGACTGCAGGTTTGACCTGCCTCAAACAGGTGGAGGAAACCTGGGTACCACCAGCCAACAGGTAGTCGGAGTGCTGTTAAGTAGTAGTGTAGTAGAGCACCAAGCAAGAGCGGCCGTTGTCATCGTGAAGTATGCTGAAGGTGGGCATGTTGCAAGCACATTTGGTGAAGAGCTGTTTAGTTCCAGCTCAGTGTGTTTGTCTGTGTTTTCCAGAAGACCTGAAGTCTGCAGAGACTGGGTAGGTCAATGGGCTGTAGTAAGGATGAGCACAGACTTTATGCAAGCTAACCAGTAGCCTGTGACTCCAGCAGCTGAAAATAAAGAGTTAGAGCGTCCCTTAGAGGCACACCTAGAGGTAAGGAGGTGCTGCATGAACACACCATCGCTGAAGGACACAGGCTGGTTTGCGCTGCGCTTTCTTCTGGGGCTTCCAAAATGTCTAAACAGAAACAAATTTGTTTTGCAGAGGGCTGAGCTTATGTTCCTCATCGTGACAAGCTACATCAGCTGGCTGTTGTGGGTGCAAACTTCCTGTGCTAGGGCACTGAGTCATTTAAGCTGACCGCTTGGAGGAGAAAGAGGAAAACCTCAAGAGGGCAGTAAATCTTATATGCAGACAGGCAGTCTCTCAACTCAGTCTTACATCCCATTGCATATTGATGCTCCTTGGCCGGAAGAAGAGGACTGTTCCCATTGACCCTCCTGCTGCCACTCCTGCACCTGGGTGAGGGCAACTAGGACACAGGCAATGTCAGACCTTGCAAGGAAGCTGGCTCTTTCCTCTGAAGCCATCTTGTCTCTTAAGAGCAGATACAAAGCAAAACGATAAGGAGGCCTTGCAGAGAGATAGACCTCTGACTGGGCAGCTAAATGAGTCCTAAGGATGGTCTTTAAAAATGCTCAGATTGATGTATTTCTGTAATCCAAATACTGTCCTTTGGTTGGACAAAAGGAGCAAGTACATTCCCTACAGTGGGTAAATAATAATGCCTTCAAACCTGTGTACATCCCTGATTTTATATATATAGTCTTATAGGACAGCTTACATGTCCCAAGCTAAGCCTGTGAGCCTGGAGGTACATCATGGCCATGGACGCCACAAAGCTGGACTGGGAAAACAGGGCAGACACACCAGGAACAAGTTCAGCAGAGTGAATGAGGAAGAAGAGAGAACAAATCCGTGCTACTTCATCACTAGGTATGGATGTTTCAGAAATATGTTTTGAGATGTTTGATGTGTAAACTGCATGGCCATTACGAACTAACATACAACATAGCTTTCTGTCTACCCTCAAACATGCTCTTTGTCACCGTAACAAAAGCCACAGCTGTAAACAGTTTATGGTGCAATTGCCTGATTAACAGCCACAGAAATAAGAGTAAGATGAGCTTGCCTTTGTTGCCTCAACAGCCCTCACCTCTGCTACAAAAAAATGCTTTTAAACCGTCTGCAGACGGGCTTCTTCACAAGTGTTTCCAATTCAGCTAAACATCTTGATAGGAAATGTCATAAGTTGCATGTCAGTAGAATTTTCTACAGACGTAACATGAATTCATACTGAAACAAAATGAGAACCGTGGACAAATTTCTGAGCCTAGGAACATGCAGTTTCAGCAAAAAGACACTCTCACAAAGACATCTGGGAAATCTTTGATGAGCCCAACTAATATGCAATTGGTTGGAGAAAGACTCATGGACTGTAATTTCCCTATACTTTGGACTATAATCTTCCTGTATTTTCACAAGTGATTCCACTTACGTGTTTCAGAGGTGATAAAATGTATCATAAATGAGCTATCGTGTCTGTTTCCTAAATAATCCTCCTAAGCCTGGACAACATTTTTTTCTGTGTACTTTGATATTTATTTCTTGATATATAAATGACTAGTAGGTATTTGAGGACTGGGTGCTGAAAAGACTCGTGCATGTATTTAACATTATATATGTGAGCTCTGCCATTGATCTCAGCAGGACTGCCCTTTGTCTGAAGTCAGTGAGACTACTCATGTCTAATATTGGGCAAATAAATTAAACTCTCTTGATATCAATGTTAAATCAAACACTTTTCTGAAATGCAAGATTCTTCCTGCTTTCGGTGCAAATTCTGCTAACTTTGAAGTATTGTATGTTACCCTGTAGTCACGTTTCAGAAGTGTCAATAGGTTTGCTGAGTAGTTATGTGTATCTACTGCATGTGGTTCTCTTCTGTTTTATGGGAATCACATACCACACTAATTACTTTAACACTTCCAGTTCTTCATTAAGTAGTATGATTAACATTGATCACTACCAAATTTACACTGAAATAGAAACCATCACTTTGAAACATCATGGAGCCAAACTCTGTGTTCTGGAACTGGTGCAAAACCGAAGACACTAGTCATCCTAGTCATTTCAAGCTGAGGGTAGCTTCTGTATGTCTATATCTCAAAGTGTTATACATCTTATTGACCTCTCTGGGGTGCCCCTTCAAATTTGCTCTCTTGTGCTGTATCAGTGGGGATTTCCCAGTAAAGCAAACTTTGCTTTTCCTTTCCAGAACATATCAATACCAATAAATATAACAACAGGTAGACAACAAAGTTTAGCCAAAGTATTGTTTAATAATAAACAGGAGGAACAAAATCAATGGAAGAATAAGTTCTTGAAACAACAAACATTTTCACTTGTGTCCTTAATTGAAGATAGGTTCAAGGAAAAGTCTCGGATATTTTTTTCAGGCAGCTAAGAAGCGATTTCCCAGTTGCCTTGTGTATGCACAGAGATGTTCTTGCAGTCTGCTATCCTTCTGCTAGGTCATTTCTCAGAATGTCGCAAGTTTGGTTATAGCCACAGAAGCAGGATTTTCAGAACTAGCTGGTCACATACTGCCATTTACCCTCTAGAAGTGCTTACTCCAGGATATCCTACCTCAAGTCTTCCTAAGTTTTTCTACTTATTCCCTTAGCAGACAGTTATTAGATCCATGTAATCATCTGTATAACACAAGCACACATTAATAATATAGTCCAAATACATGCCCCTACATCTACAATTCTATATATCATTTTATGGATTTTAAGGCATACACTTTTTCCTATATTTCATTTCTAGCCTAAACAATTTATTTCTCTTTTAAAACAAATATGATCGGCTGCATAATAAACTTTTAATACTGTTCCTTAGGAGTGGTAGAAGCTGGATACTTTAAAACTGTAGATGGATCGGATTAGATTCACTGCTGCAAACTTGCTGAATTAGACACCAGCCATAGCAATCTATCCATTTCACAGGAAAGTTTTAGCCAACATTTTCTTGCTGATTTGGCAATACTCTACCTGAACTGATACTTTCAAAGCACTGACCAAATTTCCTGGCAACTCAAGTTCAGAAAGACACAAAATTAGTTCCTATACTGGGATCATTAAAAAAAAAGACAGTTTTGTCTATTGTCTAGCTCATTTTTACTTCCAGTTGAATCTTTCGTTAGGTGGAAAGCAATGCAGCAAAGGCACCTGACTCAATAGCAAGTGGCTCAGAGAAACAATTTTTAGCCTGTTTTTAGCCTGTTTGTTGAGGAAATAAAGTCTATCTAATCAAACTGTGCTTGTATATGCTTCTCTGCCTACTTGCCCCTTTGAATCCCAATACTGTCTAATTGCCAGTTTTAACCAAAGGGCAGAATGCAAAAAGATACCTTAAGTTTTCTGAAAGAGATGATCAAATAGAGAAGGGGAAGCAGTAAAAAAGAGACAGCAGGCTGCGCTCAGCCCTGATTAGCCCTCAGAGAATCCACACAGGTGCGCAATGCTGTGAATGTCCCAATGACCGGGAAAGCTTCAGCTGGTGTTTGCACCTTGGAGGCCTCAGAGAGCCCCAGTGCGAGACCCAGGTCCATGGGATCTCGGCTCCGTTTGATCTGCTGTTCCTGGAAGGAGTTATTGAGCTGCTCCAGGGTCTCTGCAACGCGCCACGGGTCATGAATGGGGCATTAGGAGACTCGCTAATTAAAGAGCCATCTGGGAATACACTTGTAGGCGTTCACAATTTAAATGCTGCTGCAACAGTAAGGGTGAGAGTCCTATAATAACTCAGACTTATATTTGCTTCCTGCCACAAGTCACAAAAGGATAAAAGTCTCTGTCTTTCAAGGATGCCACAGGGCAGGTAACTTACAGGGGTAACCTAAAGATTCCTCCATTCACAGCACCCATCCCCTAGCTATTTAATATTATATCTAATGTATATTAGATATTTATATATATATATATATATCACCAAATAATAGCTGGTCCTAGAACAGCTTTCATGCTCCAGGAAGCAGAAACCCAGACAGTTTCACAGAGAAAAGCCCTGTTCACCTCTACTTCCCCTTTCAACCACTAGCCCATGCTCCTTTTTCCTTCTCTGCTTTATGAATACACTATATATAAAATTGCCACATCTCCATATAGTTAAACAATTCCAGGTTCATATCGTTTTATATGTTGTGGTTGGCAAAATATTTTCAAATGGCGTTTAAACTTGCAATAACTCTTCAGAACTTGTTTTTTATACTTGACTGTGGCCTTTTATCTCCTCCTAGTGCAGACAGGGACCTGATTCCACTAATCTGCAACTGATTTGTGTGATGGCAACATTTCCAGCTGCACAAGTGCTGTAACATCTACACCTAAATTAGCTCATGAGTCAACATATCCAGTTGGGTTATTACATGTATTGCATCAATTATCTACAAATGAAATACAGCTGCGTTGTCTGTTGCACCATTTTAAAACATCCACTTAACAAGCCTCAGAGCTCAAAAAGATTGGGAGCACTTGGTGACAACAAATAAAAAGGAAACTTAATCTGGTCCTGTATTAGCCAGCTGTAATTTCTTTTTTTTTCTTTCTTTCTTTCTTTTTTAGTAGAACCTAATCAGGTGTTTACCATAAACACGGGTAGTACGTTTAGTTTGTTTGCTAAATAAGGGCTGGACTCAGGATGCATGCAAGTCACAGTCAAAGGCTTTCACTTGCAAAACAAGGTCACCTCAGTCTTTGTGACAGGCATTTGAGCAAATGCTTCTTTTCCAGCAGTTCAAGATCAGTCCTACGGCCATTCCGATGGATCCTCCTTAATCTTTTTTCATGTTTTCTTTTTACTAAATGGGGCAATACCACTCTAGCTTTGACTTTCCTCCTCTTCTGGGAGGAAAGGGAGCAGGGAAACTATAGGGGAAGCACAGGATCAGGGGCTGGGAAGTTGTCTCCGTATTTTCAACAGTTGAAAGAATCTCCAGAGATCTCCCAAATTGCCTGTATACTCCTTTTTTTTATGTGCAGCATGTTGGACACCTGTTTTCAATTGCATCTTCAGACCAGAAGATCCTCCTGCTTGGGGTCTGCAGGCCTGGACGCAGCATATAAAAAGTCCCGTGCATATGGCTGTCATTTCTGTTCTCTTTGCAGATGATTTCTGCTCCATGTATAGGTGAGAGGCTTGTTTGAGGCTTGCTTACATCAAATGTATGGAACTTGATCCCCGCTGTAGGAAATGCGTACTGAGGGCATTTATTTAAACTTCTGGTCAGTGGGGGTCATTCTCATTGTGAATGGATTTTCAATCATAAACTATGTGAGATTAGTTTAAGTCCTCACTGGAGACGCCAGCTTTGCAGAAATCATGGCACATAAAAGCAGGATGACTTCTAGTTCCAGCCTGTCCCTGTGCAACTTCCAGATGCGGGCACACCAGCCTGCAGCTTTTGCAAAGCTATTTATCACAGCTGCAGCAACGAGGGCTGGAGAAGTCCCCCATTACAATATACTATGGTACTCCTTTTCCTGGAAAATAGTCATTTCAAAGGAGAGCTGGGATCACCTGGAGGAAACCGACCCTTCATATGAAGGTGGTCTAATGGCCCCTCATTTAGCAAATCCTCACGTCTGACCTGGAGGTGCAGTCATACTGCTGGGCTTAAAATCTGCCTGCACCTTCAAACATCCCCCTTTGTGGCAGTTTAGAGACCAGGGCTTGAATGAGTTCATCACTGAGGTATAGGCTGGGAATAGCCAAAGAAGGAAGGAGGGAGAGGAGAGGAAGGCAAAAAAGCCTTTAGGATGAATGTAGAAACTAAATCTTGGTTTAAACAGGCTGTTCAGTCACAAAGTGTTACAATAAATGATGGATGCAATGTCCTGCTATGCGACATACAAAAGAAGTAATGACCAACATTGCAGTGTCTTTCCTACAACCACCAACATCATCCTAGTTGCATCCCTCGACCCAAATCTTGTCGCATCATTTCAGCTATGAGGTCTCGAGTGCTCGGACATTCCAAGACATCGAGAAAATGCACATGTATGAGTGGGACGTGCTGCAATGTCAGCATGTAGATGAAGCCAGGAAAGCTGCGTGCTCATCCACACAGAAATGCTTCTTGATGGCAGGTGCATGCCAGGTACACACCAGCACATACCGATGCTCCTGCTCTTGCTGGCACTGGAAAAGTGTGGGCTTATAGCACCAAAACATCCTTGACACTTACATTCCTCCAGAAAAAGGCTTTCACACTTGAGGCCCCCAATGTTTTCCTTCCCATTATCATGATTACAGAGCATGTAATCCCCCTTCTTCTCCTTTTTTGCCTTCATTTGATCTGTCATCAAGGATCTGTTTTCTTTGCTGCCCGCTCCGCTGGTCCCCCCCAGTGCTGGTCGTCTCTGGGAAACACGCACACGCACACATGGCCTTTACTTTAGGCCATCCCTCAAAGCAAGTGGGAAAAAAAAGGCAAGATCAAAAAGTCGCAAGTGTAGCAGATGTCAAGTGGTCCCTCAAGACCTCTACTTAACCCCTTCCTCAGGCTTTGCTGGGCCCTAACATGGAAATCAATTGGAAGGAAAAGCAGAGCTTTTCTGAAACTTTGCTGTGTTTTATTATAAATCAGGGCTCAGTTTATATTTCCCAGTGCCTTGCTCCATTGCAGGAAACATTTAATGAAGCCAAAGCTGGCTTAAAACCCTGGCTATGAACCTATGTACTACTAATTGGGGTTGTTTATGACTTTATGTAATAAAGTTTGACAATGCAAACTGTGAACACTTTTTACAGTACTTCCTTCTCTTTCTGCCCCTGAAATGTCATCTAAAACCAGGTGTATGAAATGTCTGTGCAGCAGTTAAGCAATCAATGCCGCTTATCTAAATGACAGAGATGTATGGGCATTTAAAGCCTAATGATTATAAATGGAGGAGAAAACAACCGTGGAGGAACTTTTCCATCCTTTTTCTCTAAGTACAGTATGCTTTGCAAATTCATCATATTCTCTGCAAGCCACCTCAGGATTGCCTACAACTCCTTAACGCAATGAAAAATTGCAAACCACTTTCCAGAAGGAAAATATCTTCTCAAGTTGCATTTCGTCTACAGTTCAGGGAATTCTGTCCAAGTTAAAAGTAAAATACATGTACATTTATGTCCAGAAAAAAAAAAAAAACTCAGTCTGAAAAGGCAGAGCACTCTAAAAACAGTTTGTTGGAAGAAACCTTTGAAAACCTATTTTTCTGTGAGCACAGTAGGATTTCAAGCTTAGGGTGTTTTGTACCCATGTATGTTATTTGGAGTCAGTTTTCAGTTTTGGCTGCTAGTTCCAGATCAGTGATCAGTCCTGCCCTGGCAGAACTTGTTGCCTGGACAGACACTCCGTGAGGGATTTTCATTCTGGCACAAGGCACGACTCACCCCAGCTCGATCAGGTTGCAGGATCAGGGCCTGAGCGCAAATATGTCCAACCTTTGCAGCAAATGCTTGACTCTCCCAGGAAAGTGTAACCCAAGAAAAAAACATTCTGATTCGTATGGAAAAAGCAGCTTTGCTGAATATATATGTCCATAGTTCCATAGTGTTGGAACGTCATGGCCAATAGTAGCAAGACAAGGCCACATAGAACCATAGAATTGTTATGGCTGGAAAAAGACCTTCAAGATCACCAAGTTCAGCCATAAACCCATCACCACCCTGCCTACGTCCCTGCCTTCTCCACCATGCCAATCCCATGCCAGGATCATTAGTGTATATGCGTCAAGGTCACTGCCATATCCAGCTCCAGCAGGTCTGTGTAAGTCATGCCCCTTCCCTGTAGCTTTTTCCTCTTAGGCAATGTCCTTCTGTCCAAGGAGGATGTAGTTCATGTAAGGACACATATATGTCAAGACAGTCATGAAGCTTGAGACATGAAGGTGGAAACCCAGAGTACCTGAAGTGGAGATGTCAGAGTATTGCTAGGCCTGAATCCAGCACAGCGGGGCCAAAATGCCAGAGGGGAAACCACAAAAGGGAAAGGGACGGAAGTCCATCATAGATGCAACCCGGTGTCATCTTTGGTCTATCAAGCATCAAGTTAATAGACCAAAGGATGAGAGTAGACATCCTGCCCAAGAGCACCTGCCTCTGTGACTGTCTACATCTGGTACAGTCATACCCCTTATATAAAGCATATACTTACCAATATATATATCCCTATTGTTTTTATTATTTATTTTATTATTTATTATACATAGATATAAACCCATATATCCATGGGCCATGCATCATGATTGGCGAGGCAAGGGAGTAAGTCCCACCATGGAACCCACTCCTGCCGATAGCAGCTTTCTGACAGTTTATTCCCCTATAAGGAGTTTTCCCCCAGCTGTGCTCTGCTCATGAAATATACTATGTTAGCTCTGGGACAGGGCTGGCCATGCTGGGACAGCCTTAGAAATGTTTCTAGGGATCTAAGGTCATATATGGGGAATGAACCGGACCTTCAAATATGCCTGAACAGGATAGACATCAAACATCAGTTTATCCTAGGTTTCAGGCTTCCAATCTGCCTTGATACATCTGAAATTTTCAGAGGCATCTATCTCTTTAGGTGCCATGCTTGAAAATCTGTCACTTATTTCTGGGCCATGTGAAGCATTGCCCCACTACATGTACATTCGAGTGCACTTCAAAAGTATCCAGTCAAGAAAGGAAGGCCAAATTGTCATTTTTTACAAAATTGTCCTAAAACACAGTTGAAACATAGCTCCAATTCTCAGTTTAGATGTGTGCTTTCACATAGTATTATATGCTACTCACCAAAATCCTGTTCTGATGGATTTCTGTCTCTGTCATTTATCGATAAAATACTTACTACAAAGTGAAGCCAGCTTCTCTGGTCTCTTAATGTCCAAGGAGGATTAAAATATAGGGCAGGTGTAATTAATCTTTTAAGAAAATGGCTTGCCTTTCTTAAAGTACCTTCACTATAACAGGAGGAAAAAAGAGAAATAGCCTTCTCTAGAGCTACAGATTTCTCTCTTTAATCAAAAGCATTTGATGGCCGATCATTAATAACATGTTTGTCAGTAACTGTAGTCTGGTTCAAACACCATTCTTTGAACAAGAGTATCATATTTGGGTACATTGCAAGTCCACAGTGATTTTTACACAGCGTTTTATTTTACTTTTTCCTTGTGTCAAGAGATTCAAGTTACATATGAACTGACAGGCAGATGCAATAGATCGTCTGCAGAGAATGATGACAAGAAATGGATTTTGTAACTTTTCAAAGTGACTGCCATATTTTAAGTGTCCAATCTGGTGATGAATCTGCTATCGTATTATTTACCATTAAAGGCTCTAGTCTCTGTTCTCAGAAATTTCTTTCTTTCTTTTTAGCCTTGTCATGAAATACAAAGAATTCACCGTTTTTCTTTTATTAAAGTTCATGCCAAAACCATAGCAGATTTCAGTGCTAGCAGGATGAAACACAAAACAAGGCAGTAAGATTGGGTCAAATGCAGCCTAACATAATTGTCACTAACATCTTCCACTGCCATCAGAGCCTGTAAGAATGCCTAACTGATTATATCTGTCAGTTGAATAGCAGCAAATAAATATATAAACAGTTAGAAGAGGTGTTATTTGTGCCAGACTCACATAGTATATCAGTCTTTGATCTTTGAAAGAAAAGAATTATTCTTTTGTCAGAAAACAAGCAAAAGGGGCATGAAATTTTACACAGATTTCAGAGGATTTGGGTTTTTTTTTGTTTTGTAGATAGTCTCTGATATCAGCATACACAATGTACAGAGATGATAGATTGATAGTCACCACAAATATCAAAGAATATCACCTGCTGGCCCCAAATATGGGATACCCTCATGGTATCAGATTCTTCTTATGCTTTTTATTATGGTTTACTTAAAAAGGTCAGGGTAGACTGAGAATCCCAATGAAATTCAATCTGTCCATTTAACAAGGAATCTAGTAAGATGTCTTGAATAGAATAAGAAAACTGTATATTGAGCACTGGAGTAATCCCAAAGGTGCTTTATCCTGCACACAGATGAAAGACAACAGAGCTGATTTTTTATTCATAGCTAAAGAATATTTCACGTCTTATTTTAATTATAACTCTATTTCCCAATTTTTCATGTAGTAAAATGAGTAAAATCCTTGGCTTTGTAAAAGACGCGATGCAGACATAAGAACAACGAGAAATTCATTTTACATAGTGTTTTATATAGAACTGTAATTGTAATAAAAATTTCTCTCCAAACTCAGGAGCACAGAAACCTTAAACTAAAAATGTGTATCTACAATTAATTTGTCCACAGATCTTCCATATATGCTGTATGGGGAAGAGGTGAATGTGATTTCACTGAAGAATGAATGGTTTCTTCATTCAGGTTTCAATTAGCACAGAACCCATGACCTAACATATCAAAATATGAGGTTCTCATTTCCAGAAGGAGTGTCATGTTTAACACTGAGATAATAACCTCATATACTTTTCTCCCACCTCTGATGGAGGTGTTTGTGCTTCTGAGTTTATTGGCTTTTAGTTCACGTGCACAAACTTAAAAGAAAGTCAGAGTCTAAGACAAACATCTGCCACTTTTAAACAACCTTCCTGCTAGACAAAAGTCATTCTTTGGTTTCCAAGGATGAGAACCATTATTGGCTTGAGACAACATCATCACCTTGGTGGAAAGAAGACTGCTTTTTTATCTCTTTGGAGTTTTGTATCAGTCTTTAGATATTGTTAGTTTATGCCTGAGTCTAGTGAATGCGATTAGTCCCCCTGGTGTCATAACTACTAAAACTGCATGCAACTTCTTGTAAAGAAAAGCAATCAATCAGCTCCCTTTACTGTGCACTAGACCTTTGCCTGCAGACAAAACAGAGGCATCATTAAGTAAAAAGGCAGCTTTTAGAGTTACATGCAAGACTTTAATTTTCAGTCCACTCCACAACAAAAAGCAGAACAACCAGATCAGTATGACCAATAAAAAGCCAAAATGTTCTTAAAGCATTCATCATCTCTGACAGGACGCTTAGAAAATCCACATCCCATTTTACTTCTCTGTTCTCCTCTCTACATCAGTCACTTGCTTGAAGTCACAGGTGGAAGCCATTGAGCATTTCTCCAGTTATTCGTTAGCACATGATGTGTGCAGTACATTTCCAGATGAAGTGGATTTGGAGGCTCAGCATCCTTACACCTCCCGTGGCACTCCTGCAGCCCCCACGTTCATGCCAAGCAGAGGATGGGAGCACGGGGGTTAGGACATGCAGCAGACCCTTCTCCTCTGCTGCCACATGCCAGGGCAGTCCCAGAGACTGACCGCAGCACCAAGAGAGATTAATGGGATTTATAATTCCAGGAATTATAACCTGGTTCCTGATTTACATTTCCCTGAACTGGCTAAATCTGGCAACAAGTGAGAATTCACCTCATGGAGTGAAGAAAGTGAGCGTTTTTAGAGGCAGAAGTAGTTAGTGGCTCAGATGCTGAAATTATTGATGGGTCGGTATCTTAGGAGAATATCTTACCTCAGTATGGTTTACTTTAGCCTGATTCACCCCTATTTAAATGAGTTCAACTGCCTTCTCCCTTATCTTTCTTTTGGATTTGAATTCTTTGGCTCCCAGAAAAGCCAAGAGGAAAAATTCCAGCAGCATGACTTGGAGCACCTTAACATGCTTAGGCTTGCTCCCAATGGGAAGAGCTGATGCATCTGTACACTGGATGCATGTCCTGATTTGAGCAGTCCGGATGGGTAAGCAGCTCCAGCAAAAAGTCATCAGAGTCATTTTGGCGTTTCCAAAGCAGGGATTTTGGCACATGTCTCCTTAGACCTGCTTCCTGAGCCAATTGAATGAGCTACGTAGGGAAGAGCAGGGTCTCTCTCTGTCACTGCGTGTTTAATCATTGGGCTCTCCTATAGATACTAATTGGACACAACAATTAATGCTAACTCCATGTACACTGACACCTGCTTCATGGAAATTATGCAGATTTAATAGGGCTGTTCAGACCGTTAAAAAATGTTGGTGCGGCTTATCTGCACTTAAAATGCTTTCCTATTCTTTTATTTTTTTCTTATTAGTTATTGCTAGGGGTTGATTTTGTTGGGGTTGTTCACAGTGCTCATCACCTTAAAAACTACAGTCAGATTCTTGTGTGGGAATGGTCAGGAGCCCTGAAAACAGGAGATAGAGGATGGTGTGCAAGGGCAAAGGAATAAAATCTCAGGTTTGCATGGAATTTCCTCTTTATGTTTGAACATTGGTCATGAAGCTTAGGAAAGGTTTGCTTTTGCTGGTGTATGAGATCTGAAACTGAGAGCAGTGCGGTTATTTATCTACTCAGGGGGAAAAAAGAAATTTTCTTTTAATTTCAAATCTTCAATAATTTCAGTTTTTAAAATATTTTTTTTATTTCAAATAATTTTCATGCCAGCTCTTAGACATGACAGGTAATATATTCAGGAGCTCAGTGTTCTTGAGCCTGCCAAATACCTGCAAAATGTCAATGTGCTTGGACAGAAGGGAAACAGAAACAAAAACAGCCTGCATTTTAACCGTAAGGCTGCCACATGCACCACAGCAGCACTATTCCTCAGCAGCCAGCTAGGCAAAATCAGTGCTTTCCTAAAAGGGATGAGGAAACACCTTTCCTGCAGGAAAAAAAAAAAATCTGTTTTGAAGGAAAGGTGAGTTTTCAACAGATATAATCAAGACTCTAAGAAAATGTTATATTTTCTGCATGAAATCACCAAACTGCA
This sequence comes from Tinamus guttatus, assembly GCF_059628265.1. Classification (NCBI taxonomy): domain Eukaryota; kingdom Metazoa; phylum Chordata; class Aves; order Tinamiformes; family Tinamidae; genus Tinamus; species Tinamus guttatus. The sequence continues at coordinate 297,244 of NW_028288584.1, forward strand.
TGAAAATGTCTGACTTTTCAAATGCACGATTCTATCATTTTATCAAAATGAGGGGGATTTCTTATCTGCCCCACAAATATGACATATCTGCAGTGTATATGTTGGCATCCTGTGTATTACAAGAAAAAAAAGGAGTAACACCTTGAATAAAAGCACTTAATTAATGTTATTCACATCATCCCGGAGGATAAGTCAGGGCCTGTAACTGGAAAACCCAGCTTCTTTTTGCCGACTGAATGTGGAGATTTGTCAATGATGAGGAAACATTGAGAAAAACAAACTGCAAAAAGAGGCAATGCAAATACATCTTGAGCAGCAGTATCGCGCGTAGGTTCAGTACGGAAAGGTGCCCTGCCCTGACAAGCTGCCTCCTTTCCACAGAACATTTATTCAGCAGCAGGGACAGGGCACTGTGGCACCCAGCAGCCCCATACCTGCACATAGAGCTCACCTGGGGACAGCTGCCCAGAGTATATATCCTCACGCTCCATTTTTACCATACCACAGACATCTAATGGCAAAAATACTGTGGAGGAATTATTGCAGAGAGACAGACAGACAATGAAGTCCAGGGAGTGTTATAAGAAACAGCTTTCTTCTTTATTTTCTTTCCTGGAATGCATACTGCCTGGCAATCCCTTCAAAATCTCGTTTGTGCAGGATGATCTTTGCAGTTGTAAGTTACCTGCATGTGCTGGGTAGATAAATCATCCCACAGCAGTCATGAATCTCTCTATATTTCTGTGACATTACATATATGTTCACCTCGTCCCCTTAAAATCAAAATATTTGATGAGGGACATGCAGGATGCAGAGATGTTCGTCTTTTTGCAGTGTGGTCAGTGGAACCCAAGGTGATAAGCTACCAAAATCCTTTAGAGCAGTCTCTCAAGAAATCACAGTCACAAAAAAAAAAAGAAGGAAAGAAAAGAAAAACACGTTGCGATGACAACCTGCTGTCATCACAAGACTTGCACCCATTGCATTAACCCTGCCTCCTGCTAAGGATCCGTAAGATTTTGTAAATGGCAGAAGAACAGGGCAGGAAATAAATTAACTCACAAACAAATAAAGAGCTGGAGAAAGGGAGGAGAGAGGTGGGAGAGAAATATGACTTGGAGGCATCTTGCATTAGTCAGTGGAATTGGATGTAAGAAGCACGACAGAATGTTAATCAGGTTAGAAGGCCCTGGGTATTTGTGGTTAATTTTGCTATCTCAGAAAAGCGTGGAGAAAAGGCTGTTATGATGAAGAGCTTCCCAAAAAAGGAGGGAGAAGATAATGTATGTAGCATTTTGAAAACTCAGTTCTGAGGAAGTGCTTAAGGAGAGAAGATAGACTATGTGGGAGAAAGAATAAAAGCTGAATGTTGCATATTCTTGGCTCTCTTTCTTCCCCTCTTTCCTTTTTGTTCATGAGCAAAGAATGGAGAATGCTTTTCCCACTGAGGGCAGCAAATCTCCAGATATTTCTCCAGATACTTACCGGAAAAGCAGTAGCGCACATTGCTTGTGTCAAGGTTAAAAGTTAAGCTAAATTCTAACTTTAAACATGTATTGGAAAATATGTGTGGACAAAACAAAGTCCTCGGGGCTAGCCCATGAGTCAAGTGATTAAGGTTCTACTTGGAACCGTTCATAAAACAATTCCTAGTTTGGGCTTGGCAAATTTCCTTTCTCACCTGTGGTTTTTGCTAGCTACCTTCTAGTCTTCCAAAAACACATCTGACTTTCTGAAGCTATGCTGCTTGTCATCATTAAGTGAAATGAAAAGCTTTTGTTAACCAGTTTGAGTTGTTTGATGAAAAAGTTTTGATTAGAGAATGCTTTATGTTACTTTCCTGAGTTTATTTTTCCTTTTAAAGGTAATATGATACCATAGGTTAGATTTAGGGTTTTCTTAAGTAAAGTAGTTTGTCCAGAGGCGATAGATATTTTGGTGAAGGAAAACCTGTCTGTCTTCACCTGCATTATGCTTGCGGTTTGTCTTCTTCTTAGCATGAAATGCATTTTACCCACTGTTTTTCCAATGCCATCAGTAGTCACGACTTGCCATTGACCCCTTTCTGACAGGTACTTGCTCTTAATGTGAGCTTTGTAATTTCCTATGGAGCAATAGAGCTGAACTACTTTCTGGTTCTGCTCTGAAGGGATTTATAACACCCCACAGGCAGCAAATACACGTTCATGAGTTTGACATGGAAATGAAGAAAGCAGGACTGTGAGAACTGTAATGAGAACTGCATCCATCCCAAGCAATATCATTCTGATCCAACCTGTAGCACAAAGGGGAGTGATGGACAAAACAGAGGAGAGCAGAGAAAGAACTGGAGTTTTACACAGGATATCTTTAAAACTATACCATCTCCTATCTGAGGATTTCTGTCTCTTAAACAGTGATTAATTCCATGAACTAGTATTAATTCAATATAGTGTCCAATGGTCATATCTCTGGACAGGAAGAAAACAAAATGGGTCGAGAAAAATACTCAAATAAAATTCTCCCAAGGTCCACAGTGCGTGACTGTTTTCATTACACAGTTGGCACTTATTCTTCAGAGACAGAATTTAAGGAAATATAATATGCAAAATATATGTCTTAAGATATATGGATTCCATTACTATGTATGAAGGGACAAAGCAGAATTTTGAACCCTTTGCATATTCACGGCAGAGATTCAATAAGGAAGAGCCAATTCAGATGATCAGAAGTATCTGTAAAACTCACTAAAAGCCATTATAGGTATCCATGGAAAGGAATGCCGTGATATTTCTCCCTCCTGACCTACCTGACAAGATAGGTAGTAGCAAAGAGGCTTTGCGAGCCCCATCCAGTACCAGTGATACTATCTCCTTTTCCTTACTTGGCTGAAGATTCTCCATCAAGGTTTTTGAAGATTTTGAAGATTTAAAAAAAAAAAAGAAATCTGCTCTGTGATGAAGGAGATATGAGGGAGGTGCTACTTCCACGAGCTATGCTACTGCTTTTGCTCTCCCCACCTGTAAGGGAGGAGAGATTGCCATCTTCCCTGCTTCCCTGGGGCTAGCTGGGGTCTGCAAAACTAGGTGCTGTTATGTTGGCAGCTGCTATCAGGAAGGCTTGGGGGGGCCTCCTCAGTCCCAGACAGATAAACCACAAAAATGCAGTGACAACTTCATATTTACATCAGGCAAGCCTGCATAGATGAGTGACGAGGCCTATGTATGGCTGGTGCAAAGTGTTCAGCCAAAGGTCAGCTATATCTACGTGCTTCTTTGGGTCCAATTGCTATTCTAAGTCGCCTAGGCTTACAGAATGTTGGAAAATGTCTTTGGTTACACCTATATGAGTTAAGCCATTTCCCATAAGACCTTTCCTACAGAACTTGGGACTTCACTGGTTGATGGTGGCCCTGGAGATTCAAACATGGGCTTGCTTGTGTGACCTTTTGAAACTGATATTGGCAGAGTTCTGGAAAATGGGGAAGACTGTATAGCATTCTTATATTGCCTATGCATTTGTTTTAAGATAAAATGACTAATAATGCATATAAAAATGTGCATATTTTTACTTTAAATATGTATGGTTATACAATTTACAAAACTGTTAAGTTGGATTTGATTTTTTAAATGAAAAATCTTAGGCATTGATAAAATTGAGATAGCACTTGATCATTTTATTTTACCAGAAACAAATATATTTATATATATTTATATATATATATAAAAAAGACAATAAAGAGATTAATTCCGAGAAAATCTCAATATTATTTGTGCCTGCAACAATAGGCGATATACATGCGAGAACAAATGGTGATTGAAACTCTTGGCAAGAATAGATTTGTCTTTCAGTGTTCATTTAGCATTTCCTTCCATGGTCTAAGGTCTTCCTAGTGTATCCCAAGGAGCCTTTTCTTCCTCTTGATAAATAAATCTAAAGATCACTGTGTTTTTTGGTTTTTGGGGTTCTTTTTTGTCATCTCAGACTGTGCTATTGCAAAACGCAGGAAGTCTATGAAGGTGGCTAACATTTCTTTAGAGACTAAGGCTTGCTTAATTTTGAATGGTAACTTAAGGTACATGTAAGTAGACCCATGTAATATTTAGGTTGGATGACACTTCTGGAAGTTTGCAGTCCAATACCCCATTCAGGTCCAATCTGAAGCAGGGATTGGTTGATCAGGCACTGTCCAGTGAAGTTTTATATATCTTCAGGGGGCGAAATTTGTATCTGGGAAACCTGGAGATTAAACCTGATCTGGAGATTAAACCTGATACTTCTTGATAAAGCCATAGATACAGATACAGCCTATGTATATTACCTAGTATCCAGGTGTCATCCCGTCTTGGGCTAATTGGTACCTAGGTGTGCAGAGCAGTCTAGAGCAGCATTGCATTTGCTTTTCAGCCCACCTCTGCAGACCTGTGCAACCCTCCTTGGAAGTCTCATTGCCTGAAGATCTTAGACCAGAACTCTGCAAATCATCTGACTAATATCCCCTTTTTCTGTAGCTCAGCTAGGGGCCTATATCTATATCTTTTTTTTTTTTTCTTTTTTTTTCTTTCTTTTTTTTTTTTTTTTTTTGTAATTCCAGTTTGGGGCTTGATTTTTTAAACATTTTTTTTAACTTTTTTTTTGACATTTTTTCTATAGTACTTAGTAGTATCATTATTCCATTTCCGACTTTTCAACGTTGATATCACACCTTTTGGAAATGACTAAAATCATGCCATAGTACAGTGCAGCATGACAACACTGACTCCATCGGTTTAGAAATTTCCAGCTCACAGACCCCTTATATTTAAAGAGTGTTTAGCATACTTCTTCCGATGTTCATTAGCATCTACATCTCTGTATGTTTCCATTGTTTATTGCCATGTTTTTCTTTAGTATATAAGTATCATTGATAATGGTGTCACGTCAATAGCTTTGAACAATAATTCTGTCTTCCCATGGAACAGTTACATGGCAATTAGCAATGTTTCCCTAACAGTGTGTCAACTCTGTGCAGCAAGTGACATTTCTGCAGAGAAGTCAACCTCTGTGTTTAGCCTCAGTGAGATCTGCCAGCTACTGTAGTGACCAGGAAGTATTTTTTATAAAAATAACATTTGTGTACTATAAACTGAGGATGTAGTAAAGGAACCTACGTTTAACTGCAAACACACTTCCTCGTGCATTATTTTAACTTTAATGCCAGAGAAGTTCTGGGAACACCCAAGCAATTAACTTCGTGTTTTGGTAAACTCTATGGACACAATGTGAAGGATTGTGATGAGGGCTGAGTGAATATTTTCAGTGGAAATCTAAACTCACTTAAACCAGTTACATTCAAATTGGCCAGCTCACTGCAAGTGTTCTGGTTCAAGGTTTCACCACAGAAGTGTTATAAGGGAAACATTTTCTTCCAGGCAGTTCTTCTCCCATCGCTCCCCTGTCCCTGTCCCATGTTGGCTAGAGGAGGATGAAGATTTTAGAAAGGTGTTTTTTTGTGTGTGTGTGTTTGAAAAATGAAAGCAGGGGTTGAAAATTGATCTGTTGTGTGCAGATCAGGAAAAGAGAGGTGCTGAAGGAAAGCTACACCGAAGGCCAAAGAGGGAGAGAGGAAAACAAAAGCTGTCCTCAGGAGGAGAGAGGGATGATAATGGACTCCAAGGGAGAGAAGGAGCATGACAGTGAACAGAAAGGGCAGAAATCCAAGGAATTACAGCAGTGTCATACCTTAATACAAGCTACCCTCTGGCCATGTGACCAGGCTGGTATGGAAACCCCCTGATGAGTGAATGGAGAGGGAGCTGGAAGAGCTGACCAAGGATTTCCTTCTCGCGTTGCCCCTTCTCTCTCTTCCCACTTACACACGAACACACATATGTCTGAGGCATGGGTGCACCTGCAGTGTTGTCCTCTTTCCATGCGCTGTGTCCCATCGCAGGACAGCAAGCCCAGCTACTCAGGTGCACTGCACTACAGAGCCGTGGAAGGCTTAGTGTTTGGAAGCAGACAAGCAACCTCAGAGCTATGAGTCACAGCGGCCAATGCTTATCTTTGATATTGACCTTTGGTATTAGGTAAGTCCAGGAGCCACTAAGGACAACACTTTTGCTAAGCAGACCTAATGAGACGCCCAGTACTCCAATGGTCTGTTTCTTGACATCATCCTGGTAAATTAGGAGCATCAAAGGTCTGGAGTCCTACCCTGAAGCACATGAATGTGTCCATGTCTACGGACTTCTGGAGGCAGTGATCTGACTAGTCCAGCAACTGAAACTGCTAGCCTTGCTTCTGCTGCAGCCTCTTTACACCTGCCTTTCTTTTGCCTCCTTCCACCCCTTCTCATTTTTTAAGACCTTCTTTTAGTTATATCTGTTTTTAAGCTGTCTATCTGCTATGTGATGGTTCTGTGGTCCTTCCTTAATATTTTTCTTTCCTTGGTTTTACTGTCCTCCCCATCTTCCATATGATCGTGTTTCATTTGTTTATTTGTAATTGCCTGCCCATGACTGACACCTCTAATCCCGCATTCATTTCTCATTTCAAAACAGAGAGGTAAGACACTTGGCAAAAGAGAGAGAGAGGGAGAGGAGATGTTCTAAACACAGCATGAAAATGCTACTCAGTGGACTTTGATTTTGCTCCAGCACTCCTTTACTAAGTGTAGCTGTGAAATAGTCAGATTCATTAAAAAATGTGATGTAGCTAATAGTTTTATTAACGAAGGAAAAGATTTGAGTGAACTGACTGGCAAAACATTTTGATTTATTTCACGCAGTAAGAATATGATCACTCCATATTTAGAGCAATAATTGAAGGCAAGTACATTCTGTAAAGTGCTACTGAAATGTATTTCCTTCATTTCCTTGACAGTAAAAGGAAGCAGTGAATGCCTTAAATCAGAAAAAAAAAATATTTATATATAAAAGATAAATGGAGGTCACATTCATCTACAGCAGCATGCAGAATGGCCAATAATTTACAAAGTTCAATGGAAGTTTATGGTAAATGATCTCAAAGGTTTTTCTCCTGCACGGTGTGACAGCCCACTGCCTGCTAGGCCCTATAGCAGTTTGCTCAGGAGGAAGAGAGTTTGATACGATATCTCAGAGGGAGATTATTTATGGAAGACAAACATAATGCTAAGCTGCTAAGTGGCTTTCCTGCAGGAATCCACAACACTTTTTTTATCACAGGAGAACACAGCTTTTGCGTGCAGGTCCTACGCACTTTTAGAATCAGGCCATAAAAGAAAAACTACCCTACTGAGTGCATACAAGTTGTTAATATGATGACAATAACTACACTGACTTTGTCACCTTCTTTGCTACAGTCTGTAAATGCTGCAGCTGAGAATTCTGGGAGCTCCTATAAGAAATAGCCAACATTGGGTATATATTTGAAGGTAGTATTAGGTAACAATTCTGAATTCTTCATCTACATCATTTAAGCTGAAGTCTGAAGATCATCTCCTCACTGGATCCAAACAAAGAAAAGTGTGCACTGCTATCCACGCCCAACACTAACACTGCCCAAGCTCTCAGTAGCAAATTAAAATTGCTGACTTGCACAACTGACTAGCAACTCTGGTAATTTAGCATTTTCTTCCTTTCCAAGGTAGAACAAGAAAGCAAAATATTAGATCAGATTAAAAAAAAAAAAAAAAAAAAAAAAAGGTACTTCTCTCAGAATTGAAGTTGGTTAAGTTTGGAAAACTCTGAATTTGGGTCCTATCTTCAGGTATCTTTCTGAGAAACAATGACATTATTTAGACTGGACTCTTTACTGCTATTTTTGCCTGAAAAGTTGACTGGCGTATATATATGTGTGTGTGTGTGTGTGTGTGTGTGTATCTTTTTACAAATAACAGCATAAAATCTCCATTATATACCTGTGTATTTAATGCAATGGAGGAACTGCTGGACTACAGCAGCTCAGAAAGATACTGTGTAATGATAAAAACACTCAGAGCATCTTATTGGAAGCCGCATGCAGGTCACGCACCCCACAGGGCAGAACTCTGCCTTGAGGAGCTGCCCTGCAGAAGCCACATAAGTCTCCAGGGATGCAAAGCCAGAGAAATTTAGTGCTCACTGAGGTGTCCCTACACCGAGGACAGTTTGCTGCCACAAGGCTCAGATGGCCATGGCCAGCTGAGTCCATCCTTGGTGTGTGATCGTTGTCTATCCCCATTTCCACCCAAATCCTCCAAGAGCTCTTCCCAGCCTCTCCATAGGTTCTGTGTCCTACAATGTTCTGTTGAGGGTATCTGCTGCCCAGTATCCAGAGATGCTACCTGAAGGTCCCACCAGAATAGTCAGACTGCACTTTTACGAGTTGGTCTTGGCCGTGACTGAAACCCAATCCGTAAAAGTAAAGTTAGGCTTTCTTTTTCACTTAAGAAAGACCCTCAAGTGTTTTAATACATTTTAGCATGTACTTTTCCTTGCTGTTTGTGATAATAATCCTTTCAAATCTTGAAGCTGAAATATACTTGATATCAGATATATTTTTCTTTAATCACTGACAAATATTGATTTATTATAGTACTCTTATAGTAAGAGTATAAGGAACACGGCTGTTTGGAAAATGATATTTTTTCCAGTGGAAAAAAAATACTTCTAACTCTCTTCTTTATTTTCCTGTTTTTCAAAATGCAAGAGGGTGTTTGCAAAGGAACAAAGGTGGTTTTTTTTTCTATTATATGGAAGTAAAAATAAGTTAAAATTTTGAATATTCCAAAAGTTCTTTAAAGATCAACTGTTATTATGATTTTTCCAGAAGTCCCAAAAAGCATATGAAGAAATAGATATAAAGTAGGAAACAAAATGAGCTGACATAATTCAAAAATTTTCTTAAAAAAAAAAAAAAGGAAAGAAAAAGAAAATTACATATTAATATATTTTCACTGTTTGGACACGGTAGATTTTAGATCTTAATGACTGGTCTTGTTATGCTTCCAAGGGCTCCTCTGAGCAACTGAGGTGTGACCACAGTGAGACAAATCATATGGTGTACCTGCAATCCACAGCCTCAAAAGGGCCTTTTAGTTTCCTGACTCCCATATTTCTTTAAGCTGTTGAGGAGTGTATGAAAAATGTTGATTTCCTCTAAAAAATAAAATTCTTTCCATGGAGCAGTTCAGTGATTTATTCTTTTCAAGCACAACCAAGAGTAGAATTATGCCGAGTTGAGATTCTGACAGTGTTTGCTTTGAGGAGTACAGGAACAATTGGTCATACTTATCCTCAGATGCTGCTCCGTGTGGTTTTTCACACAAGGTAGTAAATCAATTATTGCAAACCAAGTCTTAAGTCCGTGCCCTGTTAGTACCAATATAGGTAACTTTTGCACAAGAAAGAATATGGCATCACCACTATAACCAAAAAAAAAAAAAAAAGGTCACGAAAGAGGAATAGATTGATAGATTGTAATTTTAATACAAAAAAGTGAAAAGTATTTTTGAACATGGCCAGATTTACATTCGCATTATGTTTTACTTTACCCATTTTAAAGGATCTTCAAATTTCTTTCTTTTTCTCACTTTTTTTTTATTATAAACCCTATAAAATTGTCCCTTCAAAATCTTTGGAATACTCTTTATAATGTTAATGGGCTGGAAGGCAAGCAAAGGATGTTATTTAATTTTATCACCCTAAAAATATTTATCCTGGAAAAGGAAGGTCCCAGTATGCCACTTGACAAGCTTCCAGGGGAAAAAGCGCATATAGCAAAATAAACACTTTAGAGTGGTGGAGCGGGACACTAAGAGAAATCCAAGTTGTCTCGTGCCTTTTCTTAGGCTAGAGTGCCTATGAAAGTGGAAAGGGTTTCAGATGAACAACTGTAGCATCCCGTAATCTGATGCTCACTGTTTTCTTCGCCATCACCCTGGCACTCGGTGGCCTAAGTAGCAAGGAGCTGAAAGATCGGATCTGATCTGCTTTTGCAAACATTTCCTCCCCTCGAGCTGTGTGGGATGCCAGATGGAGGCTGCTGAGGCTCTGACCCTGATAAGCTGAGCAAGCCTACAGCCCACACAGGTACTTCCATCCACTGAAAAAACAGTTTTAGCAAATATTTACATAAACCATCTTCTCCTCATCCACACAAGCGCCAATAAAATTTGATAAGCAGAATATCCCTGGGAAAGCAAAGTTCACTCAGAAAGAAACAAGCTTGGCAAGGCTATAGCCAAATAATTAATATTTGAGTACATCACTTCTCCATGTTTGTTCAGCCATAATGAAAAGAAGCAATGTATATTGCTAAGTAATAGATATTGTCTACTTACCTAGCCTGTACATGCAATACTTGATTGCCCATGCTGGTTTTACGAGCTCATCTTGCTAGTTAATGCTTGAAAATGTAACTATGTACTCCCCAGATGGGAAAAGAAAGGAATCAATGAAATTTGAAAGTTCTTGCTTTCACAGCTTGCCCTCAGGAGATATCGCAATACTGCTAGACAAGGTCAAAGTAGTGAAGGATCTCAGGAGGGCACTGTCTGTGGCAGACTGTCAAATCACAGCGTAGATATAATGAGGGATGTTTAAGCCATGTCACATTAGATTGCTACTGGGGCTAACCATGCCAGTGAATATTTATGTCTTAGCTCATGGGTGGTAACTTCTCAAACATTTGGATCACAGCCTTCCATAATTTCTCACAAGATCTAACAGATCTAACAGAAGCAAACGAGCTGACTACTAACATAACAAAACACTAATAGTGGAAACATTATCTTGTGTTTTCTTCCATGGGAAGTTTTTCTCTTGATATTTTTTGTCAACAATGGATATTCATGTTTTCTCTACTAATAATCTCAAAGATAGACCAGTGCAAAACATACACTGGCAAATCAACCCTTCATTCACATATACCTTCGCTCACATGGCAAGTGCATTTTGATCTAAATGGAAAGTGATAGACATGATCGCCAACCAGCTGACTGAGTAGGAATATAAATGCACATTTTTCCATGTGGAATATGCTATTTTTTTCTTTTTTTTTTGGCCTCCCTATTTTGGCAAATCATATAGAAATCATCTCCTTCCTTCACTCCTCATTCCCTGTTCTCGCATCAACAACACTCTTTTTTTCTTATGTTTCAGGAAACCAAACACCAGTGCAAATGAAGTAAACTCATTCATTGACAAGGTTCTGCTTCAGTGCAAGACTAGAGGGAAAAAAAAGTCTCAAGACAAGGTGACTGGCTTTTTATGGTATCACATCCAGAGCAAAGACCAAGAAAGCTTTTAGGTGGAATGCTTTTATCAATCATCAGCAGAAAACTATGTCTCCCTATGAACTTCAGCCATCTTATTTTCTCCCATTCAAAATCCATGTATAATACTTTGGCTATTTAGTTGTATGTAAAATAATAGTATTGAATAATAAAACACTAAAGCTTTTATCCTTTCTTTCTCAAACTGTCCACAGAAAAGAGTTCCTTAGTGAAGCTTGTACTTTTATTACAAGTAGGAGCTTGTCCTAAGAGTCTAGATATTCCAAAATGAAAGAAGTCAGTGCTTTTGAGAAAAATTATATATTCATATATATTATATTATTAAATTATTATAATATTCCATCTAAAGTGCATTTGTATGATATTCTCTGTGTTGTCTCACCTCAGCCTATTGAGACTCTCTGTGGAACAAGGACTTTCTTTCCCTTCCAAATCAAGGAACTTCCTTCTGAGTGATTTTCATTTTGAAGCCCTAAAAATGCATTTCCTAGTCCCTAGAAGTTACAAATGCTGGAAAAACTTAAATAAATCATAGATCAGTTATGAATGTTTCTGTTACAGCATCAAAGTCTGAGAAATACATTGGTTAATGCTGTCTTTTCCCCTCTGTTGTTCCTGTTCAATATCAGAACATGGAAAAGCTGTAGACAATTCAAATATTTAAACAGTAACAATAGAAACAGCTACACAGCTCATTAGCTTAGAAATAAATTCAATATGTAAGTGTCTTTTCAACAGTGTCATTCCATCACTCTGGTCTTCCTTAAGCACATTGACTTCTCGTGTTCTCATGTCCCTGTTTGCAGAGAGGGGGGCTGTCTTCCCCATCAAATATCTCAGCTACTCTTTCATATTTGCAGTGTGCAGCAAGAGCGTGAAAGCTCTTTCCACAGTGGAAAGAGACCATCAGAAGAGAGTAAAACTCTTAGAGAGGCAAGTTTCTTGAGAAATGGAGGGCTTTGGTAACCACGTGCAAGGAAACAAAGCGAGGCATTTTAAGGCTATGGAGAAATTAGAGATGAACCAAAATTAAAATTTAAAGAGTATTTTTTAAGAAGAAAACTACTGTAATAGCTATTTACCTTTAGGAATTAATGTCAATGCCTTTCATTATCGTTTCTATGCACTCTCCCAGTCCAACAATAAAAATTTTGCTAGTTTCCCAAATAAAATAAAAACATCATGGTGGACTGCATAAAGTTGCTGGCAGCCCTCCTTTGAGAGCGAAAAATCTTTTTGACATGGTTTGGTTTCCATCAGCGTCATCTGTGTTGCCCCTTGATCTGTTTCAAGAGATATTACACGGAAGCTCTGAGAGGCAAAAGGGATGCCAAGGCAGGAAAACCATGCTTTTCCTCCAAAGGATCATTAACTTTTCCTTTCCAATCAGGAAACTACCTGAAAAGGCGTAAGCAGACTACAGGCTGGGGATTACCTTGTTGAGACCAGATCTTGAACTGGGGTAAGGGATGCCACAATTTTTGCATGCCATAAACTAGTATTCATTAGCTTTCTGATGCTTTCTCAGTGAAAGAGAAGCAATACAGTCCTGACGACAAATAGTGAACCATAATTTTCATTTTCACTCTCAGCTCAATAGTTTTGTCAACACCATCAGAGCAGAAATGATTCAGATGGAAACATCATCGCAGGATCCATCCTGAACACTCTCCCTAGCTCACAACACTTGTCTAGATCCTTATTAATATCTGATTGTGGAGGATGACTGAGTGATTTATAGATAGATATACATGCTATAGATGACATAAATAGAGCTAGAGATAGATATAATGAGGATAATTTTCTGAAATACAGAGGAAATTGTTACTGTTTGCTTTAACAAAACCAACTAATGGATCATCCGATTTATTTTACGTAGAGCTGGTGTATTTGAGGCCTAACCACGAGAAGATCTATGTGGCAATGAGACAAGTAGTCAATAAACCCTACCAAGGAATTGTAAATCTTACAATACCAGTAGATTACACATAGTAAGCAGCTGGGGTGGAATAAGCAGGAGCCTTCAAAAAAGCATAAAAGAGTAGGAGAAATACAGAGTGAAAGCATAAGAACACATACAATGATGTTAAAAATTAATCTGTAAATTTCCTCAACTTTTAGTACTATGATGTCTTTAAAAAGACTGTAATACTATATTAAAACTGTGTAAGGAAAGCACATTTCCTATAGAAAGGGGTTTTTCAGTCAAATTCTGATCTAGGCATAAATAAATACTGCTTCATGGCTCAGAATTGATACTATACCAGCCTGAAACCATGCAACCATAGCCCAAGTCAGACAAGACTTGGAGGAGTACAGCAAAAAAATCTCTTCACCAGAGACCTGGAACAACTTATCCTACTGAGTTCTGCTGACCCAGTGAGTTGTTTCAAATTTGCACCTTGAGTAATGAATTAGACACCAGCGTGCTTTTGTGCAGCACACACAGAAGCCACATGATCTTCTACTCTCCAAACAAGCTTTTCATCTCTTTTGAAATGGGTAGTGAAAAACACTTCATGGAAAGTCAAGGCTCCCGTTGAATTATCACTGCACTTTTAGCTTGGGCACTCCCAGATGAATAAGTTTTTAGGTGGGTGGTCACTGCATTGATTGCTAATGTAAATGTCTGTATAACAGGAGCAGCTGTGAAGGAAAACTCAACAGTGGCTCCTGAAAACCTATTACTCGCAAGACCTTTGCCACAGCTCTGTGTGCTTTCACTGCTGTGCTGAACAGCCTTTCAAATGCAGCCAACAATACCCATTTCTTTCTGAGCATTCAGTGTGCTGGCAACACTTGGGTATTGTGAAGGTGAACTTGCACTTACTCAACAAAAATAAAAGGAATAAAGTTTGCTTGAATAAACATGTTTAACATGTCATGGCATCAGTTGTGTGCTGCTGTGAGCAGAGAATTGGAATGATACATTTTTCATCCTGTGCTAATCCACTGTTATAATTAATGGTCTGTTAGGCAACCTCCCAAACTGACAAGCCAAGAAAGCTGAGGTTGTTCAGGTCAGTCTTGCAGCAGTGAGTGCTGTTAAGTTCAATAGACGCTATTTGCAGTGGTTTTTCAGGATGGGTGCAGAGAGCTATTTGCCAGTTAATTAACCTTCCCATGAGCCAGGTACATGTCTTATATGTCCTAAATTGCAGCGGTGCCTTTTCAAGGTGATGGTCTCAGTGGTCAGAGAGGTCCATTTGGTCTCCTGCTGCAACATGAGCATGTCACTGCTTGTTCTGTTTTACTACCATAGGATTTATTTTGTGACATCTGAACTTGTATTGAGTCATCTCTATTCTCTTTCCATTTCCTCTTTGGGCCTTTTTTTTTTCCTGTCTAAATTATGCATACCAATTCCTGCTTTTTTTTCCAGATATATAACCAATAAGAAAACAGAAACTTTTCTCTGACTTTTATCCCCTTAACTAACAGTAATTTTCCTCTGAAATAGCGGCCATTGAATGATGGCAGCTTATATTCAGTTGACTAGCTGATTTCCATGGACTACTTGCAAGTTTAATACCTAGAACATCTTAAACCAAAAGCAAGAAAGCCTCTTACTGGAGCATTAAAGCTATTGAACTGTACAAAAAGCAACGTTCAGTTATAAGCACCAAACTTTTAAAAGTAAAAAACTACCACCGTCTGTTGTTCAGTCCACACATAGGCTTTAAATGGACTTTAAAACCAGCTTGTGATAGCTGCTTTAGATAACGTTTTTTTTCAAGTTGGCTGTAGACAGTATGATCTTAATTTCTTTTTTGGTTTGTTTTCAGTCAACAGTGGTAGCAGAAGTTGTTGTACAGACTAATCTGGTAGGAATTCATTATCCCTGAAAATGAATGAGCAAATACAACACACATAAATTATTTTCCGTAATTATATTGCTGAGTAAAGTTCATACTGTCTATAGTCAAAACAGATCCTGATAACACTCCTCTGACTTCATTGTTAGGCAGCCTACAGCATGGAAACTTACCTAGTAATATGTTCTGGAAAGCTGTGTTATACATTCTGTTTTTTGTTTGTTTTTTTTTTTCCTATGGTGGAGGAAAGGACTCTATTCTCCATTTCATTTTTCTTTTAATACTCACCCTTGTTGAAAGGCGTATGTTATTTTCAAATGTTTCAGTCTGTCTTCTTTTCCCATGATCGTGAATGACCTCCTTCTGAAGAGTGACCTGGTTAGTGATGATTTTTAGCTGGCTTGCTTCTTCAGAGCTAATAGCAGTGTTGTGCCCCAGCTTTGTGAATCTTCATGGTAAAGGAATCATGTTATGGGGAAGGAAAAGGTGAATTCCTGGCTTTATGCTGTCTCAGACCAAGGTAAGAGATGCACAGTGAGGACCCTGAAGAAGTCCCCTTGGAGAAGAATGATTGAATCAATGCTTACTTGTCTCATTGGATCCTTAGGAAATAACTTCCCTCCATTTCCTCTCTTCTTCTCCAGGCTGAAGTTTATGTGGCCACTTTTTAAGAGCTCACCATTTTAGTCTGACTAAAAGAGGATTTAAACTGATGAGAAGTGTCAATTAGCAAATCCTTTATTCAAACTGGGCTATAGGAGAGCAGAAGGTATGATATTTTCTAAAAAAGTGACAAACAAAACAAAGCTGAGAACATGTTTTTTGTCTTCTAACAAATGAGAAAAGAGACAATATCAAGGTCAAGATTCCCAGGCACCATTTTGTGGAATGCCAGACATGATTTTCATTGGCAGATACTACTGGAAAAAAAAAACATCTGGAGCAACTTTAATTTAGCTCTTCTTTCCACACACGAGAGTCTCTCTCATTTTTGCGCCAAATATAGTTCATCTCAGTGACATTTTTTAATTTTTTTTTTCAGTTAGCAGAAAGTAACTATGCAATTTTTCATCCTTATAGACACAGAATAGACCTTTTAAGTTCAATCTCACAAAGTAAATTACTAACAGAGCAGGTTACTCAATGCAGGCTAGAGAAATAATGTGCAAAATATGTCAAAAGAAAAGAAATATATTCAAAGGGCTTTTCTTATTTCTTTCAGGGCATAGTCCTGATGTCGAGGAATAAACAATTTAAAAATGTGTTTTAAAGGACAATCACAAGTGAAACACCTAACCTTTAAAAACACTCAGCCTGAAGCAGAAGTAACAGCATCTAGAAGACAAAAGTGAAATAAGTATCATAATGCCAGGTGATGGATTAACATATTCCAACATGGATTTAAACTGTCATGCCATGCCAATATAGTGTCAGTCATGAAAGATTAGTCTGGCATTGTAAAGATTTTCATCCAACAAAAGTACTGAGAAGTTAAAAGTATGCTGTCTAGTTTTATATCAACACAATGTAGAGTTATATTAAGTAAATACAAAGAAAATTGTATAAGAGGCATAATTGTTGACATGCAGGTTTAAA
Organism: Tinamus guttatus; assembly: GCF_059628265.1. NCBI lineage: Eukaryota > Metazoa > Chordata > Aves > Tinamiformes > Tinamidae > Tinamus > Tinamus guttatus. Next base: position 313,873 of record NW_028288584.1, read on the forward strand.
TACAACAAAGAAAGCCTTTTAAGATGTCATTGCATTCAGATAAGAAAACATATCTTTTATCACTTTAGTAAAAAGGGGGCAGTCCTCGAGGTATAGTTTCCAAAAAAAATAGACATTAACTCACAAGGAAGAGAAATTTCACCTTTTCACCAGCTTAATCCACACATGTTTTAGGGACACCTGATACTTTTATTTATGTGTTTCATATCCTATTCCCTTACAAACTTTTTGTTAGCTTAAGTAGCAAAGCCCATAAAGGTAGCAGAGTTGGCCCAATAAAGGCCACGGTTCCAAGCAGCCAAGACACGGTTAACGAGGGCATGTTGCAGACACCGCACACGAGAGCTCCAAGGCCAAATCCTCCATGGGCTTTTTTTTGTTTTTAAGCTGTGAGCTGCCCTCTTTATTCTATTTATGCTGAGACTGGGCTGCAGCCGGAGCCTCCCTGTGGATACCCCGATTCCTGGCACCTCAGCGCAGAGGGATGCTCAGCACACAGCTCTGCTCCCAGGATGGGCAGGAAGCAGCAGCAAGGGCAGTCCCAGGAGATCCAGACCCGACGTGGTGCCGGGAGGGCTTGGCCTTAAGCTGAGTTATTTTTTCAGGAAACCCTGATGGGAAAGTGAAGTTTTTTGTGCCAGTCAGAGGCCAAAAATACCTCAGCACCCTCCATAGGGCATGGATGCTGCTTCCACCTCAGCTGTTTGAGGGGGATGTAAAAAGTGGAAATTTGCAGCCTCTTGTGAACTTGAGCTTAAACTGACATAGAAAAGTGAGAGCAAGAGCACAGCATAGCAGGGAGCAAACTCCACTTGCTGCCATTGCACGCACATGCCTTGGAGGGAGGATGATAATATATAATTAACCATGTGAGAAATTCATCTTAGTAGCCGGAGCGCAGGACGGGGAGCCAAGAAATCCTCCATCTGAAACCACGACCCCGAGACTGATTGCTCCTGTGGCTTTGGCCCACTTGCTTGGACTTCCTTGCTTCACTCCAGTCAGGGAGCACAGAGATGAACAAAATCTGTGGAAAAAGAATATCCCCGCAGGAGAGCAGCAGATGGTAACACACTGCACCTCTAGTTACCCCTAAGCGGGGTTTTCCTTCACTCTGACCCCCCGGGGATTCATCCTGGGTAGAGGAAGATAAAACTACAGGGATCCACAGTGCGGGTAGAAAGGAAAAGTGCCTCTCTCCAGAGCCCATCCAAGTTCTGGTGGAGCTGAGCCCAGCCTAGATTAGTCCACACATGGCAGTAATCAGGGAGTAATCAGCTCCCGGTCCATGAGGAAAGCCCACGCGCTACCTCTAATGAGCTCTTGCTGTGCAAAGAACAAGGGCAGCCACGTGGGTAAAGCACTGCCACAGACCATACAACTCCAGAAAGGTCCATGAATTTAGTTCCCTGCTCTCCATAGGAATTTTTGGTCTCAACCCCCTTCTCCTTGGCTGACCTCTCTGTCTTCCTCCTGCCTTGTGCTTCAGCAAGTGAGTAGGGCAGCACGTGGAAGATCAAGCCTCATTCCCATAGGAAGCCTCACTGTGCACAGCCCTAGCGTCCAAGCTCTGCACATGGCTTACATCAGCATCTGCACAGGCTGAGGTGTGATACCTGCATTCTCTCCACTATTCTCGAAGAACACTGCAGCTCCTGGGAGTCCCAAAGTGTCCACGTGCGCCCCACTGTCCCCGTGTAGCTGTTCTCTTTCTGCATTGCAGAGATCCCCCAAAATGTGTTCTTTACCTGCAGGGGTGCAGCCCCTCCACATATCTAAGTCCTTGATTTGAATTCCTTCAGAATATTCTTATTACAAGCCAGCTCTTCAGCCTATGGCATCAGCAGCAGCCTCCACTACAAGCACCAAACTGCAGCTTCTGACCTGCTGTATTAGTATTGTATTTATCTTTTACAAGCATTGATTTAAATTGACTTTAAAAAAAAAAAAAAAAAAGTGTGCTCTGCATAGTTTACCCGTGAAAATGTTCTCATAGTTTCGTGTCGGCCTTTTGCAACAGCTGCCAACAACCTTCACACCCCCTTGCCTAGCCCACCTGTGCAAACACTGTGTAAACATTTCTCTTTGTGAAGCACAGGTAGGTTCTTGTGGCTTCATAATGTGAAAAAAAAAAGGGATAAAGTCTTTCTTTGCAACACCTGAGGTAGGAGGAATCTGCCCCTTCTAAATATCTGAACAGTTACTGTGAGGATAGCTTTTAGTCTTGGGAGTAATTCTTGGTTTGAAGCATTCTGTGGTGTTTGGTTCACATTTCCCACCAAGTTAATGATTATGAAGCACCTTTACCTGACATGTGCATGAACAGCATTGAGGAAAGCAGCTGATTGCAACAAACTGCAATCCCTCTTACTTGTCTTGTTCTGTATTCACATTTTTATACAAATGCTCCTACTGATTTCAAAGAGCCTGATCATGCAATGACGTATTCAGTATGAATTAGACTTGGTGAGTTCTTCTTTCTCAGGTCACAAGGATAGTCACTGTTACTGAAACTGGAATCAGTGCAACGACAGATTCGTCATGGGTGAGGTCCTGTGAGCATTGAACATCCAAGAAGGCCTCAAATTCCATGTTTCATGGATCATGTTTCGTAGATGTTTCATCCAAGAGGTTCATGCCTCTTGAATTCAATAGCCGTTATTATGGATCTGGGATTTACAAACCTCATGTGGTATGAATATGCATACTGCAGAGGAAGAATATGTTTGTTATGGAAACTCACAGCCCCTTACCACATCAGGAAAGTGCATCTGCCTCACAAAGGAGGAAGAAGACAACAGATAAGTGGTATTCATCCTATCCCATAGCAGGAAGGTTTTCCATAGCAGCTTGTCCCAAAACTAATTATGATAACTCATCATTCCTTCCTCTTGGACCCAATTCCAGTCTCAGAGAAGTTCCATAGAATAAAATGCCTTTTTTTTCCAGAAAAATCTTTCTCAGGTAACACTACATCCATAGGAAGAGCTGTGTGGACTACGGTTTATGCACTAGCTCTGTCCTTTGCACAACATCCTTACACTGCCATTCATGACCAGACTTGCTTATGCTTGGCATTGAGAAGACAAACAACCCAGTCAAAGTAGGGACTGCAATTCAGCTCTTATTCTACTTACTGCTAGCCCAACCCAGCACCCAAGTCTCTTGTTCCTGGCACTTTTGTTTTGTGGTTCTCTGCACTGCTATTTGTTCCTTGTCATTCTCACAGGCTGCATGTAGATGTGATGCCCTCTGATGTTGAACTCGAAGCAGATGGAAGACTTACACAGCCTGTTTCCTCCTGAATTTGGGATTTTAAAACAGGCATGATCCTTTTTGGATGTATTTTAGATGCCAAGTTCAGACTAAAAAAGTCAAGTTGCCTGTTTATCCAGAAATATGATTCAAGAGAAGAGAATCAAATACTCTTGCAGGGGAATATAAAACAATTTAATTATGGGAGAAAGCTTGTGTACCAAACTAATCTAATCAAAGAAAGCACACTGTGTTACAAAATGTACCTCCCTGAAGCATATATTTTGAAGAACTGCAGAGAGGACTTTGCCCATATCGTGTCTGAGGACAGTGAACACAGGGAGAGGATGTTAACACCTCATGCTTGCTTCTGTAGATTTGCTCCTAAGGAACATTTTCTCCATCCTGCCTAAGGAGAAACAGATAAAATTCAGGCTGTTATTTGGTAGTTTCCTCCCTTTCTTGAATCCCTGGATCTATTGTAGCCTTGCTAAGTGATATATGCAGGATGTATACCACTGGCATGGCAGGAAGGCTTCTCAGACAGGTCTGAGGAGAGCCACATATTGCAGCCTGTCCCCTCTATGAATACATGGCTTGTAATGGTTTTATGGTTCTTGGAGAGATGTGGTGACCTGAGCTGCCCAGATGCAACCACGAAGAGTAAAAGTGCTGGACCCGTGCCCGTCCTTGTGTCTTCCTAACATGCAAAAGGAGCCTGAACATTTTTGTCTTTTAGAGACATGCCAGTCTGCCTGTTTATTTTCTGCTTCTTTTACATTAAAGTGAATTTTTCACAGTGTGGAAAGGCTTATAAACACACATAGAAGTGATAGATGGGAGCTAAAACTCATAGCAAAGAGGGTGTGACAAGATTAACTGAGGCTTCCTAAAACTCTCTAGGCATTTTTTGCTTATTTTACCCATAACCAGAAGAAAAGACATCTTCACAAAAGCTTCATCACTACTGGTCCTTCGGCTGATGGTTGGCAGTGCTCTGAGCTCACATCCCTGAAAGCCCCAGGAGGATTGCTAACAAACCAGAGGAAGGCCAGGTTCTGCATTCAGAAGAGTTTCAAGGTTAAAATAGCAAAAGCTAAGGAAAAGGTCATCTGAAAACAGTATCGAATCTTCATAATATATTGGGGAAAATCCCCTTTCAGGCAAACCTTTGATACGTTGTACATCTGTCCACCCCAACTGTATGCCTCCCCTGGTGCTTCCCAGAGTTCGTCCCTCCTTTAAGGACTTTAGCCTTTGATGACCTGAAGACAGTATTTCCCAGGCAGAGAGAAAACATTGCTGCAGCGTGTATGACATCTTTAATTTTTCCCTTGTTTTGTCCCTTCCTCCCGCTCTCGGTGTCACTTTCAGAATCTGAATAAAACAGGAACACCTGTTTCCAGAGGAGGAAATTGTATTTGCCTGTTATAAAACAGTCAAGATTATTTAAGTAAATGAACTTGCTGCAGCTAGGCACAAATGGTTAGTCAGGCCTTATGGACTTTTTGTTTATCATTAGTCTTAAATATGCTGTGTGTTTTTAAAATAAAATCGCGTCTTGATTTTATAGTCTCAATCATGCCAGCTCAGCAAAGGCAGGTGGTTAAAAAGGAGTGTCCTTTGCTGTTCTGCAACCAGGACAGCAACCCAGCTCTGCTGCAGGCATGTCTCAGGTACTGCCACGTCCAAAGCCTCCACCAAGCAAGGGCTTCGTCCCGCTTTCTGCTTATCCCTATAAGAAAAGCATCACAAGGTGAAGGACAAGCAATGGACCTGAATATTCCTGTTCTGTTGGATTTCAAGACCCTTAAACTTCCTTACTTCCGTCTCAGGTTTTGCATGGTGGCGTCACTGCTCTTCTTGGGTCAAAAATGTTTTCTCCTGCTGAAGAAGTTATTTAATAGTCATATATTCCACGAGCTGTATGAGACAGGGCACGAATGTATAAAAAAATACCTCCGAAGCCTCACAGGCTCTGCAGATACACAGCAATGGAGACGTATTCCAGCCTTCCTGCTGCGGGCACACGCACACATCCTTACACAAAACGTGGAAAATCAGGAGCGAAGCTATGCGATCCCTGATCCTTGTGGCAGCGAGGTCCTGTTAAAATCACAGGCGTCATCTAGTGGGCACTGAGGGAAATAGGGAGCCCCGGAAAGTCGCTGGTGCCTCAAGCAAGGAGTAAGGAACGAGCGGGAATGAGAAGACTGCCCTTCTGCTTCTCCACGACTCCTGGAAGTCACAATTTGTTGTTATTTTGCTAAGTTATAGGTAGTGCACAGATCCAGGGAAAGCAGTATTTCTGATAGTCAATAATCACCTAAACTAAACATTTTACCTTGAAAAACAATTTGTTAAATTTAACAGTGTTCATTTCTACACATAGAAAGGATAACTTTGTTTACATTTCATTAATTATTTATGTGCATTTCCCCTGCTGCCTAATTAGAGCCTCTCAAACATTATTTCAGCCTTCTTCAAAGCAGTGATATGGTTATGTTGGAGCGAAATAGTGGGAAAAAAATATATTTTAAGACCTGATCAGAGATCATCATAAGATCCTGATAGCTGTGCTTGCAGTTCTTATTTACCAGCAGAGAGAAGCAGCCTGTCTACTTACAAATCTGAGCTTAATTGCAACAACACAAGAAGCCTGCCATGGTATGAATCAGCACGAGAACCTGACACTGCAGGGAAGGAGCTGTGGGCTCGGAGCTGACTTTAAGCATGTAATAACTGTGCCCTTGAATAAAATGTGAGTTTCAAGGCGCCTTGTGAAGACCACCAGTCTGGAGATGTGTCCGTTTGCTTTGTGGTCAACCCAGAGCCTGATCCACTGGTGCATAAGGGGGCATCTAGTATCTAGCACGAAGGGGCGTAGAGCAGGGCACTGCTATGATGACCACAAGCTCTACAGTCTCTGTAATAAAAGACATGAATGCATAAACATGAATCACAGCAACAATACCTCATGGAAAAATGCATTTGTCAGAAGGTAAAATGGGTCTTAAGAGGGACTCAAGGCTCAGTTGCAGCACAGGTGAGCACAGTTCTCTGCTGTAAAGAAGAGGCGAGAAAGGTGTCCTTGGTGTCCTGCAACCTTGATGGACTGAGAGAGGAACAGCCTTTGAGCGAGCAAACATCTTCCCATGGTGGACAAAACAGACCTGGCTAGAGACAGGGTTGGACTTGAGATGAGCCCCTCTACAGTCATATAGAGGCCATAGAGAGGTTCTCTGGAGCAAAGAAACTCAATGCATGACATGGGTAGAAGGGACCAACAGTGCTCGGCAGGCAAAGCAGAAGACAGCTGGGTGAGGCACACATTTACCCTGGTGCTGTCATGGCAGGAGGTCTCCTTCAGAAACTATAGGGTATAAGCAACTCAGGAATACACTGTGCGCAAGGCACATCCTGACTCAGAGAGGGAGACTTGGACTTGGACTTGGAGTGTGTGTTTGGCTGGAAGAGCTGGGCAGAGCCTCATGCATTAGACAAGACCTCTCAAAGCTGCCAGGACAGTCTCCACATTGCATGGTCTCCTTCTCCCTAGCGCTACCAGCAGTGTTAGCTCCAGTTTGCCTTGGAGAGACCAACTCTATGCATCCCCACTTCATGGCTGTTCACCATTTCTCTCATATGTGACGATGAGCAGAGGAAAATCGAAGGCCACATCCCACTCTGGTGCCCTCAGAGTCACCTAGGGACTGAGCACTCTTCAGCACTGCTGTGATTTATTAGCTGACAGAGCCATGTCCACAGGTGCTAACTACCAGCCCAAATGATCATGGCTTATATGTCAGAGCTGATGCTTAATGTGTCACTGATTGTTCCTGACAGTGGTAACAGGGGTGCTGTCTTTGGCTGTTACCCCTTCAACACGTTTCAGATCTCTTTAGCCTGCCCATCATGAGGCTGTCCAGCTCTGTGCCACCCTTAGGGCAGAGTTTATATACATATATTTATAAACATAAGCACTCAGCATCTCTCTCCCAAAAGAGCATGGCACAGTGTCCCAGTCACAGCCCTTAGGGTCACCTGTGAGCAGAAGACAGGGGCAGCAGTGTCTAGACCCATCTCAGCACTCAAACTGTTACCAGACCCTGAGCAAACAACGTGTTTCTGAACATAATACTATGGCAAAGACAGGGATCACAGTGCGTTCCTGCAGAAAGAGGAGCAGTGAAGAGGGATGGGTCCCCATGATCTCTGCTTCAGTTTGGAAATAAAACCTGGGGAGCATGCTAGGGAAGAGGCTTTGTCCCGTGTCCAGTCAGGAGACCTGCAAAAGCTACATCCATGGAAAGATGCTGGGGAGAGTAACTGATGATTGTAAAGAAGAGATAAGATGCTCTATAGACTAAAAAGCAGCACACAAAGCAATATTTAAGCTTTTTAAATTTAAGTTGCTACACACCAGTGCTGAACTCGCACTGAGGATTGTGCAGAACCACAAGACTTCTGCTGAGACATTCAGAGTCTCAATAAGTGAACCCAAATGCCATATTCTCAAGATACCTGCAGATTCAGAAGCAAGAGCAAGGGGTTATAAAAACATAAAGGCCATAAAAATCATGACTGGGTCTGAAACTGGTAGAAACAGATTTGATTTAGCTGGAATCTGGCTGAAATGTGCTCTTTTATTTGGAAAAAAAAAAAGAAAAGAAAAAAGAAAGAAAAGAAACATTTCAGGGAGGTTAAAGCTATCATTTTCAATGAAGAGCTGCCTAACAGGAGAACAATATCGTTCCTACACTACTGCATGGAGGGCCTCCATTGCAAGAACAAGCAAATGCCACATTCCTGCACATTCCAGGTGGGAGCATGCAGGTGGGAGCTCCCTGGGTTCTGACGCAAAGGACATCCTTGCCACAGCTAGACGTTCAGTTGCAGTTTGCTTTCCAACTCTTGAGGGATTTATTCTCTTTCAATCTGGAAGAGGGTACAAATAGGAGAAGCCGTGACCAGCTCTAGCTGCCTCATAAACAACAGCTGATAATAACAGCACTTCTTTGGAGCAGGTGTATATTTATGCGTAACGTGAATCACTGTCAACCAACTTTTATCTCACTGAAAACTTTAAGCCAAACAAGGGTTGATGACACAATCAAGAAAAGTTACCTCTTTTTTTGTTGTTGTTGTTTTGGAGGTTTCTGGTTTTGGTGCTTTGTTTTGAGATTGGACCTCTTTTTTATTTGCTTCAGCAAGAATATCTGCAAATAACATTCTACGATCAGTCTAGGGCCAGGTGCCTCTGTGATTAAACATATTTGATAACAACACTGCCTCATAATCAGAACAGTAAAATAATCTGGGAATGAAACATTGTATAGGACTTTTGGAGGCTGACATCTGAATGTAGTTAGCGGAGAGGAAACATTTTTTTTTAACTTTCATTTCTTGCTTCTTTTATCCTTAAGCTCAGCAATAAACTAGCACTCTATGGTTAAAAAGTCAGGAGAACAGATGTATGGTATAGTGCATCAGAATCTGTATTTCAGCTACGGGGTGTAAATTATAAGGAAGTCCTTCCCAGCAAGTCTTGAAAGTATCTATCTGCTTTTGTTGCAAAGATATTACAATGACAGAGATTTTTTATTATTATTACTCCAGGCACTTGATTACATTAAAGTAAACACTTCAGTCAAAGTTCAATCCAGGTTCACCGTTCTGTTTGCTGCTTCTAAGGCAGAGTCTTGCAGAAATTTAACTGAGCAATGCACATTTTGCAGCATGTTTCAGTCAATTCCAAGCCAGGCTTCTTACCAGGGGCCTGCTTGTCCTGTTAACTCTGCAAAGCATTTGAAGGCCAAACAACATTACCAAGCATCATGCAATAAATGTTGAGGATTTTGGTGTTAGCAGCCACATGCTAAAGTAATTTTACATGGTTCCTTTCTTATCCTTGGCTTGTCCTCCTTTCTTTTCATGTACAGGTCTGTTTGAGGGGACATATGCCTAGCGGTTACAGCATGCAAAGGTTTTCTCTCAGTGTATTTGATTAAGGTTATATTAGTGGGTTGATTGTTAGAGAAGAGACTTGAAATACCTCTGGCTTCTGGATTTGGCTCTGTCTTAGCTGTGACCTTGGTCAGATCGTACTTGGAACTTTTCTGACGTATTGACGAGCCAGCAGTCAGTGCAAGCAGGAGTGGGACCTTGGGTCATGCAGTGAGTCTTGACCTCTGAGAAGACCCAATTCCTTTTCCTAAAGTTCCTGTGGCCTATGGCCAATAGGACGCACAGCAGAGCTGCCTCTAGTGAAGGCACCAAATCCACGTGTGCAGTGGGTTGTCCTCCTGCAGCCTGTGAAACTGGACCAACCTATGGGAGACATTCCATTTTTATCTAACCAAGTTTTAGCAGTCAGACCAGATCAGGGACAACAAGCAATAGCTCACCAGATGCTGTTTCAGATGCTGTGTGGCTTTCTGGGATGCAACCTTTCTCTTGGATAGATGCACTCTTAAAAAATAAATAACTAAAATAGCATCCAGATGCTCCTGTGGCTTCCCTAGGATCAGCAATGTTACCACACTGGATGCTCCCCATGGCGCAGCTCCACAAATCTGGCTTCTCTTCAGTTGTCAGGGGGCAATGAGGACCATCAGCTACTCCTTCAGAACTGCTGTGCCCCTTCCTTGGGAGCAGATGGCCTCTATTTACTCCATTTCACTCCAATCGCTCACTGACCTCCCTGCTGAGTCAAGAGGCTGCAAGTAAGTGGTAACTGCTTTTAGACCTTCGACTCATTTAATTTGGCCTTCTAAAATGTAGGACACTACTAGGCAGAAGGAAGATCTGTAGTCTTTTTGTTGATGAGCTCCCAGGATGGCTTCCAGGAGTTAACTAATCTTCTCACATGTTCACAACCACCTGGATGTGCTGGACTTGGGAAGCCTCTTGATTTCTGACTTCCCTTTTGATCCAGATACCATCTCTAATAATTACTCTTTCTTCTTGTCATAGACCTTTATTAGTAACTGGAATGCTAGTATGCCACAGTCAAAAACCTTAATTTTCTCTCTGCTCTAAGACCAAGTGTGTACCTCATCTTTCTGCTTCATGGAGACAGTATATATGCATATACCATATATATTATGGTATATTTGCTTAACACAAGCATGCATTTCCTCAATTTAAAACATTAACAAGGACGAAACATTCCTGAAGCAGATTGAATTTGATCAGATGCATAATAAAATACCAGCCACGTGACTGAGCTAGGTTTTTTGGTTTTCTTTCTCTTTTTTAAGAACTAGACCACATTTCGAAAGTTCTTGAGCAAAATATTGTCATGAGAACTTGAAAATAAGAGACCTGCCTTCTGGATTCAGCTGTTATTCCAGACAAGTGCCAGAAAGTGGAAGCTCCTAGCAAAGTTTGCAACTACTTTTGCTGAAAACCTTCATTCTGTCAGAACACTTCCCTTTTCTAACAAGTGGTTTCACCGAGATGAATGTCCCTGCTTCATCTTTGACAGCAATAGAAATTGGGCCAGTTACGACTTCAGGTTGAAAGACTGGGCCCTATATTTCATACCACTCTCATGCTCTCTTCTGAAACAGCATGCCAGAGGAACATTCATAATTGTAATGTATTCCACACATTTTCTGGTGCAATCGGTGCACAGGAGACTCTTCAAATGTGCAGTCACTAGGGAGCAGTGCCTACCCTTTTTTTGACTCGGATGCAGTGTGATCTTTACCCTTTGCTGTAAATTGACTCAGAGCACATCTTTATGTGTCAGTTTTGCTTACTCACTCGCAGATGTTACCAGCTTCCAGTGCTGTGGAGCAGTGTTTGGAGTACATGTGATTTTCATTTTACACATCTTTCAGCTCCTTCGTAGGCCCAAATGAAAAACCCAGCATTCAGGGTTTTTCGTTTTTTCAGGGACATTGAAAGGATTTATGATACTCTCTGGTGGGACTTGGTGTTCAGAACCTAATGAGTGGATTATCCTCGTCCACATGTGGCATTTCCCAGCTGTGGGAGATGTATCGTTTATTCCTTGTTTATTGTGTGGCTTCCACATGGGCAGCCCAGAACATGGCCCTCACCATAACTGGTGGTGCCAGTACACAACTGGGGTAAAGGGAAGTACAAAGCTCGTTGCTCATGCTGGAAAAATTGCTGATATGCCCTCGATGGGACAAAGGAGTGTAACAAAAAGCTACCTTTTATTACTGACCTCCAGGAAGTCCATCCTACCCCATCAAAAAGACAACGCTGAGCCCCCTGTCTGGGGCTATCGCCAGAAGATGAATCAAAAAATTGCTACAGGGACCCTCTTGTTAAACATGTGTGTCTTTTCCTTTCTGTAAGCCTGGACTTATTACCAGTTGCCATAAATTACAGAAGATCATGCACTCAGCGTAACCTCTTGCTCATATCCTCCTCTGTTAGATTCAAACCTCTTTATGGTTATCTGCATTGCTGTTGCTTTGAGGTTAAATCATTACAAATAAAGCTCTTGGTCTCATGGGTTTACTCTGAGTCGCTCAAAACCATTGAGTCACTCTCCTCTAATTTTCAGCAAGGAATTTAATGGAATGAAAAAAAAAAAGAGTTTTATCGGAAAAACCCTTTCTTCCCCTCACTTCTTTACACAACTTCTACTTGCAACCTCCCTTCCTAGCTGAACACACAACCTTAAATCTATATCTGCACACAACCTTAAATCTATATCTGCAAGGTTTAAACCCCAAATTGCCACTCTTGCAGAGCCCAGCACCTTGGTAACTGAGCAGTTTTGCACCCAACAAGCATGGAATGTGCTCCCGTGTGAAAAAAAGCTAAAGCTTTTTAAAGTCAGATGAAGCTCCAGCAGGATGCTTCAAACTGGTTTCCTGGACACTGTCAGCATGGGAAAGACAGGGTTTCCCGTTGGGAACACGTATACGATCGCCCATGGCCTGGACCTCTGTCCATGGCCATCCTCACGGAGGATCAATGACAAAGCAACATCAGTAGCAAGACCTTCCTTCCTTGAATCCGAGATTTTTGCATTTGTTACAGTCGCTTTAACCTGTGCCAGTGAGACCCCTGGGTAGTCAGTCAGTTTGTGAAAGGGTAGAGACAGATCACACCGGGGGAAGGCACAGTGAACGACGACTTGGAAATTATGTTTGTAACTCAGCCCTTCCTAGCATCAAGCTTTAGTCATGGTGTGTGCAATTGCTTAATCTTGAACCCAGAATGAAAAGTTTTAGCATCACTTTAACCTCAAGGCAAATTAGGTTTGCTTTCAGAATGGTTGGTGTTCTCGCAGAATTTCACAATTACTCATTTTCTCTTTGCCTTTCAAGTTTTAGGGTACTGAAGCAGCAGAAAGCCAGCCCCTTTTGCACATACTCCGTCATGAAGCTAGTATGCAATGATTTAATAGGGAGGAGATTGTTTAATCTCAACGGAGTTGACAGCAGGATTGCAAAATACAAAGTCCTGCATGACTCAAGTTTGGGCAGAGATGAAGGGGGTTGGGAGTTTTGGTGATCGACAAGGGGACCACGAGCCACCAATATGGCCCTGCAAGGACGAAGGCAAGGGTGATCCTTTCCATCTCCTGCACTCAGCCTGGTGAGACCCATCTGCTGTACTGGGTCCAGAGCTGGGTTCCCGGGTACAAGACACACGTGGACACACTGAGCGAGTGCAATCAGCGACCACAAAGGTGGTGAAGGGATTGAAGTGTCTGACCTATGAGGAGAGGCTGGGAGAGCTGGGGAGAGTTCAGGAGGGACCTTATGAATGTGTGCAACTATCTGACAGGGGAGACCAGTGAAGACAGAGCCAAACTTGTTATTTGATCCCCAGGGACAGGAGAAGAAGCAATGGGCACAAACTGAAATACAGGAAATTACACACAGAGACCAAAAGAAAAAAAGAAGGAGAAAGCGAAAAAAGATTTTTTTACTGCACGGGTGGCTAGCTCAGGTGGTCACATGCTTCTGCTGATAGTTTAAATAAAGTTTCTGCATTGAATGAGAGATTGAAGAGAATGTGACTTTCCACAACAGGTTAAAGTAGGGCTCTTGTGTGTTTGACATCTTCAGCTACTTTCTAAGACCTTAAATGATTTTTTTTCCATCTCTCTGTTTATATTTGCACCACTGCAAGTCTAAAATTGCCTGAAAAGAATCATGTTTCTTATACAAACATTCTGCTAAGATACTGTTTTAGTGTCTGCATTCATACTTGTCCTCTCTCAACCTGTGATTACGACAACTTGAAGCATCTTTTTTCTTGCAGAAGACCACATCCTGCCAGGTTTCGGACAACCCTGAGCTGAGGGTTGAGGGGTTCACCCTTGTTGTCTGGATCAGAACAACGGAGATTGGTACAGCCAGTTCACTGAGACTTGTAGAAGTAGAATGGGCAGAGGGAGAGGCAGATTAGGCGCAGTGGATTCCACTACTTGTTCTTCATCCACAGGGGTAGACACAGCATGTTACACATGACAGTACTCGCCTCCCGCTTAGCTGGATTGCTGAGGAATGAGTGAAAGATGGAGTGGCTGTTCTAGGTCCCTGTTTGGCAGGGTGCACACAGAGGCTGCCAGCCAGCCATTGAGACTGCAACATCAAATCTAACATTTCTAAAACCTTTACATCTGTTTTTGACTGATTTAATGACTCCATCTTGTGCAGGTAAGTGCATACACTGGCAGGCTCTGATGCTACCTGAGCCATGTGTGTATACACCAACAGCCTTGACTGTGCAGTTTGAGATTTTTGCTTGGGTGTATTTCAGATGCAATTAGTTTCTACAAAAAAATGGGAAGAGATCAATGTCTCAGCGTAACTGAATATGAAAAACCATCGCTTTCCCTTTGGTGGTCACTGTAGAAGCTTGTGCTTGTTAGCAAAAGCCAGACACAGGTTGTTATGTGTGAATTTCATTCCATAGACCTGAATGCTCTTGCATCCATGCAAAGTTTGGAGAGCTCAGGCCAAGTCAAGGGCTGGATCCCTATCCTCGAGCCAGCCCATGGAGCAGCCCAACATCCCATGCTGCAGTCAAGTGCCAGAATAAGAGCCAAGCTCCTTGCCAATGGGCCACATCCTCCAAATGACAAGAAAAGGGGAATTGCAGCCCACAAAGCTGATTTCTGATCTGTTCCTCAACAGCAAAATCATATACATACCTAGCATATATACGATAGCTTGTTCATTAAGAACAAGTGGGGAACAGTGGTGGTAGGAAGTCGGAAATTTTGAATGATTTGATGATTTTTTCTGGTTCATATGCATTTTTATGAAGAAGAATCCTTCCTCCTATAAAGTGTTACCTGGTTCCTGTCCCCCTGTCACACTGACATTGCCAGCACAGGTTTTCACCTGCCCATATATGCTTCCCCACAAGCCCGTCTTACAGAAGTCACAATTTCTCTTGATTTCCATGCAAGCAAACAGCAAGTGGCTCGTCACCGCTTCCTGTGAGTCAAGAGAGGTTATGTGTGTTTAATTCTGTCCAGCGGGCAAAAATTCAAGGAAGGAGCTCGGTGGCACAGCATGAATCTCATCCATCATGAGCAGGGACTCGCAGTGCCAGCCTTCACATTGGGGTCAGCTGGATGAAAAGCTTTGGGCACAGGAACTGAAAGGCTTGACTGTGCAAACACATTGCCAAATCAAAATGAGAACACACCTGCCAGTGAAGAGATGCGGAGAGTGTCAAGTTCTGTAACTAACTCCAAAACAATAGCTATTTAATGTTCAGTCACAGGTGCCTTCACAGCTGGCCAAAAAGTGATGTTTGCTTTTACGATACCAATGAGATGAGGAGCCCAGCCTGCCAAACTCGGAGAGGTCTCTGCCACTGCGTAAGGATGGGCAGATGGCACAGGACTGAATCCTGCTCTCCGGCCAAAATACAGGTGTGTTCAAAAGCTGACTTCACTGGCATTTCCCCTGGACATTATCCGAACAACCCGTGTCCAGCCCTGCAGCCGCTCAGCAGACACCGATTCACAAGTGTCAGAGAGAAATGCCAGCTTTGCTGTTAGCTTAGTAGGGACGCTTTCCACCACCCAGCTGGAAACAGTCCTACCCACACCAAGTCCTCACTAAATCCGAATATTTTTGTGACGCAAATGTTATAATTGTTTTGCTTTTTGTTTTTGTTTTTTTTTGCTTGGGATGCCTTTTGCATTACTGCTTTTTACTCCACAGAAAATGCAGGTTCTTGGCCTATCATCCTGCCCTGAAAGCTGAACTCCCCCCCAGGTAGCTTGCAAGGCCATGGAAGGGAAGGTGAGGTTGGATGGGGATGTGGGGAGAAGCACGAGTGGACGTTGATCATCACTCCTCAAGTGTGTACCTGCTGTCAAGAGCAAACAAACCCCCGCACCCACATGGGTAAGAAATGCCACAAAATGTGTGTTTAAGGAGGAGAGGGCATTCTAACAGCTGGCTGGCTTCCAGGGAGTCACTATTGAAATGCTGAACGTCACTTGCAGGCCAAGACTCACCTAGTGCTTCTGGTCATCAGAGCAAAGGCAACGTGTGTCACAACCCGTGGGCACCCTATGGACCAGTCGCTGGTTTGGGAGATGCCCAGCTGAAGAGGGAGATCTGCAAGGAAGCCTACATGAAACACATCCGCATCCTGCCCTTTGCATGGGTTTTAACACAGGAAAAGGAAAATATGTCGGGAACAACGAGCTTCAAGCCGCACGAGAGGTTTTCCACAGTCCAAGTAGGATCCACTGTTCATGAAATGAAAAAGAAACTGAGTATGGGGGGAAATAATTGATGGAACTGAAGCAAGAAATCAGCAAGAAGCAGCTAGATGGAGTGGCCAAGTGCTGACTCCTGTGAGACTGATTTGCTAAATGAAGCAAACAGAATTTGTTCAAGTTTCTTCTCAAGGGGCGCATTTATTTTCAAGTAGTAATAGAAAGGTCACTTCCCTTCCACTGATTGTTCTTGAAACAGAGTTATTTGGAATGTGTATATGTATGCATGTGTGTGTGTATTTGGTGTTTCTTCGGAGTTTGAAATTGTCCTGTTCAACCATTCTTTAAGAAGTCAGGAATTACTACTGTTTAGGAGGCTTTTGGTTTTCTTTTTTTTTCTCTCGCTCTCTCTTTTGTGTGTTTGTGTGAGCGAGATAAATAAAAACAAATGGCTTCCTAGAGAAACATTTCAGATGTGAAATTGAGCACAGTCACATGCATACATTGTCAGACAAAAAATAATATTTATGCAGGATTAGTTCCAGCATTCAGTATTGGTTTACTGCATAGGCTGCTCAGGCTCTCTTTCATCTGTCATTCTAGTTTATACCATCAGCTTGAAAAACAAAACAAATCGTATTTTTAATAACAAAGGAAACGTTGCTTAAGTTAAAGCCTTTTGTTAGTATTTTATGTTCAACTAAGTCGGAGAGGGAAGATATGCTGAAATCAAACAAATACGACATAGGGGGAATTTTGCTCCATTTACTTTGGGTAAAACCTGCTTCGCTTGGTCTAACTGCTAAACTCACAGAGAAGCAGATTCAGCTTCCAGATAGGTTAAAACTCCCTCTAATGGCAACTGAATAGAGGACAGAAAAGGGAGAAAGCATCCTACGGTTATGTGAAATACAATTTGGCTATTTCTGCTCTCTTTTTATTTAATGTATTTTCTTCTAGGCAAAATCTTATCACTATGAATTCTTTCAAAAAACGAATTTTTAGCAAGTCCTCAAGATTCTGTTGAATTACAGCAAAAACAACAACAAAGTTTATATTGCTAAATTAAAATAGGTTTCAAGCAAAGGCATCTTGGTCACTTTGACATGGGAAGAAACTTGCAAATCATAAAAATGTCTCTGAATCTGAGCAGCAAAACTCCCAGCAGAAATACGAGCACTTTCAGAAATATTACAGGAGCAGCAAAATAATCATTCAGCCTATAGAGTGAGTACGATAAAATAAGGAAGTATTACATTCTGCTCACCGGTGTCAGACAGAAATTATCCTTTGAAAGTGCTAAGAATGAAAAACAGGGTTAAAATGTTAAGAAATAAGGTAACCTTCCAAAGGGCTAATAGTAAGCAGGTGTATCTACAGTCAAATATAGGAAGAAAAAAGTAAAAATCATGAATTAAGTAGGCATCAAGCTCAGTCATAGTGTGAGCTGGTTATGTTATTTTTCTGCCACGCTGGTAAGACAGCAGGTTTTCCAGGCAAACTCTGATAGCAAACCCCTTTTCTTTCCGCTATCCTTACAAAAGGGCACAGAGCTATAAAATTTAGACAGATCATACCTCCATCTCCTTTTAGCAGAGGGATTCTGTGCATCATTTTTACAGCCTAATGTTCATTTCAATAGAAGCAAAAGAATTAACTCAGACTTCTGCTGGTGAATGGTGAACTTTTTTCAGAAGGGAAATATTCTAGGGTATAAAGATCCAGAGGAACCATAAAGTCAGCTGAATTAAAATAAAATAAATGTTGCCCAAAATCTCACCAGAGCCATCTTACTCAGACCCAGTCTAGCAACACTTCTGCTGCAAGAGCGGGAGATTTTATTGGGAGGTGTGGAATAAAATTGCTTTTTATGTTTGCGTGTGCTCCCCCTTCAAAATAAAAAAGGCATTTGGAACCTGATCAAAAACCTCACTGAAGTTAAGAAAAAAAAAAAAAAAAGGCAGATTCACACTCACATAGAAGATTGGTCTCTACCTTTACTATCAGAGGTACAAAGCAGAAATGACTGCTCATGCTACCACCATAGCTAAGAGGTATGTTGATAATAGTTGATAATAGCACACAAAACAAAACGTGTGTTTTTCGAGTAGGGCATATATGTGTGTGGGAGATTAGAATTAGATCAGAAGATATTGCTAGTACGGCAAGGAATGTGTATGTTTGTAGTAATCTGGTTTTATTGTATTATTTGGAGTGCTGCTTTAAGAACAACATTTCACATTACATGCAGTTTCATTTTTAAAAAATTAAATATTTATTTTTTTCAGAGGTGAAAACATGCATATTTATTTACATCACTTAAAGAAAAAAAAAAGAATTGCTATTTACATCAGAAAATCCCCTTTACAGATCTTTTGAGAAAAAAGGCAAACAGTAGCAATTTTGCGGAATGAAAAGCATTCAGACTCTTTACCCTGACAGTATTTACTGAGAGACATTAGCAACTGCAGAAGAAGGTCGTTTGAGGATGGATTCAACCGAAAACGACAGTGGCTCACTCGTCGACAGTTTTGTTGTGGCCTGCTTGGCCCCAAAGAAGCCTTTGGCATACTTGTCTATTGTAAACTTGCACTTTTGGTTCTCTTTGGCGGAGCTCTCTCTGTATCTCTTAGCAGCTTCTTCTAAAGTCTCTTTGGCCAATGCTGCTCCGGGCTTCTCCGGGAACGTCTGCGGGAAGAGGGGCTGGAACGGGTGGTACTTGAGCGGCGGAGCTTTGGGGCTCTCTTTGCTCACCTTGCCTAGGATCTGCTCCGGAGGAGCCAGGGGGTCCTTGTCGAAAGTCCTTTTTGGAGGGGAGAAAGCCGAGCGCTCCCGAGCCTCTTGCGGGAGGCAGGAGATCTCGCTGCACAGCTGCGTCACGTCCCGCGCGTGGCTCGGAGCGAGCGGGTTTTCCAGCTTCGGGGACACCATGTCCCGCTCTCCGTGGGCACCATCCTGGCTCTGCGAGGCCTTCGCATCCCACCCCACGCCAGGCTTGAGAGCCTGGACACCGGTAGCGTTCAGGAGGCACTGCTGGTAGAGGAGAGCGTCGCTAATGGGGCTGCATTTCGGCCACACCAAGAACCGGGCGGGCAGGGGATACTGCCGGTAGGTCGCTGCTACACTGACGTTCGAAGAAATGAGCTCCATGTTCCCGGCTCCCGAATACTGCATGGTTAGGTCGAGGCAGGTGGGCAAAAAATTGCAAAACTCCTTGCTGGGAGCCTCGACCTGAGCGGGGTTGAAGGCTGCTTTGTACGAGCCGTATTCAGGTCCGTGCACCACGCGGTTAGGGAGGAAAAGGGCGGCCGCTTGCGTAGCCTCCATCATCTCCCTTTCCTTATACTCCCTCTCTAGCATAATGTTCTCCAGCTCCTTATCAGCAAAAGCCCGTCTCTTTCTCATCCTGTCACTGACGGGGGGCGGCAGGGGCGAGCCCCCTCCCAGGTAAGGGTCTGTGGGGATGGGACGGTAACCTAAAAACAACAGAGCAGCATTAGGAGCGGAGCCCGGCGTGCAAATCCTTACGTCCTGCCCCGCAGCGAGCGGCGTCCGGGCGCCGCCGGCTCCATCCGACACCAGCCCGCGAGGGGCTGAGCTCCGCGGAGCGAGCCGGCTCCTCCGGCGGGTACCGAGTCCTCGAGAGATACCTTTGTCATTGAAAAACACGGGTTTGGAACTGCAGGCAGAAGGGAGAGGGAAGGGAAAAAAAAAAAAAAAAGGCAAAATCCTGCTGTGTTTTGTAAGTGGTATTGCATCATGCAGCTGAAGGGGATAACTATGCGTTTTTAGCAAACAAGGGGAGTATTGAAACATTCCTTCCTTTTCTACACTAAAAGAAAACTGAAGTGCAACCTAAAAATCCAGCAGTCACTCAGCCATGCATTTTAACTAAATTCATTCAAAATAACTAATAATTCGTCCAATGCTGTTTGCTCTACCTGGATAAACTACCCCATCAAATCAGCAGAACTATGAGCTTCAATAAGGGCAATAGGGTTTTGCCTGTTTTCACCCCAACTCATCTCACAAAGGTTTGCCCATTGCCAGGGAAGATATCTGTACCGATGGCTGATGCCTTTCTCGTTTTCTGAAGATGAATCATTTTATGCACTTTGTTAGAGAGAAGAAAATCATAAAAAGAACTAGGAAGGAAGAAAGAGAAATTGTGATAAATTAGAGGAAAGAACACAGAAGAGATTTTAAAAGAGTGAAATGCAGAAGGAAAAAGAGAGAAAAATTTCTAACAGGACAAAATTTTAAGCAGACAGACACTTGCAAAGAGTTTTTTCTTTTGAAAAAGAAAGCTAAATTTGAATTTTTTTAAAAAAAAAAAAATTCCAACTTGGTACAGTAGCTAAAACAGTCATGGAAATAAATTTGAGTGCAGAGTAGAGGAGAGAGTAAAAATCTGCCTCCTCAGAAAAATACAGAGAACTAAAATGTCGGTCTTCTGTACTTATCTTATTATTGGTAACAGGGTAAATGAGACTGCTGTGTTAGATGTTCAGTTAAAAAAAAATCATTATGTTTTATTATGTTAATTTCCAAATAAGACTAGCAGAGTAAATTATTCCGTACCACAAAACACTGCTGCTGGGTAGCCATGTAAAAGGAACATTAACTTGTAACAGTCACTCTCAAATTTCAGCCGAGGGCTGCCAGCATTTTGCGGGTTTTTCCTTTTTTTGTTTTTTTTTCCTCCTTTTTTTCTTTTTCCTTTTTTTTTTCTCTTTTATTTTACTTCGTTTGAATTTATTTTAATCTTATCTTTTGGGTTTTGTTTTTGATTCTTTTTTTTAGTTTTTATCCGGAAAAACAGCCCCGCTCTATTCTCCGGAAAAACAGCCCCACTCTACCACATCAGTTCGAACGAAGTGAGGAGGAGAGGAGGTTTTAAATAAACCAGAAAATAAATAAATAAGCTCGGAAGAAGAAGGAAATGCTAATAGGCTGGGGAATAATAAGGTAGAGAAGGCGGCGAGCGCACGTCGAGGCGCGTCGGGGCTGCCCTCGGGAGCGCGGAGGAGCGAGGGGGAGGCTCGCGGAGCGGTCCCTACCTTCGAGGATGCTCTTGGCCAGCAGGCTGGGCGCCCGCGCGTGCCTCGGGTAGGCGGCTCTGCGCTCGGTGCCCGACGGCTTCGCCGACAGCCCCTTCTTGTCCTGCGGGCGGCAGAGCCGTCAGCCCCGCGCCCGCGCCCGCGGCGGGCCCCGCGCCGCCCCGCTGCTCACCTCGGTGGCCTGTTGCCGCCGCAGGGCCACCTGCGCGGCCATGACCCGCTGCCGCTCCACGACGAGCAGGCAGTTGGCGCACTGGCAGTCGCGCCAGCGGCAGAAGCGCTTGTGGCCCTTGAGGCACGACACGACGCCGTGGTTGCGGCAGCGCGCGCACTTGGGCGTGCGGCTCAGCTTGCGCGGCTCCGGCCGCGCCGCCCGCCGCGCGCCGCCCCCGACGGCCGCGCCGTCCTCCTCTTCCTCCTCCTCCTCCTCTTCCTCCTCCTCCGCTGCCGTCGGAGGCGGCGGCGGGGCCGCGTCGGGCCCCGCGGCCGCCTCCAGCTCCAGGCTCTCCACGTCGATGTCGCCCTCGGCGCGGCCCTCCGACATGTCGCGACGCTGCAAGAGAGCGGCGCGCCCGCCGTCAGCGGAGAGCGACGGCGCGGGGACAAGGGGCGCGGGGCGGGCGGCCGCGGGGCTGCGACCCGTCCTGTCCCCGCGGGGCTGCGACCCGTCCTGTCCCCGCGGGGCTGAGACCCGTCCTGTCCCCGCGGGGCTGGGACCCTCCGTGTCCCCGCGGGGCTGCACTCACCGGGCGCGGGCGGCGGGTCCGGGCGGGCAGCGCGTCCCGCGGGCGCCGTCGGGGCTGGCAGCGCTCAGTGCCCGCCGCGCCGCGCCCGCCCCGCCTTATCAGCGCCGCCGCCGCCGCCCATTGGTGCGCCCGCCCGCGCCGCCGCGCGCCATTGGCCGGCGCCGCTGGCCCCGCCCACGCCCGCCTGCCCCACGCCGCGCGTGGGGGCGCGGGCGCTGCCCGCGCGCTCCTCAGCGTAGGGTGGAAACGAGGGCGGAAAAAGGAAAATGAGGCGTTTTCGGGGAGCTCTCCTGCGCGTGGAGGTCGCAAGTTCGCGGGGAAGCCCCGTCCCGCGGGGCGGGTGGGAGAGCAGCAAAGGCAGCGCTCTCCTCTCGGAGCGCAAGGAGCTCTTCCGTAATCGTTATTCTTTATTATTATTATCTTTATTATCAGTATCATTATTATCAGTATCGAGTCGGGAAGCAAAACGGAACAGTTTCGCTTTCAACAATTGAGGCGAGGCACGATATTCGTTTGTTCTTTTTATTTATTTATTTATTTATTAGCATTTCCCTCCCTTAGCGGTATTTCGCACAGGGCACTTGAGCTGATAAGCTTTTTTTTTTCTTTTTTGCTCCTGTTTCCTGACTAAGGCTGCTGCTCGGGAATTGGGGGAATGCCGGGGAAATGAAAAATAATAACTGAAAACGTTTAAAAACATAAAATAAACGAAGAATGATGGAAGTTGTCATGCCAGGAGCCGCGGCTGTGCCAGTGGAGTGCGGGAGCGCACTGTTAAACAGGTAAAAGAAGGAGATCCCCCCCAAAAAAAGGGGGGGAAAAAAGCGGCTAAAATATACCTCGACGGCTGTCAGCTTCGGACAAAGGGAGAACAAGCAAATTTAAGGGAAGTATTGCCAGGAAAGAAATAAATTACATAATAATATTAAAAAAAAAAAACTCGCTGAAGGAATGCGTCAAATCCACCGTCAATACGAAAGCCAACGATTTGTGGGATACGCTGGCGACGCGATCCTCTGACAATAGATGATATGTTATTGCACTTTCCCGAGAGATTTGTGCGAGCAATAAATACTTATCGTGTATACAATAAACACACCGGGGCCTGGCATGACAAAAAGAAGAGGCGGAAAATAAAGAGGAAAACGGGTTTTGAGTGATCAGAGGACGGCGCGGCGAGGCAGGGAAAATAAAAATAATAAGAATATTTTTTAAAGAAGCTAAAAGTGAAATTAACTGTGCTTTTTTTTCTGTGGGATGTGGGGCTGCGAAGAAGCCGCTCCCGCCTTTCGACGGGCAGGACGAGGCTGGAAGGGAAAGTGCATCCCCGCATGGCAGGTATTATTCATCCCAAAAGAGACCCTGGCTACTGTTTGACTTATAAGCATGACTAAAAGGCAAATACCCAAGGAATTCCACTTTCCCCCGCGGGTCCCTCTTGAAAGGCACGGGCGCGACAAGGGACCTGCTAGGTTAGGAAACAGGAGTCCCTCCCGCCTGTAAACCGACACCGAATTGCAAGGAAAGATTTTGCGGGCCGCGGGAGTGAATTACAAAACAGTTCGCCTCCTGTTTACTTTATCCACGGGGAACTGTGAAGTCCAGCCACGATCTTAAAGCGTGTTTGTGTAACTTTTTTTTTTTTTTTCTTCTCCTTCTTCTTCTTTGGTTCGCACTACATTTCTGCCGGGCATTCCCGCTCCCTTCCAGCCCTTTTAATAAATTTATTTATTATTTTCCCTTTCCCGAAGCGCTGCCTGCAGAGGCAGGTCCCCTCCCCGGCCTCTGCTCCTTGCCCGTGGGTCGCCCCGCGCGTGGGCGGGGAGGAGAGACGGAGTCTCGCCGTGTAGCAGGGACATTTCCTCCCGGGCCGCCTGGCAGGAACGAGGTAAAAAAATGATTAAAATGATACAAAAAGTAAAAAAAAAATAGTTAAAATAGGTAAAATGGTTAAAATAATAAAAGGGGATTAGTAAAATAAAAAATCACTACTTGATCCTTTTAGAGACTCCGAGCGGTGTCGGATTTTGGAAGCGACGGCCGGGACCCGCTTTGCACTTCTTATGGGAGGGCCGAGCGCGCAGGTGCCGCGGAGGCCGCTCCTCGCCTCCTCCTCCTCCTCTTCCTCCTCCTTCTGCTCCTCCTCCTGCCTTTTCTCCCCGGGTAAAAAAAAAAATAAAATGAAATAAAATGAATGCACTGTCGGGTTGGGGCAGGCTCACCAAACGGCAGCCCGGCAGGAATGCCTTTGATCTCGGCCTCCCCGCGCGCCGCCGCACATCGCGCTGCCAAACGCGGGCCCGGGACGCTCGTTTGGCCACCGATGGTCCCCGTTAACCCGAGATTAACTGGCCCTCTTCCTCGATCCTCCATCCCCCGGCCCCTCACCGCGTTATATCCGAGGGCCGGGTCGCGTCGCAGGGCTCTGCTCCCATGTGCAGCCTTCCGGGGCGCTTCAACAACGAAATAATAATAAGAACAAGAACAACAACAATTTTCTTCTTCTCCGGTGTTATGCAGTATAACGCATTTTTCCCCTCGTGGGGGGGAAAAAAAAAAAAAAAAAAGTTTTTTTTTTTCCTGCATCCGGCTCCTTCTATATCTTGCAAACAACATCTATAGATAGCAAGGTGGCAATCTGGATTCTTTGTTTGTTTTTAGTTTTTTAAATTATTATTGTTTCCGCATGATTATCTTTCTCAAAGTGTTGCATGTTGAAGCATTTTAAACATGCAAGCGTTAGTTGTTTAACGCAGCTTTTCTTGGCACTTTATGCACAAAGTCAGAAGAGGAACTTTCTGTCAAAAAGGGAAAAAAAGGTACTGTAGATATGTATAATACATATGCAAGAACCGTCAACAGCAAAGTGTTCTCTATGGTATAATGTGGAAAGCAAATTTTATGGACTCTGAGAGCAGTTCCACTGCCTTTGTAGAAATGTTTACTTTCTCAAGGGGGGCAAGGGTTAGCTTTTATAGGGAGGCTTGTACGTTACGCCGAGATAATCTTCCGTTGTGTGAAACAGTTTAGAAACCAAAGGCGGCAAAGACAGGGCTGCCAGCTCCGCTGAAGACCGGAGAAGTCCACGGAAAGTGTCCCAGGGATACAGGGCAGGCAAAGGAAGAGCTGCCTCTTGAGCCGCCACAGTCTGGGACCAGAGGACATTGGGGCAGGTTTAGAGCCTGGGACAGGTCCATTCCAAAGCCATCCTCACCCAATCCTGTGCTGGAGCTCTGCATTTAAATGGGGAAAATACCCCTAGGAGGGCATGCGTGCTATCTGTAGTAGCTCTGCTGTGGCTCATAAACAAGACTGACCTTTGGTTTGCCAACACTTAATAAGCCAGTAGACGTTTGGCAGGTCTCTTGCTAAAACGCACTAGAAAGCTGGATCTCCTCTCACTGCGAATATCAGGAATCCAGCACGCATGCAGTAAGCATAGAAAATCGTCAAGTCAGCAACCAACACACTTCTTCACTATAATCTGCCCAAACGTCTTAGGTAGTTTGGCAGTTCTCTTCTTGCAATAAATTCTAGTGAAGTTCAAGGTTTTGTTTTTTTGAACATATGGCCTTAAAAAGCAAACTGGCCAATTTTTTTCTTTTTTTCTTTTTTTGAGTCACTGCAGAGTTTGCTGGAGATGTTGTCTGAAAACTTGTTTGCGCTCTGGCAGTTTTATTCAAATGTCAACCAGATGCAGAAAGTGCTGGGTTTGAGTTTTTATTTTACAGTCCTGGAAAATAAGGGTCAAGTCTTTGCAATGTAAATTTTGTTTTTGGTCACCGTATATTCTCCAAACAACAGAAAGACTTTCTAACAAATTGCTTCCCCACCTCAGGATGCATTTTAATCATATGCAAACAATTCAAACACCAACAAAACACCTGTTAAATCGAGTAAGCTGGGCAGGCTACGCAGTGCTCAGCAGTAAAACTTCAATCACGCGATCATAGCGAGCCAGATTGTGTTCTCATTTATTGTTTAGCATTGTGCTCTCTGAGTGGCCTTATTGAAATTAATGGCCTGAGGTATTTGTCAACATGAATAATAGCAACAAGGCCTGGCAGAGAACCATAGATCACTTAAAACGAGATAGATAGCACAGATCATGATTATATACACAAATATTCATGCCCCATTGAAGGTCATCTGCTAACACAGAAGTTACAGTGCTACTTGCACAGCATAATATTGCACTGCACAAGTGCAAACATCAGACTCTGGCCCAGCGTGAATTTGCTGTGAAATATGCAAAAGCCTGAGGTGCCCGATGTGGATGGAGCAAGTGTGATCTACTCACAGCATTTAAGAATGAATGCAAAGCCCTTTGGCTCGCAGGAAACATACTGTGCATATCCACTCCTGTGGTCTTTTCACTGAGGTTTTCTGAAGGTTTTCCCAACCTTTCTGAGAATTTACCATCAAAATGAAGTGTAATTCCCTGGAGCAGGAGATTGGCCCCGGAGGTGCAGAGACCACAGATACTTGTGAGCCCCCATTCCTCTGGCACCACTTCAAGAAGTAGGAAAGCAAGGGATGAACGCTCAGCCCATCAGACCTCTCCCACACTTACAAGTAAGCATTCATGGGCATGGAGTGAATTCCCAGGTGATCTGGTGTCTGAGATAGTAGAGATTGGTGCAACTGTGTCTTTTACAAACAAAATCTGCTCTTATTTTCATATGTTATTCCACTCAGCTAGTACTTTCACACTGGTTCCTTCAACATCTCTTTTGTTTTGTTTTGCTTTGTTGAGGCTTCATTCTGCCTAAAAACTCTCCCAGAGCATTGGAAAGGACACAGAGGTGACCTAGCTGTACAGCTTCCAAAGCACGGCTCTTGCACTGGAGATATTTCAAGTTCCTTCAGACAAGAGACTGGCCAACTCTTCTGATATCCAAGGAACTTTCCATGCCCAGTGATTCCTGCCAGGCATCTCGCAGTGGGAGATTCAATATGTTTTTTAACTCAGCACTAGGTTCCCTTACTCATTCACTGTATATAAAGAATGAGACACTGATTTTGGTGCTCTTCCACTTCTTTTGAACAAGTACTGAAGAACAATGCTGCAGAGAAGTTGGTTCCCTGTCTGGACACAGCACCTATATGCTAAAGGCAAGAGGAAATGGCCTCAACTTGTGCAAGGGGAGGTTTAGGTTAGATAGTAGGAAGATCTTCTGCATGGAAAGAGTGGTTGAACCTTGAAACAGCTGCCCAGGAAGGTGCTGGAGTCATCATGCCTGTCAGTGTCCAAGAAACGTGTCCATGAGGCACTTAGGGACATGGTTTAGCAGGCCTGAGGGTGACGGGCTTATGTTTGAACTCAATGACCCTGAAGGTCTTTTCCAATCTTAATGGTCTTTTCCAACCATAATGATTCTATGATTCTCACGGGCATTTAGGAGCTGCTTCATCTCATTTGGTGCTACTTTTGCTGATGTACTTTTGGTACCTTGGTGATGCCTGTGAAGAGAGTCTCTCCTGCTTGATCCTGGATACCATGGCTCAAAAATGCAAGCGTGTGGCCACACGTGATTTAGCCGGTTATGCTGTTTCCTGAAATCATCAGAGAAAAGCAAACATCTGAAATAATAATTCCCTGAGATAGAGGCACTGAAAGTATGCAGTGAATAAATTTTGTATGTTTATATTTATAATTAATATATATTTAACAAATACAAAAATCATTATCATAAAAACAGGAGGCATGCACTAATCTGGCATGTTAGAATCTAAAGCACAAAGGCTTCCTGAAAGGTGCAACCAGTCAGTATTCTGGGATCCAATTCTTTTCCTTGCTCCATACAGACATCCCACCGAAATCCTCAAGATTCAGTGGACACGAGTCTGAGTTTAACACATTGCAGATGTGTATATATATAAAGAACATTGGATACATTGTGCTGCAAAATGCTATTTTACTTCCAGTATTTTTTCAGCGCTTATGATACTTGCAATAATAAAATAGACGATTCCATGAACTGTGCTAGGATCATATGACTTAGCGAGCACACTGTCATCTACTCCATGATTTAACATCTGTGACACTTCTGTAATTCCTGGTCTTTGGCCATCCAACACGATATCAGCTGTACAAAGCGTCAAACCACTGATGGCACAAAATTAACTGGTTATGAGAGTACAGGGCTTTAACCAGCTCTGTTGAAGTCAACAGAAAACCATCTGTGATAACGGTACGGGAAATTGGATAAGGCCCTTATTTCATTTGTTTTGAAATAAAAGAAAATGCAATGCCCTCTTCAGAAATTTAGCCTGATCAGCATGACCAGTTCACTGATGCTAAGGACCTGTGAAACGCTCAATTTGAAGAGTTTCTTGCTGGGTTCTGGTTCTATCTTTTCTGTGGTTCACAGATGAAGTTTTTTGACCTAGAGCCCAATATTAGCTGTCTCCAGGTGACATTTTTGGTTCAACCTTGGACTTCAGCACAGCAGCACCAGCCCCTCAGACCAGGTCCAGCCAGGGGAATGTTCAACCGCCTGGCTTAATCAGATACTGGAAACCTGCTGGCACTCACTTTGGTGAAATACAACTGTAAATTGTTAGTTCTCTTTCCTAAATAGCTATAAGAAAACTTTTTTTTTTTTTCCAAAAAAGAGAGAAAAGCTCCCTTTTTTCTCCTTAGAGCAAGACTTGAGAGCTGAACTGTTTAGGAAAAAAAAAATCTTTCAAAGTTTTGAAAGAAGACAAAAAACATAAGAATGTAGCCAAGGTCATGGCACATCAAGGCACTATGATCACTTTAATAATTTATCACACTGTCATTCCATGCTGATGTTCTCCATAAGCAACCCACGCAAGGATGAGCAGCCACAGGAGACACCTCCCATCTTCTAGTGCTGGTGAGCAGCCCTACAGATTTCAGGATCTGACACTATAAAATCTTGAATGTGAAAGCTTGGAAATAAATGCCAGCCCATTCCTGGACTCCACAGAGCCAGAAATTAAGTCCAGTGAGGGATGACTGGGAGGTGAATATGCTAATCTCTTGCTCTCCTGATTCCTTCCAGTTTTTCTTCATGACATGAAGCCTTGCACTATGTTACCTCTCTCAAGATCAGTGGAAGATTGAAAGGAAGTATTATGAGTCTGTTGACATGTCCAAAGAAGAGGAATAAAATTTAAGGATCTGCAAATAAATATTGACCTGGCCAAGAATTGTTTTTAATCAAATTGTTCCTTTTTGTACTTTTGTCTACACAGGGACTACTTTAAGTCTGAGAACGCAAGGGACAATGATGTTAGTGGCAGCTTAGGGATAATATATTCTTTTTATTGTGACCGAAATCCAAAGAACAATGATGCAAATTGATGAATAAGGTGCCCCTTTTAGGCCTGCATGGGCAGACCCTCTCCGATGAAAGCCAGTGGCTTCTTGTGGCTGCGTCGGCGCTTCTTGCCCAGCACAGTGCAATACATACGAATGCTAGCAAGGTAGAGGTGTCATTGCACACAGTTTGGGAGTTCCAGCGCATGATATACCCGAGTAGTAATGGGCAGTAATACATGAAGGTCCTCAGCTCTCCTCTTTGGCCGTGTCGGTCCCGCCGCGTCAGAAGCGGCCGCGTCTCATTTTTCCAGTGTGTGCTTTTGTTAGCTCAATGGAGAGACTGTTGCGGAGCGGTAACATGAGCTGGGTAATGTGTGCAAGTTCTGGGGCTTTATTGTGTCCCTGCTATGTTAATTAGTATTAGGAACATGATGGATTGGCAACACGTGTACTTTCTGAGTCTTAAACCAGTCCTGAGAGTTTAGCACTCCATTAGTTACACATCACAGGGACCCGGGGATGTTTACTCAGAAAAGTATCACTTACAAGAACGAAATGTTCTAATTCTTTCCTGATAGGGGCCATGGGGACGGCTGCCCCTGCGGACCCCTTACTAGCCCAGCCCCACATTGCTGGAAAACTCACATCAAAGGTCTCTTGGAAGTGTCCCTGGGGACCAGGAAGCTCCTGCCTGGATGAGCCACCTGGAGATGTGGCTCCTTGTGGAAATCTTTCAGTTTCCTCCTGCTCTGCCTTTGCACGCACCTGTTTGAGGAAGACACTTTTATTACAGTTCACAAGGACAGTTTTATTTCATGCAAATGCTCTCATTACCTGCCAACCTCACAACTTTCAGACATAGTTGTCCTGCTTGCAAGCACCTTCCTTCCTCATCTCAGTCTCCTTCACATCCCATCTGGCCTGACTTGCCTTCTTACTATTAGCCTTAAAAAAACAATCTGTCTCAGAAATCTATATGCCTGGTGACATAAATCATGCAAAAATGTCCTGAATGTCCCAAACAACATCACTCTTCAGACTTCCAGGTACAGTTGTCAGCAATTAATAATTAGTAGAGCCAATCTTCGCAGAATACTTGATGTTTGTGGTCTGTTCTTGTTTGCTTTTCAACATAGCTTATGGTAGCCTGAAACACAAATGATTTGCACAGACAAGTTTACCCACAGTAGTAATTGATGTAATTATAATGACTTTCAGCTGGCCCTGTTTGTTGGATCGTATGTGTTGCAAATCCGAGAAATATGAAATCATATGAATGGTTACAATCAGAAAAGAGGCATCAGAACTGATTCCAGATTGTCCGTGAATTGTTTACACTCCATGGGCTGTATTTTGGAAGTGAAGTACGCATGTGGAGTTTGACTGAGACCATGTGAGTTGCATATGTGTGTCTTTGAATTGGATTTGTCTGTGTCTTCCTGATCATGTCATTTAATCTGTCGATAAAGGCACTTTCTTCTGCAGTCAGTTTAGTGGAATTAATGTACTTGCAGAAGTGCAGAATGTTCTTCCAAGCACATCCTGAATTGCAATGTGAAGCAACATCCTGCATGGATTTTCCTACACTATGCTGATCTTGCCATACTGACAGTCCCCAAAAATGTTTTCTTTCTGTAACTTGAAGGCTAAGAAAGGCTATTCTATACCTTGCTGGTGACAAAAATGTTTTCAATATGTTAGCTGAACAGTCTTCTAACTGCAACCACACTTACTTTGTGGGCCGCTGTGATTTTTCTTTATATTTTTTAGTGAATGAGAGCAGAGCGTTAACAGTGCCGCTTTCACAACTACAAAGCAAAGGGATCGGCTATCTGGGATAATTAAAAAACAACATTTGAAAAGTTATTTGTCAGGGATGCGTCAGATGCCAGCCATACACAGCAAGTCATCATAGGATGTCTACCTTTCAGCTGTCAGAACATGTCAGCCCCTGAACCTCCATAAATAACACGCTCGGGACAAGCCAGATGTGCTGCTATGAATGACCAGCTTGTTATTGCTACCGAGGCACTGGGTCAGCATGTGGCAAGGTGCTTTAGCACCCTGGGTCACTTTGCCACCTCTTAGTGGCACATCAAGCAAGAGGGGTCAAAATCAGAGACAGGATGAACTGACCTCCCTTCCCCAAAACGCTTCCCGGGCCTTGGTGCTGGTGGCTTTAGCAGGGCAAGTTTACGAGCTTGTGCTTTGCACCAGACCTCGCATGCCACAACCCTAAAAGAGGAGAGCAGCCTCTCAGTGCTGCCGTAATCCCTCTCAGGATGCTCTGCTGTGCAGTCATTTCCTGCTGCTCACATATAAAGGTAGCAGGCGCAGCTCAGGAGGCTGAAGTGGTCTTTATGGCTTGGCACATCTCTAATAAAAAGACTTGATCACACGAAGAAAGGGACAGTTCTGGGATATAAATACAGCAGAAACTGGGAACTTCTGTGGCAGGGAGAACATCTGTTTATTGCATTTTGTAGTGTTTTATTTTCAGTTGCCCATGACAAAGAATCACAGCTTTAAACCAGCCCAAACTGTGCTCAGTCATAAACACAGCACTATCCTTTCAAGGTACCTGGAGCATTATAAAGCAGCAGCTTTATTACAGGAAAGTGACAGAGAGTCAGAAATCAGGGCACAGGAAAGACAGCTCTAGAACAGGCCACCTTTTATAAAGAAAGTATTTTACTCACAGGTGAAGGGATTTATTTTGTGTGAGCATAAATACTTTATGCAGCATGAAGGAAAACTTTAAGAAAAAGCTTATTGTGGTAAAATAATCTGCACTAGATTCCTGTACAGGATCCCTACAACGATATTCACTCACCGACAGTCATGTTAAGGAGAGAGTTCTGCTAATGTAAACTTCACTGTCTGCATTGTGAGTTACAGAAATATCACTACTGAAAGGGGACATGTTCCAAAAAAGTTATTGTTAATGGGAATATCAGAAAACACTCAGCAGTGGAGTCCATAAGGAAATTCACTTGAGG
Organism: Tinamus guttatus; assembly: GCF_059628265.1. Taxonomy (NCBI): domain Eukaryota; kingdom Metazoa; phylum Chordata; class Aves; order Tinamiformes; family Tinamidae; genus Tinamus; species Tinamus guttatus. The sequence continues at coordinate 345,912 of NW_028288584.1, forward strand.
CCATATTCAAGGTATTTCTCTCCTAGACTTAGTCTTCGTTTTGTGCGCACCAGCAAAGAGTTACATGGTGAATTCACTTAGTGGTAACGCGGTGTGGTTTTATTAAATGCACCTTCCACAGGCCCCTGGGTCAAGCCAAAGCCCTGGAGAGCAGACAAATGCAAAGCCAAAGAGTCAGTTAATAAAATGAAGATCCTATTCAAACTCAAAACAAAACAGAGCAAGGCAGCTCCAAGCAGGAAGAGCACTGGGCCTGTTGAGAAGGAACTGAACATGGGGTTAGAAAACCAATATCTGCAGGGCTCACTACCGCACAGATTTTTCATGGTGGAGATATAGGCAAGCAGCTTCTCCCCACAAGCTGTTTCCCCGAACACTGGTGTCCTGAGCATCTGCCCAAAAAGAAGTTCTCCAAGGCCCTAGAATAAAGCAGGAAGCTCATGGAGACAGCTATGACTGTCATCTGCTGTCACGGTACTGAAAATAAAACACATGAACAAAAGAAAATGAGACCAACTAAATCAGACAGGAATGTTCTCACTTCCAGCAATGATGGTTTGTCCAAAAATATGCTATGAATGACGGTGGTGGGAAAAAAAGGCATTGTGCATTCTTCCCATAAGGAAAGGAAAGTTCCAGAACTAGCTGGATCTTGTTCTTCCAAAGTCTAGAATTACGATTCAAAGGAGCAGAAAAGTAGTAGCAATGGAAACAACAGAGTTCTTTAAACAGAGGGATTAGCTGAAGAAACATTAGAAGAAGTGTTGAGTGAATTTCATACCACCCCAGCTCCCACCATTCCCTTGCTTTTACCAGAGTAATCCCCACACTTCATGCTGCAAACACAGGGATGGTTGGAAGTACGACATGCGACTCAATCCCAGAGTTTTTCTTTACAACTTGCTTCACCAGGTGCCATTATTTATGGTGGGAGGAGCGAGGGGAAAGGACCATGGAGGGTCCAAGAAAATTCCTAGTTGCCCTCCTTTCCTGATGGCTTTAACCTATCCCTGTGATGATTTGTCTTCTTCCAGTGTGAAATTTCCAGATTTCCGTCCTCCATCTCAGGTATCATCATCTCCATCGCCTACCATCATCTGCTGGATATGTCTAAACTTATATTCCTCATTATATGCTGATGTGTGGTGTAGCATGACTACATCATGAGACCTGCCCCAGAGGTGGGAAGTAACTTGTGTTGTTAGATATAAAGAGAAAAATAGCCTAAGAAAACTTTAATTCCACTAGAAATGCTGGGTATTTTGTTTTCCCTACAAAACGTTTAAGATTCAAGGATGTGGAACAACCAAGCTGCTGTATTTTGCATCAGCTTCACCTTCCAGGCAGGCTCACATTTCATCTCCAGAGAGAGAGCACTCAGATAATCTACTATAGACTATGAAGGAAGGAAGTCGTGATAATAAGAATAAATGAATGTGTTGCAATGACTACATAGAGATAATCAAGGGGGAAAAAAAAAAAGCAAGCTTGCTTTAAAAATTCAAAAGAAGTAAAAGAATTCAAGGTCTAAGAGCAGCCATAATCCCATTTAGGTGCTGTGCCCATGATTCAGCTGGATAGCAGACTACCAATGTCACCAGTCATCTCTGGACTGATTAGCTGCTAGCTGGCTTTCCTCCATACTCCTTTACGGAATAGGAACAAAAACATTCGGCAAATTGAGAAGAAACTGCCTGTTGAATCAGAGGGGAAGAAGGCAATATCAAGTGTAGGCAATATCAAGTGTCCTGAGACCCTAAGTCACTTGATGAAGTTATGATCAGAAAATCAAAAAGTTTGATATGTGGTTTCCCCAAGTATTCTTTTATTATTATTATTTTCTGAGCCCTTTGCATAACCCATATGATAAACAAAACACTTTTTATGTCTTTGATTTTGTGGAGAAGTTCAAGGCAAAGTTGTGCATACTTAACTGTGCATGGGACACTCGCGTAAAGCGCATGAATAAGCAAGCACACCCTGTTACATCATTTTTTGCTTCTAATTTTCTCCCACTAGATGGAGTTTGGAAACTCTGATAGTTCTTTCTGCAGCTGTCTCCCAGTGCCATTACTAATGGTTTTGTGTGCGTGCACCTGATAGCGATGCTAATAATCCACTTATGTGCTAATTTTCTTGCATATAGTGACACAACATTCCCAGAGAAAGCAAAGTATATGCTGAGAAAGCAACATGCAGGGATGCAAGCATGTCACAAGCTTTCTTAGGATTTGAGGTGATTCACCTGGAAAGTCTAGGTAAGCAGCCTGTTAACTAAGGCTAGTATGTTAACGAATAAAACTGATGTTAGATAACATAGAATCATAGAATCATAGAATGCTTAGGGTTGGAAGGGACCTCTAGAGATCATCTAGTCCAACCCCCCTGCACACGCAGGGACACCTAGAGCACGTGGCCCAGGACTGCGTCCAAGCGGGTTTTGAAGATCTCCAGAGAAGGAGACTCCACAACCTCTCTGGGCAGCCTGTTCCAGTGCTCTGTCACCATCACTGTTAAGAAATTTTTCCTTAAGTTCCTGTGGAACTTTTGGTGCTTCAGTTTGTGGCCATTTCCTCTAGTCCTATCAGTGGCCACCACTGAAAAGAGACCAGCACCATCCTCTGCACTCCCTCCCTTGAGGTACTTATATACATGAAATATGCACTGTTTCTTGAACATCTTAGATATTATAGAGAATGCAAACGAATACTGTAAGGCAATCTGGGGGTCACAATGGATGTAGCATCAAATCTACTTACACTACAGTGTAACATATAGCCAGCAGACAACAGTGGTTTATACACACAATTGCCAAGTCTGAGCAGCTTGGATCTGGCCTTATGATTTGGCTTCACTGGCCTTCACTGGTAAGAAACGACTGTTTGCTCTTTCACCACAATCATCATTTAATGCCATTAATCCTGGCCAGGATGGAGATATTGTTGCAGCACTGACCTATACAGCTGGCCTTCACTGATACAGCCGTGCACAATGACATCTGCCTTGTTCTTAACCTGTCAAAATGGCCTCCTCACCAACCTCTCATACAATTTCGGTCTCACAGCCATGCTGGTTTATGTTTTCAGTAACTTCAGGGCTCTCACTAGGGTTCATTATGAAGGAAGGGAGCTGGGATGCTAGTGGTAGAAGTTTTGGTGTAAGATTGATTTGATTAGCACACCAAAGAGTGGGGTTCGGTGTCACTTCCATGCAAGAGGAGCACACAGAAATACCTGTGCCCCTCTCTGAGCTCCCTGTCAGTCACCCTTTTGATGCCAGTTGCACCTACTTGCTTGCTCAGAAGAACAGTTTTGCATTGAGAGAAAACTTCTAAATAGCTATTTGAGCATGGATATGGATTACTTTCAGGCACAACAGGGAATTTTTCAAAGGGATGACAGACACATCTTTGCCCCTAAACCGCTCTTGCTAGAGAACAAAGATAGGATAAATTACACGCAGCACAAACTGTGTGGAAAATCATCCTGCGTTTGTTTTCTGGATCCATGTTCTTCTCAGTGAAAATGGCCTTTACCTTTTTTGGTAAAAAAAAAAAAAAAAAAAAAAACTTATGTAATTGTTCATTGTAAAATATCAGTGAAGCCCCTGCTTATGCACTGGCACTCAACCCTGAACGATCTAGTTGAATTTCAGATGGGATCTCCTCAGCTTTTTTGATATGACCTGCTGAAGAGATGGCAGCAAAGGAACTCACTAGTTTGAGTGCCTCAAACTCATCGTATCCCTGTCAGGATATGAGCTTTTCATATCCACTATGGGCCACATGAGTTCTCTTTGTACCATGTGCATCCATGGCAGAAGGAAGAGGAGTTCTCCTTGCAGCTCCCCTTCCCCACTATTGACCAATGCACTGATGAGGTTGTGTGGGAAAGAGAGCAGGGAAAGGTCTCTGATGCCTTTGTGTTTGGCAATGGTCACCGCTAGATCTCTAGAACATTTGATTCAGCTAAATAGTTTATTGTCAAACCAAAAGCATGGAGGAGAGAGCTCAGCTGGCTCAGACACAGTTATATGTAAAGAAGGTAATGTTAGACAGTGTGGGCTAAAACAAATAAAAAACACAAAAAATATTCCCTTCCTTTCTGATAGTCTTCCTGTTTCTTTATGGAATTTGAAGAAGGTGCATCATTCTGGGTTTCTGTCTGAGAACAGCTCAGTACATGTACTGTAACATGTAGTAACATATAACTATGTACATGTTACTACATGTAAAATCCGAAGACTTGCCCGTCTTCTGATAGAGGACTTGGCAGTCATCATCCATGCCTTGAACTATTGCAATGCATCTTATACCTGTTCCCGTTCAAGCGAAGCCATGAGCGGAGTTTTTGTGCCGAAGGAAAGCCAGGATACGAGGCAGAAGGACTGTCTTTGCAGTGGTGGTGGCTGGCACATCGCTGTGACAGTGCTGTGACTACACTGACACTAGATGGAGCCATTGGCTCGGAGGAACCCGTGCGAATTTGATATAACCAGGGTCACGAAGTCGTTTTTCTATTAGGTTCCCTTCTCAAGCCAAAAACTTCTCATTAGCTCCTCCAAAGGCATCTAGATTTTAGCTGGAATATCGCCAGACTGTCTTATTTTATGCAAAGGCCGTACTTCTGATGCCCGGGTCAAGCTGTGCGAGATGGAGTTTACTTTAGGTGTATGTTTGAGTAATAATATGCTACAGTCATTTGTGACTGATTCTTTCTAAGCTCAGCTCAGCTCAGGGATGCATGCAAAGACAGTTGCAATTCCAGACACTTGGAAGGCAAAAATACAGTGCATTTCCCAAGGAGCTCTCAAGTATCTCATGCACACAGTTCATTTTCAGCTGAACTTGCGCTTTGCCGGTGGAGGGAGGAGGAGGGAGGCTTGGGCTGGAGTCACACACCAGCTTTCCAGCATCAGCGATTTCCGCGGGTGCTGGTGTAACAACAACAATGAAAAAGCAACTGTCCTTTGGGGGCGAATCTCAATTATCTACAACTGGATTAAAACCAGATCGCAGTAACGTCCCCAGCATGATTTCTGAGTCCTGAGAGTGCATTTAGCAGCCTGGAAGAGCAGGGCTGCAAGGGAGGTGAAGAGTCGGGCGGCGAGCGGGACGGTGCTGATCACATTCCCTCACACCACACCCACAACCACAGCTATTTCTCCCACTGCCAGACCAACGGGACAGCGGGGGGAAAAAAAAGAGAGAAAATCTGCTAAAGGAGCAGCCAACAGTGATCGCCAAATCAGGAAATATGCGAACGCCAGATAATAATTCAACAAGCAGGATGCTTGCTGGAGATTTCGGATGTTAAATATATACCAGTCGCCTGGGGAGTTAGTCATGGCTTTCCGTGTCCATACATCATACGAGTGCTCTAAAACCTCATGCGGTGAACTTTCCAAGGGGAGGAGAACGGGCTCAGCATAGCCAGCCTCAATACTAGGTTTGAGCTATAGATATCCCGCTTCCTTTTCCAAGGCAAGAGCCACGCGTATGTTGACCCAAATGGTCTGGGTCCGAGGAAACACAAGTCCCCAGAAACCACCGAAGACCAAGGTGGATCCCCTGCCTTCTCTGCACGCATTTGTGCTCCTAGACAAGTTCTGCAAAGCCACACGAGCCTCGATGCCCACCCACAAGCACGGGGCTGCAGCAATCGATGCTCTCTATCTGTCCAGGTTAACTGTGAACCACAAAACAAAGAGTCTGGACATAAAAAATCAAGAACCCTCCTGCCCTGCATTTTTTGAAGGATTTGTATTTCTGACAAAACTTTCAGAGTAGGTTTGCTTCCCTCCTGCCAAGAGAAAAAGTGGCTACTTCACGCCACTCACCTGGTATCCAAAAGTTTTACATATGATTAGGCAATGGAGCTAGAAGGAGTGGAATATAGAGAGTCCTGGTGTTTATATCTGTGAAAACTCTTAGGAACAAAGGAATGGCAGAGATACAGACACGGAAGAGCATTTGTAACTGATAGGCAGCTGGCAATAAGAGCACCAGGGACCAGGCCGTGTAATTTACCATGTAATAGTTATCTGTGCATTGGGCCGAATCCATAAAGGGTGTTGAAGTTCCATGGAGTGGGGATTGCAATAAACATGGAGCCATGCAGAATGATTCTTTGTAGCTTAAAATTTGTTCTTCTTGAAAAAAAGAAGAACTTTTCAATGATGTGTAGCCATACAAGATACAACCCTTACTTTCTGGAGGAGTAAGACCGTGTTAAAAGCTGGAATCCACCTAGTTGTACTCTTAGTTAATTTGTTAGTTTTATTACTAGGGAAAAAGTCGCTATCAGGAACCTCCTTCTAGTGTGAAAGCAGAGAAATTAACAAGGAGGGGCAGAAGAATAAAACCTAGATTTTTACTGCAGCATTTCCTAGGTATCATTCCCCACCAGGACTACTTCTGCATCCTTTGTCAGATCACTCACGTGGGCCTAACATGTGGTCAAAAAAAAAAAAAAAAATTTAACAGGTAATGAGGTAGAACATCTCTATATTTCTTTATATTTCAGTTTGTTTCTTTTGTAGTTGCTTGTATCATTTGAATTTTCTTGCTGTCTCTCTCCAAGGCAAGAAGGTCTCTCAACATCATACAGGCAAGGCAAAGGGGCCCATCTCCAAACCAAAATGTCTCTGTAAGGGTGTTTCAGTTCCATGGGATGAGCAATTTCCCCTCAGGTCATCCAGGCTTGTGGGTTTTACCCTCTGCATGACAGTGGCTGGCTTGGTATTACCTGAAGTGAGAAGATCCAAGCTCTACAGAGAGCAACTCTCTTGTTGCAGACAGGCACTGTTGTGCTATTGGAAATGTAAAGCCATTCCCAGTTTTCAAAGTAAACAAGAAAAAACAAATGAAAAATACCCACGATATTTATGCTATCTGGTATATACAAAGCATTTAAGCTTATTAATAATTTTTTTGATAATAACCATGAAGTCCCTGTAATTGATATTTTTATCTCCTACAGAGTGAAAATGAAGTTTAAATTGAGCTATGGTTCTTCACACGGCCCATGGGCAGAGTAAGGGCTCCTGCTCTCCCTTCGTCAGATGAGTTCCCTGCAGAGCCTGCAATGGAAAAAGTAGCAATCCATGTTCCCCGAAACACCAAAGAGCAAAGACAGCAGCTTATTTCAGTTTCAGGAGAGTCTGACAAGAGCCAGTACCAGTGAGGAGCTATGAACATCTTCCTTCTGCTTCAGCATCCTTGGAGCACGTCTCCCTTCATGGATGCTGTATTCTCCTGCTCTGGATACCTCACCTGCAGGATCTACCTCCAGTGCTGCTCTATGGGTTTAATCCTCCACCTAAGGTCAGGATTTGCTCTGTGTACAAGCACACCAGGCTCGTAGCTGTGGCTAGGGCTCTCAAATGCTGCTGTTATGGTGGAAAATGATGGAATTATTCTTTGTAAGAGGATGCAGCAGTTCACTGGGTTTCCTTCTGAATGCTACGTGCCGGATGCTGCTGAGCCACACAGCAGACCCACTTGTGACACTGCAAAATGTTGCAGAGGGCAAATTAGCAAAATATCAGTTACAGTGGGAAGATTCACATGGGCATCTCCCCGTGGCAGGCTAGTGTGAGAACGCCAAAATACTGCGTGAAGTTAGTTGGTTGTAGGGAAGGGAGAAGAATAATGATTCAGAGTTTATGCCCACTAAAATTGAAGTTTCAATAGTATGCATTCAGAAATAATTTTATTTTCCAGTAATGACAATATGCAGTGCCACGTAAGGAATGAAATTGAAGAATTGATCTTATTCTTCAAATACAGGATAGCTTCAATATTAAAATTAACATATAAATTTAGCATCAATCTTATTTCCCGACTCAACGTCCGCTGAGTAAATGAACATACGGAATGAATCACTGAAACAGTATACCGGGAGAATCAAAGCCATTTTTCAAATGTGTCAGCACAAATGTGAGGTGAAGCTGTTCGCCGAGCACCCAACAGATGTTCTGGAGATGCCCCTTCAGCTTCCAAACGAGAACAAGTCTGGGCTCTTGGCAGGGAGCAGATCAACCACCTCCTGGAGCACTGCAGCAGAGCACAGGACAATCCCATGCACCACGTCCACCCCAATCCTGACCCCAGGATCCTGCGCATTGAGGTCTTGCTGCAGGGGCTCAAGTGCCCAGGGGCACGAGCATCGCCGTCAGGACATCACTATGGCATAACACTGAGGGGGGAACTATAACTATTATTATTATTCACATAATTGTTGGCACTACCCACATGTTAGCAGCCATAGCAAAACCCTCTGTTTTCTACCTGCATGTGGAATTTTAACTGGAAAATCACCTGCTTGATGGGAGGAAAAACATCTCCAGGATGCCCTGCACTGCAATGGATCCCATCCCCATAATTAATGGATAAATCAAAGGTTTCTCCTACCTGTGAGATACTGGGTTAGCCAGTCACCACAGAGGGCCTGCATGGGGTTTGCCCTGAAGACGGGGTATCTTGTGGATACTGCGAAATGTTAAAGTGATGTATGCATCCCCATGACCTGGTATAACCAGGGCTCTTGCTACAAGGCTACAGGTGCAAGTTAAAAATTACACTCTTACCTAGTGCCTGCCTGAGAATAAATCTAGGAAAATATATAGTGATATTTTTTCAAAGAACTTGTTTCAGGTCAATGTGAATCTATTTTCTTTTGAAAAAATAATGAACATTTTTTTTTTTAAAAAAAAAGGTTTAACAGCTTATTTATTTTTAGAAAAAAAGAACCTTCTAGGCAACTAGAGTAACACATAGATACTTGTGATCAAATAGCTTTGGTCAGTCTTAAAACCTGGAGTATTAATTGAAACATTTTTAGTTGTATTTTATTTTTAAAAAATCAAAAAAGAAAAAAGAGGATAAATGTAAAAACAATCAAAAGAAAATATCAAAACCCCAGGTAATTATTGTTCTAGCTTGTTTAACTTTTTTAAAAAACCAATTCATCAGAACAGACCAAATCCAAAACCTATACTGCTGAATTTTTCACACACACACACAAAATATTTAGTATAAGAACCATTTACTCCAATTTAGCTAAAGCTCACCTTTCTTTGAAAAGTATATCCTTATCATAAGATGTCAAAATTGCGTTCTCCAAAAATCCGCAGACTACAGTTTGTGTGGACTCTATGAGCTGCAATATTTGCCTCGAGGGACAACTCACCTTCTTTAGCAATAAATAAACAAATAAACTAAAAGTATGTATGTGAAGTATAGCACTTGCTTTCCTGTTAATGGCTCTTTCACCCAGCCAGCAGTGAAAGGTCCCTGATGCTGGTAATTTTTTTCTTGATGCTTGATACAAAAACAGAGCTCTTGGTCATTTCTGTCCCCACCTTGCTGTGGATGCTCAATTTCTTCATGATTCTGGAGCATTTCACTACTTCATCCCTTAATTTCTGCAAATCAGGCCTAACCAGCAATTGCTTTTCCCTATGGGGTGGCTAGAGGATTCATTTTTCACAAGAACCCTGTGAATGCAGGCAAAACCGTCAGTCCAAAACAGTAATTCCACACATCTTTGAATTTTCCAGAAGTTTTCATGTTTACATTTCCATAAAGGAAACTGTTTATCTTGCTGCCCTTCCATTTTTTTTTATGACTCTGGCCTTGCCAACAAATTGTCTTTTTAAGCAAATCGAAAATTAGGAAAAAAAAAAAAAAAAGTATCTCTGTGAGAATCTATACCCCAAGAAAAATAAAACCAATGGCAAAAACTACGAAATGCAAAATGCCAAGAGTGAACACAAGCACTCGTTTGGCAATGACACTGGCTAGTATATCTGATATACCACAGAGTTTTAAGGTCCATCTGCTTTCGAGTCCAACTTCAGAGAGGTCTTCACTGATTTTGAGGCTAATCCACAACCTGCAAAGCCTGTTGGTCATCTCACCTGTCTTCAGAGGAGTTTTGGGAAAGGCAAATGTAGTCATTCATGAACGGTTGGGGGAAAAAAAAAAAAAAAAGACATTTAATGCTCAGCAAACCTGTAAGCAGATGATTAATTTAGCAGCATTCCTCACCAGAAACAATTCCTAAAGTTACTCTGACACGTATAAGATAAGCAGCAGAACCAATGCATGCAAACATGCAGTATCTTGTCCAAAACATATTTTTTTCCAGATACAAGAAAGTTGCCACCTGGCTAAATATTATTTTAAGCAAATGCCTCCTATTACATGCTATATCCTTTTTCTACTTCTACAGCACATGAAAAAAAAAAAAAAAGAAGGTTGCTTCTGAAGCATCTCAACAGCCTTTTAATCTGTTTACTCAGACTGTACAAGCTACAGTTTACCCAAATGAGCTTGAAAGTCCCTGTATGCAAGAGAGCAGAGTCTCCCTGATGGCAAGATGTGCCTGCTCTCAGTTGCTGGCTGCAAGCAAGGGAGCAGAACCGTGAAGCAGGAAAAACTGGCTTCCCTCGACTGCAGTCACTGGAACTGGACATCTTAACTCCAGACAAGGATTAAGCAGCCCTCTATCTTCAGAAATGTTCTTTGCTCTAGTACAAATGACATAAACCAAGATCGCAGTCTTAGTTTATTTTTCTAGAGTCCCTAGCATGCTACATTAACCTGACAATGTTTAATCTTGTGTTCATTTCACAATACATTTCATGCAATTCACAGCTGTAATTGGTTTTACACCGACATTACACGTTTCGACCTAGCCATGTGAAAAGAATAACTCTTAATATTATTTCCCTAAAAAGTGTCCAAGCTGAAGCAGCACAGAAGCAGTTCATGCTAGTTTCATGTGCATCCTTCCTTTGCTTTTTCTTTTAATGAGAGGATTACTATTGGTATAAGACAGTATAAGTTCCCTGTTTTAGTCCATTTGTATTTGGACTACTTTTGTTTGATTTCTTATGTCCTGAGGAGTTCCCTCTAATAAAACAGCATTCAAGTATTCTATTTTAACATCCCCATTTTTCTGAGTTTAGGTAAAGGAAACCTTCAGCTTCTGCTTCCGTTATGAATCTTCCAGAGTCCCATAACTGGCAGCTTCAGGGTCTTCCTTTGGAATACACACTCAGCACTAAAATCATAGAGCATTGCTATTTGGCATTATCCAGTGAAGTGCAAGAAATTAAATAAGTTATGTTTTTATTGCTACAGTACAGTACCAAGCAAAGTCACTTTTTAACACAATTGCAAGGGTTTCGTAGAGAACGCGTGCCTCCCCTTAGGGCCCAGTAGTTCCTCTGTACTGCGAGTTTCACTTAGTTATCACATGCCCAATATGAGTCTAGGAAGATGTGTTGAGTATTCTTGAGTCGGAGGAGTCGGACCTTTCATCGTACTCATCTTCTGTGTAAATAGGTTGCTTAGCCACGATGGGGCATCCGTCATCGGGGATGGAGATCCTGGGGTCCTCCGCGGAGCGCGAGGGGAGGACAGGCGAGCTCCGGAAGACGCTGGTGGAATTGCTGGAGAAGGGGCTGACGTACTGCGAGCGCAGCTGGTACTGCTGCTGCAGCGTCATGGTGTTCCACAGGGTCACGTCGTTGGGCAAGAAGGGGCTGGACTGGTTCCTGGCCAGCGTGTTCCTCAGCATGAGCGGGTAGCGCGGCGGCTGGGGGAACGGGTGCTGCAAGGGCACGGCCAGCGGGTTGGGCACCACGTTGCTCGAGTCGGCGGAGAACCTCAGCGTGTCGGGAACCCTGAACGCCGAGCCCACGGACCACTTGGAGGAGGAGATGGGGTAGGAGCTCAGCGTGTGCTCGAAAAGGTGCCCGTTGGGAGGCAAAACGAGGCCGTCGGGCTCTGCGGCGCTTCTCTCCCCGCTGGCTCCTGAAGAGCGGCTGGACAGCAGCACCTCGACGGCGCTCACCAGGTCACCACCGCAGCCCTTGAGGATCAGCTCGAGCACGGCCGGCTTTTGGGTCGGGAAGATCTTCTTCAGCACCTCGAGCGGAGGCCTGTTGGCTTTCAAGCTGAAAGGCAAGGAAACTGTCCCGGACGGACCTTCTATGAGGAGGTGGTTCTGCTCCGGGTGGTACTTGGGGCTCTCTGAGCGGCTCTCGGCGCTTCCGCCGTTTTTCTGCACCGCGTAGCCAACTTCATCCACGGAAACGATCTCTGGGCTCTCGGGGGTGAAGCAGGATTTGGCTTTGTTCATGTCCGGGGAGCTCCTTTGGTCTGTGTCTTTGTCGCTGTAGGTCTCAGCGCTGTCCGCTCCACCAGCATCACCCAACCGCTCCTCACTCATGTCTGCAAAGAGATGGCAGAAGAGTTATCACCACGGGGAGGTCCAAAGCTGGACACGCTTTGAGATACATTTTTATTAAAGTGAAGAGCAAAAAATAAAATAAAGAACCTAGGAAAAGAAAGGAAAATAAAATCCTTTTATGGAAATTCTGCTAAATTAACTTCTCCACAAACTCTCTCAGCAGAAGAAGAAAACCAACCAAAACTGTCTCATTGAGGTGGGCAGTGTATCTTTCTTGTAAGTTTTCACATCCTTTTCCCTGAGGATGCCATTCCCTTTCTCAGCAGTGCTGCTCCAAACTCTCGATGAAGCACCAGTGTCTGAGGAAAGGTGAGGGTGAGGATGGAAGGAGAATTGAGAAAGAGGATCTTTCTTCTGAAAATCCAAATCTTGCCTCCTCTTTGAGCTGGGTCATCCATGTCATTTTTGTGTGGCTCCTGCTCTGCATCCAGCACAAGCAAGGGAAACAATAACATTTCCTGGGGGTATTTTATAAAGAAGGCAATGCATTTAAGCACTTCTTTGCATCCTTGGGAATTCACTCATGCCTTAGCAGCAAAAGGGGAAAGCAGGAAACATTCCCTAGAAAACTGCTAACACGTGTCTCCATTTGAGGGAGCTGTAACACCTGGCTATAGCTCAGATGTTACTCAAATAAATAAATAAATAAATTGGAGGAAAAAAAAAAGAGAGAGAGAGAGTTCATGTTATCTTTCCTTCCTCAGCTTTTCTTTTGCACATTCATAGAAGCACACTTGTAACAAGAGCCACGATTTTAAGAATAATTCACAGCCAGGGAAGGGATAACTCATCCAGAGTAGGATTACGGGACGGCTTGGAGAACAACAAAATACCCTCATCCCTGCTTTTAGGGTAGAGAGAGTCCCCTGCTTCAACTTAAAAAGGTTGCCCTACTGCTCCAGATATTACCAGACAAGGTACATGAAGATGGATGTATTTCAAGACGACTATGCATCTCCAATATATGTGTATTGGCTTATAACAAGTATCACTGGGGAGAAAACATATGTTGAAAAAAGAATTAGATTAGACCTCCTTGGGAGAAAAAAAAAAAAAAAAGGCCCCGAAAAGCCCTGAGTAATTACCGTTCTCAATAGAAATACCCTTATGAGTCTTGGCTTCAAAAAAATCAGACTTGGAAGAGCACCGTAGTGCTAAAGTCTGCATCTCCCCAGTCTTCCAGACTCAGGGGATGAAACCCGCACAACGGGATTTCAGCGGCTTAAACAAAACGCTGTTCTTAATAAAACGGCGGTTTTCCCCCATGGGCACGGTTTTAATCTGAATCTCGTTGTTGTTATTATTATTAATATTATTTCCTCCGCCTTTTTGGTGCAATTATTCGCTTCCCTTCTCCGCACCCCTCCGCGGCCCCGTTTTCCCCCACGGTCCCCCTGCCGCAAGAGAGTGCCGGGAAAAAAAAAAAAAAAAAGAAAGAAAAAAGAAGAGAAAACAACAACAAAAAAAGCGTTTTTCACTGAAAATACCGTGGTTGGGTTTCTTTCTTTGTTGGTTTGTTTTACAAGGGGCGCAAAGTAGCAATCGTTATCGCTTCCAGTGGGAAGGTAAAGAGCCGGCAAGTGCCTTCAGGTGGGCGCTGAAATGTGGAAGCAGCACGTGCAGAAAAAAAACCACGCAAAGTGCATAAAGCTCCTACGAATCCCAAGAATCGGTATTTTCCGGCACAAAAATACTCGTTTCTGATAGTATACATCCTACCTCTCTTTGCCAAAGGTAGCTTTTGCACTACTCACAGTCTGCACGTGAAAATGTACTGGGTTTTGTTTGTTTGTTTTCCAGAAAGAAATCTCGCCTTTTAAATTCTGTTTGTTTGTTTAGCAGCTATTTCAAAGTGTTCTGTGTGCAGTATCCAGTTTGCTGGCCCCGCGGAAACTAGGAAAATTGTCTCCTTACTTATAAAAACGGTGGGGAATATTCGTAAGATATTACGCACACAAATAGTGGAAGAACTCTGTGTATTCACTGTAAAAAATGCCTTAAAATAATAAAAATCTAACATACAGAAGCGCTATAAATTCAGAGCAATTAAAACCTCTTTTTTTCCCCCCTTGCTTCTTTATACTATATTAAGGAAGATGAGGTGAATACTGTAAGGGGCGAGGGCTGAGAGACAGGCTGTTCTCTTCAAGTTAATAACTTGCCCGGAAAAGTTTATCTAATACTTTGGATCCGATTTTGTTTCCTTAACAGTCCCACCGCTGATTCTCTGTGAAAAGAGCTCTGCGCTGAGGTTTGTCAGGAGTTTTTTTTTTTTCTTCCTTTCTTTCTTTCTTTTTTTTCCCGTGTAACCCCGGTTTTTTGGATCTCATGCATATCTGCTATTTCCCCCCTTCCTATTATTAGCATGGACTGACCCTAGAGCTATTCAAAAGCCTCATAAAGCTGAGGTCATGCAAAACTTGCGAGTTAAAAAAAAATCACAGTAGACTTTCTTCCTTACATTTAAAGATCTCGGGTGTTTCCTGGGTAGCTAGTGACAGTTTTCAAACTGAAACGGAGACTGTTGTTCTGCACGAAGAACTCTAATTAACAAAAGACTCCACGTTGCATCGTATAAATCTTTTGCAAGCCGTGAAAACTACTACTATGAGAGATATGACGAGTGCTCCAAAGTTCGGCGTATGACATGAATAGGAGGAATTATTCTGGGATAACACAAGTAGTCCTTTCTAGGCGTTTTGTTACTGTTATTATTATTAATTTATTTTTTATGTTATTTTTAACAGCTTTCTGTCAGTCCTGCCGTAGGAAATAACCTATTTTGGCGGGCAGATGCTGGTTAAAACAAACTTATCTGATCCTACCGGGAAATCTCCATCTCGCAGGGGATAATCTTCCAAGAGATGATCTAGAAATGGGACGGATTGGGGGAGCAAATAATTGCATTTTGCATCCTAACGGTGTCTTTCATACGGGTGGCTGGGGCAGCGGGAAGAGAGTTGGTTCGGAGCTCTCGTTTGGGTGAAAATGAGTAGGGTCTGGCGGTAAATGGCCCTTGGCCGTGGGTGGAGGAGCAAGGGGAGCGTAGAGGGTCTCCGAGCCCAGGAGACACTGGCCTCACTCCCAAAACAGGGATCGGGACAACCCGGGGTCTGCTGGGGTCTGCTCGGCCGCGAGCGGTGCTGGATTCATGAAAACCTGCTCCGTTACTCTCTTCCTTCCATTTTCTTCTTTTTTGTTTTTTAATCTTTTTTCCCTTTCTTTTTTTTCCTTTCCTTTGTTTCTCTTTCCTTTTTCCTCTCCTTTATTTCTTTAGCCCCTTTCATTTTTTTCCTTTTCCTTTTTTTCCTTTTCCTTTCTTTTATTTTTCTTTTCCTTTTTTCCCTTTCTTTTTTTCCCACCCTTTCCTTTCCTTATTATTATTTTTTTTTCTGCCTGTAAAGCTGTTAGTAGAAAGTGCTGACTGGCTGGCAGGGAAGAATCTTTCATCAATACACTTTGATTGTATTTTGCAAACAAAACGCCTGTTGCTTGGAAACATTTCACTTGAGCCTGACCTTCCCCTAAAAGTTATTGCTATCAGATTCGATTCACACTGTCCTCCCGTGATTACTGTAATCTTTTAAGCTGGGAAGTTCATATATCAGGGGGGAGAAAAGTTGGGCGCGTGAATCGATACCCTTCCTCCTCGTCAGATTTATATCCTGCTCACGGAGTTCGTTTCACTTTTTGGATGGAGCCAAGACGGATAAATAAATAAATATATATATATATATATATATTCATATATATATGAGGCGGGGGAATACTGGAATCTTTATTATTTTGTTTGTTTTGCTTTTCTTTGTCTTTCCTGCCCCCTCCCCACCCCCGCCTTTCCCTGCGCTCGATCCTGGGGACCCCAAAATCCCAGAATTTGGGGGATTGAGGGAGAAAATCGGCTGGAAATGTTGCCCACTCACCTCCTGTTCATTAAGATCCCAGCAGCACCATGCCAGGCAGAGGGGCTGGGAACAGCGAGAGGATAAGAACCGCGCACGGATGCTGCTCCTCCTCGCCCCAAATTTTCACTCCAGGGGAAGTAAATCCCGCGTCCCAGAGGAGGGGCAGAGTCCGGAGCAGAGCCGTATGGAGCAAAGCCCTGCAGGGAGCCGCTATTGGCTCTTCCCTGCGGAATTATATACCTAAAATTTCGTTGAAATTGCGCGTTTATTTTTTTTTCCCTGTGGAACGGGCTTTTCCCAGGATGGCCTGGCTGCCGGCGGAACGTTTTAATTCCACGCTCAGTTGCTGAGCGAGGGAAGGCGGCTCTAGAGGCCGGTTTGTATCCGCTCGACGGGGCTCGTCCGCAACGCGTTTCCCCCCGGGGGGCTCCGGACCGCTTCGCGGGGACCGGGGACCAGGAGCAGCGGCTTTAGGAAAAAAAAAAAAAAAAAAAAAAAAAAAAAAAAGGAATGAACGGTTCCCGCCGGTTCCGCACTCAAAACGCCGCTGCTCCCCGGGGCTGCGGCCCCGTCCTCAGGCGCGAGCCGCGTCCAGGCTCCCCCGCGGGCCGCTGGACAGCGCGGGGGGACGAAGCCGCTTCCCGGCCGCGCGGAGCGCAGGACCCGCCGGGACACGGCGGCGCCCGCCCCGGGACACGCGCCCCGTCGAGCGGGGGCTCCGCGCGGCCCCCCGGCCCCCCGACGGCCCCGCGGCGGCCTCACCTGCCTTGGCGAGCGGCGGCGGGGGCTGCTCGGCCGCCCAGCGCAGCGCCGAGAGCTCGGCGGGGCCCCGCGGCGGCGGCGGAGGCGGCGCGGGGCCGTCGGCGCTGCCCGCGGGCGGCGGGAGGGCGCGCAGGGCCTCGGGCAGGAGGCTCTCGAGGCTCTCGTTCGCCTGCTGCCGGCGCAGCGCCACCTGCGCGGCCATCACGCGCTGCCGCTCGATGATGAGGATGCACTTCTCGCACGTGCAGTCCTTGAAGCGGCAGTAGCGCTTGTGGCCCTTGAGCCACGAGAGCACCCCGTGGTTGCGGCAGCGCGCGCACTTGGGCGTCCGCTGCAGCGGCGCCCGCGGCGCCGGCGACACCGGGCCGCCCACGTAGAGGTAGGGAGAGCCGTAGCCGTTCATGGCAGCGCGGAGGCTCCGCGCGCGTCTCCGCGCCCGGGGACGCGGGGCCTCCTGCTGCCCGCGGCGGCGCCGCCCGCCCCCGCGCACCGCCCCGCGCCCGCCCCCTGCGGCCCCGGGGGGGCGGGACGCGACCCCCGCGCCCCCCCGCGCGGGGCACCGCGTTTGGGAGCGCGGGGGGTGGACCCGGCACCGGCCGCAGCCGCTCGGGTCGCCCGGGTCGAAGTTTTGGCAAAGTTTTCCCGGAGGCGAGAGCAAGAGCCCGGCTCGGGCTCGCGCCGCTGCTGCCGCTTGCGCACACGCTTTGCGGCTCCTTTTGCTTTATTTTACTTTACTTATATCATTTATTTTTATTTTTATTTTACTTTATTTTTTCTTATTTTATTTATTTTATTTTATCCTATTTATTTTATTTTACCTAATTTATTCCTTTCACTTACTTTTGCGCGCTCCCCGCCAAGATGGCTACTGAATCGCGGAGAGGGGCTCGCGGAAGGGCGCGCGCGCCCCCGAGCCGGGCGCGTTTGCTGCGTGCGAGGAGCGAAATTCCCGGCGCCTCCGCCCGCTCCACGCGACGATGTTCCCAAGGAGCCGCAGTGCAAGCGCGGTGCGCTCAGACCCTCCATGTGCCCTCCTGGGCAGCTCTCTGCTCTGAATACAACTCGAAACAAACGGTTTAATGGAGACCCCCTACTTAGGATACTGCAACTTGGAAACTATTTTGCCGGGAGGGGTAAAAAGCTCGACGAGTTTATGGGCGTTTGGGTGGTATTGCGTTTATTTTATTTAATTCATTTGTTTGTTTTAGTTCTTTCCTGATTACTTCTCCAATTTCGGGGCAAGAAAGGGCTTAGCCAAAAAGGGTATTTTTTTTTCCTTTTTTCCAGGGGGTGTGCGCGGTGCGAGGGAAGGTGAAAACCGTATCCGAAATCCCCTGTTGCCGCCAAATAACTTCCCCGTGGTGGGAATGTGGTTCGATTCGGGTGCGGGAAACAGCCCGTTCTCCCCTGGATCCTGCGGGATCTCCCGTGTCAGGAATGCGCGTTCCCTGCTGCCCGAGGCGGGGTGATCGGGAGGCGACACCTACTTTTTGCTTTGTTTATTAAAGAAAAAAATAACCAACCGAATAAACAAACCAGCGGCGTTTGTTCCGCGGACCAAACAAATATCCCAGCGACTTAAAATTTCAGGGAGGTGTTTGAACCAGGAGAAGCAGGGGCAGGGATCGGCCGGGCCGGGGGCAGCGGTACCGGTTCCGGTTCCGCGGGAGATTCCCTCCTCTCACCTGTGTTGAAATCCTGGCTTGAAATAGTGCCTTAATCCTTGCGCCGTATTCGATGGGAACGCTTTCCCCATCGCGGTATTTGACAACACATCCCTATAGGGACAGGTCCGTATTTACGTTAGCGAAAATGTCCCCTGCCTGGAAGTCTGTTGTAACCCAACACCTGACGAGCCCGGGTCGCGTTTCTGCTCGCAGAAAAGGTTTATTCGAGCACATAATGGGATCCCAGCAGAAGGCTTTTCAGAAGAAGGGGCTCTGGTAAACTGCACCACATGAACTCCGTTACCAGGGCTATTAAGCTTTTAATTGGAAAAAAAAAAATCAGAGGGAATTTCAAGGTGAACTGCGACGCGTTAGCAGAAGAATAGCCCGAAAGAAAATGAATTACGCGCAACTTATGGTCCAAATTTGGTGAAAAAAAGGGCCCGACTCGGCTCTGCGCGGCCGCTGACCCCCTTTCTGGGGAAGAAACCC